>NW_024731852.1:9422182-9977182 GCF_018991925.1 Homarus americanus
CTTAAGATAAAATTTTTACTACCATAGTTATGTGTCGTTAAAAGTGGAGTTTGGGGGTCGGGCTGGTTTTCTTGGAATTAATCCCATATGTTCTGTTGACATATGATTTCATAGGACCCTCTAGGGTTCAATTGACAGCGTTAAATGAATTGCAACTAATATATATATGTATATATATATATATATATATATATATATATATATATATATATATATATATATATATATATACCTCAACCCGCCAGGATTGAACTCGGCCCACGAGCCTATGACTGTGACGAGAGCATGGACCACCAGGATACAAGCAGTCATGCATTATTAGACTTATGAAATATATATATATATATATATATATATATATATATATATATATATATATATATATATATATATATATATATATATATATATATATATATATATATATTATATATATATACAGTGACCGTCAGTTGTGAACTCAATCCGTTTCCAGAGGTCGTTCGTTATGTGAAAAGTTGATTAACAAACCATTGTTTCAATGGGTTTTGGGTAGTGGTTCAAGTCACGAATTTCTTAAATTCAACAAAGTAGAAAAGTTCACTTACTTTGAGGTGTGTATATAGAGGCTCTGGATGATGATGATGATGATGATGATGATGATGATGATGGGGAATTACAATGGGGTGGAGAAGGAAGAAGAAGGCATTGGGTGGAAGAGAAGTCCCCCATGGCACATTTCCTTATAAATTTTAGTTCTCTTGGTGTATTTCAAGATTATTTTCTAAATCAACACTGTACTGCATTATTATATATTGTCAATATGTAAAATATATTTCAAAATGACCAATAATTTGCTTGGACACAGAAAAAAGCGTTTGGTTGAAAAGTCTCAAGCAAGATGCCTCCAGTGAAAAACAGAACTAACCTGTTTGCTGTGTTAAGAGGCTGGATGTTGCGCTTTAAACTAGTCCTTTATTTGTATGTTCAATAATTGTTAAAATATTAAAAAATTGAATATTAAACTTAAAATATTGAATAATATAAACTTTGATATTTAAAATAGTTAGGAATTTAAGCCTAGAACCGATTAATGTATTGGCGGACTGATACTAAAGCTGGTTTGCCCGACCAATTTGGCGAAAACATGTTGAAATCGGTTATGAAATTAATTAGCAATTTTTAAATTTTCTTGAATTGAAGATCCTTATGGAAGCGGTTAGGTAAGCGAAATTTAGATTTAAGCGAGAGTCACTATATACAGTGTGTTATATATATATATATATATATATATATATATATATATATATATATATATATATATATATATATATATATATATATATATATATATATATATATATATATATATATATATATATATATATATATATATATATATATGAACTCCAATCCGTTCCAGAAGGTCGTTGATTACTCGAAAGTTCGTTAACAGAACCATTGTTTCAATGGGTTGTTGGGTAGTGGTGTAGCTCACGAAATTCCTAAATTAAAAAATGGTAGAAAAATTCACTTACTTTGAGGTGTGTGTGTGAGAAGGCTCCTGGATGATGATGATGGGAATTAGAATGGGGGTGGAGGAGAAGGAGAAGAAGGCATTGGGGTGGAGAAGTCACTTGGCACCATTTCACCCATAAAATTTTAGTTCTCTTTGGGTGTATTTCAAGATTATTTTCTTTAAATCAACACTGCACTGCATTATATATTGTTAATATGAAAATATATTTCAAAGACGTAATAATTTGGAACAGAAAAAAAGCGTTTGTTGAAGAGAATCTCAAGCAAGATGTTACCTCAGTGAAAACAAGAGAGACTAACGTGTGTTTGCTGTGTTAAGAGGCTGGATGCCACTAAACTAGTCACTTTAACCAATTATGTTCAATAATTGTTAAAATGACTAATTGAATATTAAACTTTAAATTATTGAATAGTATAAACTTCTTGATATTTACTAAAATAGTAAGGATTTAAGCCCTAGAACAAATTAATGTATTTGGCGGATGATACTAAAGCTGGTTGCCCGGCGCCAGTGCAAGCGAAAACTTGTTGAGTTGGTTAGTGAAATTCGTTAACCGAATTTTTGTTCATTAGTCGAATTGAAGATCCTTATGGAAGGCGAGTTAGATACCGAGATGTTAGTTAAGCGAGGTCACTGTTGTATGTATGTATGTGTGTGTATATATATATATATATATATATATATATATATATATATATATATATATATATATATATATATATATATATATATATATATATATATATATATATATATATATATATATATATATATATATATAGACCCACAATGAAAACGTGGATAAGATAAATCTTGATAAAATCACATATGTGATTTTATCTAATATATATATATATATATATATATATATATATGTATATAACCACAAGGAAAAAGAAACACACAGAGTTCCCAAAATTTCGTGTTTTTTTCCTTGTGATTATCAGCATATACCTGAATCAACACCTACAGTGATTTACTTGACACACACACACACACACACACACACACACACAAAAATATATATATATATATATATATATATATATATATATATATATATATATATATATATATATATATATATATATATATATATATATATATATATATATATATATATATATATATATATATATAGTCATCAAAATATTACCGAGTTCTTCACTGATTACCCACCACAACCGACCCAGAGTCAGTGATAGTGAGGATATGGACTTATATGGACTTTGGGGTTTGACAAGGCCCTGCAAGCCTCTGTGGTGGATAATGATCAATTGATACAAGTGATACAGGTGAGGGCCAATAATCTGCCCTCTGCCTCGGACCAACTCCCATCCCTGTCATCTTTTCTACTAATGTAAGTGTTTAAAAACCTATTATTGATATTTCTTAATTATTAATTGTGTGTACATACCATCATAAAATTACGATGTTATTTTACTACAAGAGTTGCGTGTCGGAAAAGTGAGGTTGATGGTGGGTCAGTCTCTATTTCAATTAATCCCATATGTTCTGTTTATTTCATTTCTGGCGTTTCTCGTTTTCAGGTACTCATGGCGAGTTCAATGTTCGTCGTAAATGAAGACCCAATTGTGTGTGTGTATATATATATATATATATACTGTATATATATACAGTAATATACAGTACTGTATATACAGTACATATATGAAAAATTTTAAAAGCTGTAATTACCTTTACTCCGACCATACCTCTGTGAAATAAACTATGTACCGTATATAAACCTGGCACTTATTTCTAAGTTAGGTAAAACTAAACCACATTAATTTTACCAGTACAGTACAGACTTATATACAGGATACTCCTTCATATTTAATAAAATAATTTCTTCCATATTTACAAATACCTGTACTGCACAATATACTGATTTAAATCTACCTAACTGCACTTGGCCTCTTTGATTTTTGCAATCTCTACAAATTCCTTAAAATATCTAAGCAGTGTGCAGATATGTTTGTATGTGTACATCGTTAATATAATGTACGTGGTTTACTAATTTCACAGAAACTTTTGAAAGGAGTTGGAAAATGTGGTAGAAATAAATTAAGTTTAGACACCTAAGGTAACACACCAAGGTGCCCAAGCTTGATAATTTTGGTGATAACATGGCTACCCAGCTGGTTGTTGGCTGAAAATAAACTGATAAAAGTTTCTTATAAAAGGAGGACTAAACGGTAGTCAAAGGCTAAAGTAGAAGAAAACAACAACCTAACAATGGCAATGTTAAGATGAAAGGCAATTTTCAATACATCCAAAAACTGGAATGGATGCTAATGAAGATTGATCACACCTTTTTGGAAAATGAGGTCAAAGAAGCTCAGTGTGGTCTCTAAAACAGATATTAAAATATAAAAACCAATATCCGAGCAGTGAAAATATTGATCTTTGTGTTAAAAATACCTAAGGAAGGCAAGCCAATATATTTGTCAAAAGCAAAAAAGGAAAACAATATAATCTTTTTTTTAAGCTTTCATGCTTTGCAAAATATCCAAGGCAGGATATCAAACTAAATGGTATTAGTGGAAAAGGTATCTGGATGTAGAGCAATCCATGTTTTGTAGAGATCAAATTGATCATATATGAGACATGCAGAATCCATCATGTGTCCTCTTTGTGGGTGGCAGAAAAAAATATTATTTGCATTATCTCCTTGTGAGGGTGGCAGACAACTGAAGGCTTGTTCCACCATCAGCAAGTGCTATGAGTACATGGAAGTACTAATGACCTTAAAATCAACTGATTTATTTCCTCCTTATGGATGAATGTATGATTTTATGTATACTGTACAGGACTACCAAGTTACTTGGCGGGAGGAAGCTAAGGAAACTATCAGTATAACCTGTTTGATAGAATTATCATATAATACCACACTCGATTTAGTGGCATAGAAAAAAATGGAAAATTTTAATTTTATAAATTTTGCAAATGAATTGCAGTTTTGGTAAAAAAGAACTTATCAATCCAATCATCTCTCAAAGTTAAAACACACCTTGACCTTCAATAAATACTGTATACATAATTCATTAAATACCTCAGCCATGTGTGTGTGTATGAACAAAATTTCACAAGAATAGGAGAAAGAATTTTGAAGAAACTTGGAAAATGGCTTGAGTGTAAGGCAAGTTAGAACAATTTATATTACAGACAAGGAAAACCGAGGAAAGTTCAGTGAGTATAATATAACTGTTCAAATTCAAATGGAAGCAGCACTAGGAGCAGCAATGTTTGGTCGTACTGTACTGTATATTTACTTTAGATTTTTCTCCAACAAAGGTTCAAATTTTGTACATATGGGTCTTTGCTCTGATGAACACTTCCAATCTTGTACTGTTCTTGATCTTGCTTAATATAAATAATGGGTTTATCTAAAATGGAAATATTAATGTACTGTACTGATCTAAAACACTATAGACTATCAAAACTATGACTGGCAAAGAGCATTTCTATTATGTCAAGTTTAGAATAAACATATACAGTACAGTATACTCAGTATACTGAATGTACAGTACAGTATATACATCACAGTATACATGTGTGAGGGGAAGGGGGGGGGTGCAGTAAGCAGGTGGCTGCTTTTATCTCCAGGCAATCTATGAGCCACAAGTGGCAGAAGGAAGAGTAAATAGACTGACAGTTCAATACGTATAGTAATAACAAAACCTCATTTTATCTTAACAAGACTGTAACATTGTGAATAAATTGTTCCTTCCGTAAAGATCATAAATGGCCAGAAAATTTATTAATTTAAATGGACAATATATGATTCATCATCTGAAATTATTGCTGTTGCTATAACAACATCCTTTATGCAGTTTCCCACACTGTGGGGTGTACCAGTAAACCCTCAGGCTTGGAGCACTAATATGGCAATTGATTGATTCAGTACACATTACAGAAGATAAAAACTAACCAACTCTGCCTGACAGCGGATTGAACCCTTGTCTCTTGGGATTGAATTCCAAAGAGCTTAGATATTAAGCCCATTTTCATTAAAATAGTAATACAGTACTGTAATAATAATGGTAACAAATAAATTATAATAAAAATAAATCATTATGAAGGACTCAAGTACAAAATTTAATAATAAATAAATTAAAACAATAACTGTACTTATAAAACTAATAAGCTGTGTCCAGATTTTTTTTTAGTTATAATGTATGAAAAAATAATGATGAGCAGCTCAAATAAACTAACAGTACAAAAACACTTTAATAATTACACTGATATATTTTGTTAACTAATTAAGCAAACATACTGTACAAGTATAAAAAATATGGCATCACTTACCTCTGTGACTAAGTGTTTTGAACAATATCTTGTCTGCCACAATCAAGGTGTATCAGCTTCCTATAGCCTGCTAGTTAAGACCTTTCCCCAAGACTTTCACGACACATCAGCTGCCCTCCTATCGAGATGTCTTTTTCGCACAACTGTTTCTCAAAGCGTCTACAGTATACGTAATGTGTTTTAACTGACACTTGTAACGTTCCTTACATTTGAGTCTTCTTAATGACTGATGAGTGTATAATTCTTTTTGTGCATTATTTCATTGCATTTGTTAATTTCCAAAAATTTCTTCTGCCTTTACAGTTAAAACAGTGAAACACATGAATTTTCATCTCCACTATCGGATTTGTCTCTTGAATAACTAATACTTTGTCTTAATTTTCTACTTTTCCAAATTGTTTTTTCTTAAAAATGAAACTGCTAACATCATTGTCTCAGATTTCCAATTTTCCAAATCTCTTTTTCTTAAGAATGAATTTGCCAACCTCATTCACTTTGCATCATTTGGCACCCATTAAATTCTTTATTTTTCAAATATATTTAATAAACACAAATTTTTTCTTCAGCATAAAAATAAGTGTTTACTGTACATTCACTTCACTAAATCTCAATTATAAAATCACAGAGGCCAACTTGAATAAATACTGTACTGTACTGTACACAAGTTTCTATTTGCTGACATGATCATTTGCACTGCACACTACAAAGTATCACCTACAAAAATATTTATTACAGAATATCACAGTACTGTACTGATTTAATACAACCCCCCCCCCTTACCTGTCTTTTCAACAGGGCAAGAAATAATGGGTAGAACTAGCAATATTGACATTTAATGCTTTATTCTTTTGGTTTGCAGAACACTTTTCGCCATAAATAAAATTATGCAAAGTGGATTATTTCATCCCCTGTGACTATACATATCTCATCATAGCAAAACCTTATCCTACTGTAATGATACAGAGTTGCAGAGTACAGTATTCCTTAGGCACTTGTGACTTTTTTATAACCTATCTGTATGTGACAGACAACACAAAGTTGTAGTACTATCATAATCCAGTTGTTATATTTTTGGGAGAAGGACTTAGTATCTTTTTGCTCCTTAGCTATATTGTGTGACTTTAAATAGTACCTACAGTGTATTGCCCATAACGTATCGGTGTCTTTCGGTTACATTTACTCTAAATGTACACTTGGCCACATATGCTCAGACCAAACTAAAGAACACATCTCTAATCTCTATCGCACAAATTAATCACTTGTATCTAAAATTCTACATACAGTATTTTTGTTTTCTAAACTTTCAATATATATTCAATGTTGTAAGCTACTAAACCAGTTTTTCCCAATTGGGTTTCATAATAAGTAAATTCAACAAGTATTGATTTGTTTCAATACACCTTATCAGTTATTCTAGCTACCCTGTAGTTATAAAAAATAATGAATGCACTAATGACTTCTAACCTCACAAGTTTTGACAGATGGTGAGTTATATTTCGTTTCAGTACTCTCAGTATCCATTTCACATTAAATGTTACATAATTATCTGAATCATATTCGCAAATTCTTCTTGTTGCACAGTGAACACATGTTTCTTCACACTGATCAGGGCTTATGATGACCTTCCATATTAACATTGTTCAACCCAATATCTTTCTTTTCAGTACAGTACTATCAGTAACCATCTTAAATTAAATGTTACATATCTGAATCATATTAGCAAATGCTTCTTGTTGCACAGTGAACACACGTTTCTTCAAATTGATCAGGGCTTACGATGACCTTCCATATTAAAATTGTTCAACACAAATCATTACAGAATTTCACTGAGGGTTCAGTGATGACAAGCGTGTGTGGTGTACCAAGACCATACCTTCTTGTTGGTATGTGTAGCAAAATCATAAGGAAATCACAATGAAATTCAGAATGGGCATCATTTTGGAGTCAACATCCAATAATCCTCTTGTCACATGAACTCTTGAGGCTTAGAAGCTGTTCAACTGCCGTCTTATCTTGTATCAACTGTTGACCATCTCAAGAGCATATTCCTAACAAAAGGGAAGCAGAACGTTTTCTAGAACATACCAAACAGGATGAAGATAGAAAAATCTTGACTCATAACTATGATGGAGTGGATTCTACAGCAAGCTTATTAAAATTTGATCATTCATTTAACCAATTAGTGCAATCATACTTAACAAGCCTCAACACACTTTGTACTCAAATAATATGTACTATACTGTATTAACAGTTCAAACTACTTTATGTACAGTACTTTATATCTTTATATACAATCCCTGATATCAAGATTAGTTGTACTTTCCTACTTGAACTTCATGGAATCCTGAGGAATGTGCAAAAAATGCAAAAGCTTATAATGGAAGTTGAAGACATGTAATGGGCGAATTTTTACAAAATCCAATTATTAATGCAACTAAGTATTATTTTAAAAGTTTAAGGTAAATAACAGAAAAATACAAAGATCATAAAATGAAGCCATTGGCACGCATAGTTTTATCAAGTTAAAATAAACCATGTTATCATTGGAGGTGATGTATTTAAATTTCTAGTCGAACAGGAGGCCATAACTGATATATTGTACATACCGTATATTGAATCCTCGAAGATTCAGACCCGGTAAATCCGTTTGAAAGATTCGGACAAAATTTGAGGGCTCCAGGAGCTAAGAAGCATTCTCAAAACAGAGCAAAGATCATCTTAGGCCGTGTAAGATGTCAGCACGTGGGGCACAGGTGCCAAGGCAGGAAACATAAACAGAGTTGTCAATTGTTGTTTGTGGGAATATTATTTCTTTCACTCTAGTAATGATACAATGTTTAATATTATGTTATCGTAGGTAAATGCATGGTTTATATAATTTGTTTATCACTGTGCCCATCACCATTTTCAAATTAGACTACAATGTATGTATATCGATTGTACGCCTGCCAACGAGAGCAAGTAAGTGACTGCTAGTTTAGAGAGGAGTCTGTTGTTGTAACTCTCCTCACTCCCTGCCATATGTCACTGGATTCACTTTTATTATTAGTGTCTACTGATATAATAGTGTTAAATAGTGATTAATCATGGCTTTGTAGCTAGGTTAGACTCGTTACTCAAACCACTAGGCAACTGGGCCAAGCTGTGAGGCGTTATGGTTGTTTTGTAACTTGTATCTTCGGGTAGATATACATAACTTTCTTCATTTATTTTTACTCAGTTACATGCACACACCATCCTCCATACATAATGTGAAAAAAGTAATGAAATAATTGTCCTAAGGGCAAACACGTACATGGAATATACATTTCTTTGCACACTAGTTAGCTGGCTCAGTGAGAGAGCAGGAGAGCACAGTGTAGGGGGTGGGGAGCGTTGCCAGAGAATCGGCGTCCCAGCTGGTCTCCGTTGCTATGATGAAGAAGGGAGTGTTTGCAAATGGTGACAGCGTTAAACTTCAATTTGGCTTTTATTTACTGATTTGGCATTACAATATTTTTTTATATTTATTTATTGGTATTAATTTTATTTATTCCTCACATTTCCTGGTACTGTATATGTTATTTTAAGAAAACTATGACAGGAGGAAAATACACCCAAATAGTTTTTTCCTAAATACTCCCTACTAAAATGGGGGGTGCGTCTAATATGCCGTAAAATAAGGTATTGTATTTTTGGGCGTTTTCTTATCTTTATTTATCATACATAGTACATTCGCGGGAAGATTTTTGGAAATTAGCAACCAGGCACAGGCCACTGACAATCGGTTTTTCGGACAGGTGGTCTCCCCTTTTAGTCCGGATCTTCGAGGGTTCACTGTACAGTACTATGTCCTGAGTTACAATCGCTCAACTTAGGCAGGATCCCGATATATTCATTACCAAAAAATTGTAGCTAAAATCCCAGTTTTTACATTACTGTACAGTACTCTCATTATTCTATATTGTTTAACATCACTTCATTTAAATTTACATTATTTGTTATGTATGGGATATTATTATTATTTTGTATGGGCAGGGTTGTAACCACATCATTATATATATATATATATATATATATATATATATATATATATATATATATATATATATATATATATATATATATATATATATATATATATATATATATATATATATATATTATATATATATATATATATATATATATATATATATATATATATATATATATATATATATATATATATATATATATATATATATATAAATACAGAAAAGCTTCTAATTCCTTTTAATCACTATAGTAAAACTAAAGACTAGATAATGATATGCTGCTTCTGGACCTTTATACATAATATAATGCCCAGCATAATAAATCACAATTATCTATTATTAAGTCTCATGATCATTATTGACAACATAAATTTTTAAATCAATGCAACAGTTATTCAAAATTTGTCAGAATATTGCAAAATTTATGCAATAACTTCCCTACTGTTGTTGAGGTACCTCTTGCTGTCTAATTAACTACTGTAACACCCATTACAGGTCATATGGTAATTAGCGTTCAATACAGGCAAAAGTTAATAATCAATAACATATGTTACACGAAAACAAGATATCAAATTAATCACCATTACAAAACTTATGATGTGAATGAATTAAGAATGTAAATCAAACCATTAAGTGCAAAATGCAAGATGCAAATTACACAGTGATTTTGTCAGAGAAAATGAAAACATGATCCATTCAGCTCAAATGAAAGAATAACTACACTAAAACCTTCATTATTCCTCTCACACAACACACACACACACAAAATCTCTTTGTTGCTTTCAGTTTTAAATTTTGCTAACAATTAAGCAAACTTGAGTAGAATGATGATGATGATGATGACTGAACACTTGAGTAGATTTGCTTGCTTGGTTAGGACAATTTCCAACAAAACATATCACATGTTCCACAGTTTTGGCACATCTATGATGGTAAAGTCATCCACGAGCTTTGTAATACAGTACATTATATTGGTAACAATGCACGTTGTATCAAGTTGATCAGTTGAATTTTTCTCAATCCATGATGTATCTCACACGACAGTACTGTAGCAGAAAAACAGAGGTTGCACCAAGGAAGACCATAGGAAAAACACTCAAGAGTTCTTGCTAGTCTTTTCAAATCTACTTGGAGGAAATTTCTATGAATGACAGAACTGGCATTCTGGAGTCTGAGGATAGAGTTGTTCTTGACAATTCCAACACATATTTTGTAGGAAGAGGATTAAAAGGCAAGACTTCTTTGTAGTGTTTGTGCGCTTTCAATTAATTTCTGAGCAAACTGATTAGATTTAGTTCATTATTGTAACAAGGCAGATACTTCCATCTACAGTTCAATGACTGTCTTTTGCATTTCTTCACAGTTGAAACAAACGTCTGTGTTAAAATATTACGAGATGACATAAGTTGATATGAGCAAGCATCCATTTGTCTGGTATGGCAGTGGAATGAATCATAGTGCAGCGATCGACATCACATATTGTACGGGCAGGTCGGGATGGTAGTGGAAACGACCGCAGTACTTTCATCAAGGTGGAGGGGGAACGGGTAGCAGACCTGAGACCTGACAAGGACGGTGGCAGTGGCAGCAGTAGGGACAATGGCAGTAGGAGCAGGAGTGGCAGTAGCAGCGGCAGCAGCAGCAGCAGCTTGGTGGGGCCACCAGCAGGAACAGCACATCTCGATGAAACAGACTTTCCCCCTTAACACTAACACTGTAAATACTATTCGGTCACGCACAACCCTCATACTGACCTTGGAGCTATGTTCAGTCTTGCGTCGCTTTGACCCTGTAAAAAAGAAGGAAAATAAACCTATAGGTTGTCAAATTTAAGGTAAGTTATCTTTAAGTACCTTAATTCTCCTTGTTTCATTTAGTACAGTAAACCCTCGACAACTCGGCACATATAAAGGCTCTCGCCTTGCCGAGTTATTCCAAATTCCGACTTATCATGGCACTTCCCCCCCTCCTACAAAAATACAATAAAAAATTATCGACCCATATGTGTACATGTAATTACTATATGTAATAAAGTAACACTTTTTACCATCACTGCAAGCAAAGAATGAACCATCATAGTAGGTGACACAGATGCATGGTAGGTGACACAGAGGCATGATAGGTGACACAGAGGCATGGTAGGTGATGCAGGTGGCCAGATATGCCGAGATTTTCCCAGATAATTTTATAGACTGTATCTCGGCATTTCCCAAGTTATACTAATTACCGCCTGGGAAGATATTGGAAGCATAATGCGTTGTCTAATGGTAGGCCCTACTGCTATATGGCATCACGAAAATTGTGACCAAGTCCCAGGTTGCTGATCTGACTTTCTGCCTCATTTACACACAATTGCAGGGTCTAAATTTTTTCTCTTGCTTTAACAACACTACATACATACTGTATATCATTTCTCACTCTTAATTTTATTTTAATTTTTTTATTATATATTTATGGCTCTTTATTAATATTATTATTGTTATTATTTATAATTTGTATAAATTTTTATTTTTTGTTATTTATTTTTTCATATTTTTATTAATTTTATTACTATTATTATTATCATCGTCATCATAATTATTATTATTATTATTTTATTATATTTTTTGCCCCCAGGCCTTGATGTTGGTCATTAAAAATGACCTGTGCCCGAATGGGTTAATGCTCGAGAAATAAAAAAAAAAAAAAAAAAAATCTGAAACCATATCCATGCGGAGTTATATGAAATTCCAAGTTATCAAGGGTTTACTGTATTTATTTTGAATTTATCACTTCTTTTGTCTCTATTGCTTGTTATCATGGAAAAAAAAAGCACATTTCTCAAAAAATATATTAACACATCTTTCTCAAAAAAAAAATATTAATAACATACCTCTTGGAGAAGCCTCAGGTGGTTCCATCTTGGTTGAAGTTGATGACGTATTGGATGTAACGCTGCTCTCCGCTCCGTTCTATAACTCCAGAAGATCGCTCATCTCGCTCTGTTTCCCCATACTCCTCATCCTCATACTGTAAAAATATAATATTATTATCAAGAGATTCTAAATTTTAATAAATAATAACAAATGGACATCCTTAAGCTAAATTACCCGAGGATACACATCTGATTGGCCAATTAAGATTTCTGCCACTGATGCACCTTATATATTGATTGCAGAATTCTCAATTGCTAATCCCATCTTGTTCACAAGAATATGACAACTGGGAAAATGCATAACTGGATATTTAATTCTTTCATCAGTTGGATTTTTTTTTAAGTACTGTACTGCTTAATCCACTGCATGAGTTTATAATTGGATAAATTTCTTTTCCATGGACCTATGGAATTATAGGACATATCGAGATAACTATGACTCCTTAGAAATATAATGGCTATTACTGAACATATCTTACTTTTCAATTCTAGACAAAGACATATTTAACATATCTTAATCACTGACTCCAGACAGTTAGACAGATGATGTACCTTTGATCTTTTAGACTCCTTAGACCTCTTCCTTGACTTCTCCTCACGTTCCTCCTTCTTGTCTCTGTCTTTTTCTTTCTTTTCCTTTTCTTCCTTCTTAATTTCCACATCATCAGTCAATTTCTTTTCACTAATTTCCTTTTTATCTTTGGAGGATTTACTGTAAAATAAATAATTTAGGGTTATGAATTAAAATAAAAAGTTATTGTATGTTAGAAGACCCTGACAGCCTATACAGTACTGTTTGATAGTGTTTCAATCTTTCAATTATATGAGAATGTGTAAGCTAATTCAATGTTTTTGTTACTTCACTGTGTCTAAATGATCACAAAATGTTTACCTTACAGTAGGCTCTCATATTTGGACACCTATTTAGACTGTAAAAACCTCGCGAAATTCAATCGTCCAAATTGAAATACAACTTCCTATGGAGAAAATTAATTTGAGTCTGGTACTTTTGATGTTTGGTTAAATTTTGCCTTATTTACCCTACTTTTTTGGTGAATTACTACCTGTAATAAAGCAACATCCAAATAAACCAACAAAAAGAATACAGATAAAGTTAAATAAAAAACTAAAAACAACACAGAAAAAGTTTTTATGGCCTACAGCTTCAGCTACAGTTGAACCTGATGACTTGGCAACTTCGTCATCTGAGTAAAAACACACACAACAACATTAACTGTCCTTATGTTTCAGCTTTACCACCACTGGTGGGTAGAAATTTTGTTTTAAATTCAGAAACATTATTTAAAATATATATGAACAGTAAATAAGTGTTGCTTTCATATTCTTATGTAGAGTAATGACGATATGTTTTCACATGTGCGCACTTACAAATGTTCTCACTTTTTTTCTTTACCATTAATGGTTAGCTACTTTTATTGTTCCATTTATTAACATTAAATAATGTTACTTAAAACAACCATATTAATTTTTTGACATTAATTTTACTACAGCTACAACCAAGGTCTTATTTTCTTCAGTTATATATGTAGAACCAGTCAGTCACTGGTTTTGTAAACATTAATGAAAACAATGCTGTCTCGTCTCCTCGTGTGTTTTAATATTCGACGTATTATTAATGAATTGTACTGTTCAATTTGCACACATAAACATTAATTCAATCAAAAAGACATTCAGTAATAAACAATAATGAATCTTTTGTACATAAGAGAAATGATGTTGTTTACACGATTGTGCACGTCTGAATGTTGGCGGGCCGCTCAAACCCGTCAAAATTTGAGTTTCTACCGTTGAAATTTGAAATTGTGTACAAGTTCTTTTTGTGTCCAAATAAAAAGAGGTGAATTAAAAACTCGCAAAATTTGAGAACCTACTGTAATTCAGTATCAATATTATATCATTGTCAGTGTCCAAATTATATGAAATGTGTTTGTATTGTACATTATTTTTTTAGAGCCTATATTACTCCAAATGTTTTTGTATTACTTTTTCAAAGTGTTTATATTGATTTAGTGTTAGTGTTTTATATTACAGTATTTCAATGTCATATTATTTTAATGTCATATCATTTCAGCAAATAAGTTAATTAAAAAAAATTAAATCTAGACTATAATTACTGTAGTTGGGAGGATACTTTACGTCTATTGTGTCATCAACCTACCTGGATACGTCTGCCTTCTTAACCTCCTTGTCCTCTTTATCATCCTTAGCATCTACATCACCATTGGTGGAATCAGCCACAACCATCTGTGAACACAAGCAACAATATCTCTGACTATCTACTTGGATGAGATTTAGATTAAGCATTGAACTGAATATTCTGGGAGGGTACGATACAGGGAGGATTAAATCTGATATCCAATTTTACAGTTGAGCAGCTAGATAATACACACACTAAGCCTGGAAGGTTGTACACCCAAGTGATCCTAAGCATTAGTGGATGGATATTGAGCCTATGAACAATTTTATCCTTGGCACTAATCATTAGACTAGTTCTACCTACCCATCACAACAATGAATAGGGAGAACTAGAGGCAAAGGTCACCAACACAGGTAAGAGGCTGTGGAGCCGAGACATCAAAATGATCGGCACAATTTTGAACACAGTGGTCCCTCGGTTAACGAGCACAATCCGTTCTAGAAGGTTGCTCGTTAACTTGAAACCATTGTTTCAATGGGTTTTTGGTATTGGTTCCAGCTCACCGAAAATTGCCTAAATTCAACAAAAAAGGTAGAAAAGTTCACTTACTTTGAGATGTGTATGTAGAAGGCTCCTGGATGATGATGATGATGATGGGAATTAGAATGGGGGTGGAGGAGAAGGGAGAAAGAAGGCATTGGGGTGGAAGAGAAGTCACCCCATGGTGCCATTCACCCATAAAATTTTCGTTCTCTTGGTGTAATTCAAGATTATTTTCTTTTAAATCAACACTGCACTGCATTATATATTGTCAATATGTAAAATAAATTTCAAAATGACCAAAAATTTGGCAAACACAGAAAAAAAGCGTTTAGTTGAAGTCTCAAGCAAGATGTTACCTCCACTGAAAAGACACAAAGACTGGCCTGTATGGTGTGTTGGCAGGCTGGATGGTCGCCTACAAACTAGTGACCCTACCTTCAATTTTGTTCAATAATTGTTAAAATGACTAAAATTGAATATTAAACTTTTAAAATTATTGAATAGTATAAACTTCTGATATTTACTAAAAGAAACGGAATATAAGCCCTAGAACCGATTACTGTGGCCGGACTAATGCTACAGCTGGTGGACTGCCAAATGCAAGCAAAAACATGTGGAGGTCGGCTCGTAAGAAACTCGTTAATCGAGGGATTGCTCGTTAACCGAAGTTAAGAATCTTATGGAAGGTAACTCGTTAACCGAAATCTCGTTAACCGAGGACTCGTTAACCGAGGGACCACTGTATACATTCTGGCCTTCACATAGAGGCACACTATGTCTTTTACATAAAAAGAATTGGAAATTGATTTTATATTGTTATTTCTTGGGATCCAGCACAACATTACACTGCTGTGTGGCCTAGGGTAATACTATATACCGGCACATAAGTCTTCTTTTGATGTACCTTCCCTTATGTAGTTAGACTAGCTCCCCTTGTAGGGTGCATGTCACATTAGCATTTGGGGAAGTAGTCAAGCATCACCACCTGCTTTTCAAACAAGCCTTTGAAGGTTGAGCAGCCTAGCTGAGGGGATCAGGCTGTAAAGGGAAGATTGATCCTGAAATCCTATATTATAGTAATCCCACTGCTAGGTGATTTCTTTACCCAGGGCTGCCCAATCATACTTACCCGCTTGCCTGTGGCAAGTGATAATTTTGATTCATGCGAAAGTGAAGGAGACTTTGTAAATAGACCCAATGATTTTGTAAGGTTTCATACTGAACAAAATTTGTATTGAACAGTTCTCTAATTTACCCCCAGTTTCTCTATACTGATAGATAAAATAAAACTAGAGAGAATCTGCATGAGAATAGGTGCATGTTGTTAACAACTCATCAGCTTACTCACCACCAACATGGTGAGTGGACACAGCAATCAATATTTTACACTAGCAATAGATTAACAAAAAACAATAAAAAAAAAACCTGCTTTATAGGTGATGACGGGAGCATGTGTATATGTTTGACTCATCAGCTGACAGCCCAGGCTTTAACAGTCCAACACGCATTCAGCCACAGAAAAATGGTAAAATTTTTGTAAAAAAAATTAAATCAATGGTATGATAATTCTCCCGTGAAAAGAGCAGAGGATGAGCACGTATTCCATCATCCATGTCATAGTCACACACCTAATTGCTGCACTCCATCCCCATCACAAGCATGGGCCTGTCAGTCATGGACTGTCTAATATGATCCAATAAGGCTTACAATGTATCCATTTTGTGCAGCAACATTTGTTTCCACCACTATGAGTTCTTACAAGACATTCCCACACATAAAAAAAAAAAGTATGGGATAGTGGATTTAAAAATTTGCTAGCCCGGTGGGCTAGAGGAATTATTTTTAAATTCAGCAGGTCTCTATACCCCCCTCCTTCCTATGGGTTAGTGAGTAGACCAAAAAATGAGGACTGAGACTGGATTCATATATGACTGATCCATGCTCATAAATATTAGCATGACATCATGGCTTGACAGCCTCCTACCATCCACGGTTACTGTCCTGTTTGCCTTTTTTAAGGGCAAAGGATGTGATGGGGAAGTAAATCTAATCTTCCAGAGTTGTACCAAGTGTAGAATTAATCACTGAACTAGTACCCTGCCACTTACGGTTAGGGTCTCCTGAATATGCAACCTGCCAAGATTAGTGTGTATTACTCAAGCTGCCTAGAGGAGGACATAAGGCTGTACATGAGGTCATAAGGTATTAAGACAAAACTACTATGAGAAGAACAAGCAGGCATGCAGATATGGGTGAGATAATCTGTGATTTCAATGTTTAGAAGAAAAGTGTGATGAGATAAGAATTGATATTATATATATATATATATATATATATATATATATATATATATATATATATATATATATATATATATACAGACAGACCCGACTTGACTGCTTGACTTACGACCGTCGGGACACAGCCGCCTCAGTTTTTATTAAAAAAAATTTAATGACATTTCTATACTGTTTCCAGTTAATGTAGTCTCCATGTATAATTAGAAAATTAGGCCCTATGTGCATTCAGCTGACTACATTAAAGGTAAGTGCTCAGTCACACTGTAACCATTCCTTATTATTTATACTGTACTGTATCCATTCCTCATTATTCATTACTTTTACTGTACTGTACTTTGTTGAGTTATTTATTTAAAAAAAAAATATCTCTGTGGGACTTGACCTGGATTTGGTCCCTAACCCGTCGTAAGTTGGGGGTCTAGGTATTATATATATATATATATATATATATATATATATATATATATATATATATATATATATATATATATATATATATATATATATATATATATATATATATATATATATATATATATATATAACAAATAACATATACAGTACTGTATATCAGTACAGTATAAGACATAACATGCATAGACAATGAGACACACTTTTATATATTTCAAACAAGACCTAAGACATACAGCAGGGTTCTCATTATTTATGTAATCACTATACGTGTACTCAGTGATGCAGATAGTATTTTTTACCACCACATATCCATTATTTGTGCTATACTTGATTATACATATACAAATTGGGGGTCTAAGGGATGTTCGTTAATGCCGGCAGTCTGTTAAATTCAGAATTTTACTATGCTGCTTGCATAAGATACGTTTACTTTGTTTACATATGATTTTATATAATGACAATATCTGATAACTTATATACTGAGCACTATTAAAGAGTAAAGTAATCCATGATTATTCACATATTTCATATTCTAACTTTTAGCAAATTGCAGGAAACAATACAATATCAAATACAGTACTGTATTAAAAATGTACAATAATCTGAAATACAGTGACCCCTCGGTTAACGAACTCAATCCGTTCCAGAAGGTCGTTCGTTAACCGAAAAGTTCGTTAACCGAAACCGGTAACAATGGGTTTTTGGGTAATTGGTTCCAGCTCACCGAAAATTTCCTAAATTCAACAAAAATGGTAGAAAAGTTCACTTACTTTGAGGTGTGTTTGTAGAAGGCTCCTGGATGATGATGATGATGATGATGATGATGATGATGATGATGATGGGATTTAGAATGGGGGTGGAGGAGAAGGAAGAAGAGAAGGCATTGGGGTGGAAGAGAAGTCACCCCTTGGCGCCATTTCACCCATAAAATTTTAGCTCTCTTGGTGTAATTCAAGATTATTTTCTTTAAATCAACACTGCACTGCATTATATATTGTCAATATGTAAAATATATTTCAAAATTACCAATAATTTGCTTGGAAACACAGAAAAAAAGTGTTTAGTTGAAGAGAGTCTCAAGCAAGATGTTACCTCCAGTGAAAACAGAGAGAGACTAACGCCTGTTTGTTGTGTTAAGAGGCTGGATGCCGCGCATTAAACTAGTCACTTTACCTTCAATTATGTTCAATAATCGTTAAAATGACTAAAAAATTGAATATTAAACTTTTAAAATTATTGAATAGTATAAACTTCTTGATATTTACTAAAATAGTAAGGAATTTAAGCCCTAGAACCGATTAATGTATTGGCGGACTGATACTAAAGCTGGTTGCCCGGTCAGTGCAAGCGAAAACATGTTGAGGTCGGTTCGTAAGAAATTCGTTAACCGAATTTTTGTTCGTTAACCGAATTGAAGATCCTTATGGAAGGCAGTTCGTTAACCGAAATTTCGTTAACCGAGGCGTTCGTTAAACGAGGGGTCACTGTATCTGCTAACACATGATGTACCCACTCATACTGCCATCTATTGATGGCGGGGGAAACCATGTTTTCATCAGCTGAAGAGCTGTCTCCGTTTGATATTTACTGTAATTAATAAACCATTAAAAAATTATTTCTGAAAAATATAGTACAAATTTATTTTAATGCTTCTTTAAGAACTGATAAATAGAATTATTGCGAATTTTTTAAGTCGATGGCGATATTTTCATCATCGTTACGCAAACAGGAGTTTCTTGGGGTGACAAAAGTGTTAAGAACAGAACAAATACAAATAATGAGGACCCACTGTATAGCTTTATTGTTTACATCTAGTGACTCACACTCAATACTAAACTAATTTCTAACCCATAAAGTGTACTCCATACACATTTGTCTAATTTATAAACTTTCCATCATTTGGAACTTCTGAAGATTGTTTGTACAGTTGGAAATAAATTATTAAGATTAATTACCCATAATTCATATAAACATTAAACAAATGCTTAAATACACTTGGTATTGTAGAAATTAAAAAAAGGGGACCTGGGAGGGTTTTATCATATTCATTATCTAAGTTAAGCTTGATTATTTGAAGTTATTCAATGTATAAACAGGGATCACTACTTCAGGGTGGCTAAATTGAGGGGTGAAACTTTAACTGACATTCAGGGGCTAAAATTGTGAATGGTCTTGTTCATGGCCTCGACTAACTCACTGTTCCTGATATACAGCATTGTATATCAAAAGAGAAGTACAGCAAGATCTTGTATTTTGCGAGTAATATAGACAGGAAAAATTGCACCAAATTCAAATACATAAACTAAAGGGAAAAATAACAATATAGACTGGCCACTCTACACCAACCTCTGATTTTCCCATTTCTAACCTCAAAATTATACAAATTCTGCCTTTATCGACCTAACTGTGCTTTCCGGAAACTAGATTTTAGGCCTTCCTGAAGTAACTTAATCACACGCTGCTTATCCTGCATCGAGTACTTGGCAAACTTAACTCCTTTATGATAGTCCGCTTCTTCCTTTCCTTATTTGGCCGCTTAGGTTGGTCTGTCCCACCCCCACCAGCACTAGTAAGACCCCCAGTAGAGGTAGACGCCATTATTTTGACTCGACAGGTGGTAGCACCACTCAAAAAACACACAATAACAGCCCGGGCGGTAGCTAGGAAGGCGCAGGCTACAACGCGATAGTTGCGTTCTTGTAAGCCTCTTTTACGTTCACCACTGGCAATTCGATCACCAGAACGCTTCTCGGAAACATTCTTCTTACCCAGTTTTTCCATATTCATCGCAAACACAACAAAATTGGAGAAAACAGCAAAAATCGCGGAGCAATCGACAGAAACCGCACGATTCAACTGATCACGTGATGTAAACCGTTATTAGTCCTCACTGCGAAACAATCGTTTTACTTATTCTTTTCACACAGTATTTATGGGTAACAGCTAAATTTGCAAAAAATGAAAAAAATTTACAGAGTACCTCTCAAAAAACACTTCGCATACAAGACACGAATCAATTGAACATGTGATGTAAACATTGCATAACCCCGCGCCACGCTTAAAACATTGAGGATGTAATCGCGCTATAGCCAACATTCGTTTGCAAAAGTTCGCGTTTTACAAACAGCGTTCCTCTATTCATCAATCATGTTTCAACCAATTCGCGTTGACAAAACACGCGCTGTAGCAGAAATGACTAACTGGTATGAGAGCTGTGAGGTCATTCAAGACGGTGCCAGCATTCAGCTTGCTGGATCTAGCGAAATTCATGATATTTTATGCCAAATATAAGACTTGGTTACATTAGGTAGTGCTCGCAAAATTCAAAAATGCGAGATGAAATCACGCGAAATATGAGATCTTACTGTACAACACTGCAAGTTCACAAAAAATGTATTTACAGGTATTGTACATACCCGGGTACTTGATTTATTCATACACATAAAAATATTTTTACAAAAATCACCAACAGATCTGCAAACATATTAAATGCATGAAACTTCTCAGATTTTACAAACTTTGAAAAAGGGTGGATAAAGATTTTACAAAGGCAATAAAAGTTTATGGCTAGTGAGATGAAAATCAATTATGGCCAAGCTCCACACTTAAAGTGATCCCTGATAAAGATTGAAATAACATTTTATTCTACTTATGGTCAAGGGTAGTTTGGACAGCATTTACAAAATTTACCATACCTCCACATCACCAACCTTTGCCACCTTACTCTCTGCTGTCTCCCCAGTGGACTTAGACTCATTTCCTGAAGTTGCATGAGAGTTTTCTTGTGTTCCGTTGACAGCTTTAGCTGCTTGGGGACGTTTCGGAACTATATGGAACTCTGTCTCTGGCATGAGATTTGGTTTGATGGCTTTTAGTCTACCTGAGTAGCTATTTGCCAGAACATACAGATCATTTCGGCGATTACGCTCTTCCACTTTCACCTAAAAAAAAGTCTGTATTAGAAATCTAAAACACAAGACATGTTCAGTCCTATCATCTACAACCCACCAAAACAATGTGTAAATTAGGATTTTTCCGTGAATATGATTTGCCACTTTAGAATTACAAAATTAACAGTATCACATTACATAGAGCAAGAAGAGAGTAGCTCTACCAAGTCACAATAATATACAGTACTAGATTTACCTATAGACCATAAAAAATATTTTCCAAGAGGTCTTTCCTTAAGCATTCACACTAGATTGTCATAAAACCTTTTACAACATATAATTATGAATGCTTTCTTTACCTTTACTGGCGACATAACATTAGCTTGAGGAAATTGCAATCTGTATCTCCTCTGGGTACACAAAAAAGAATTTTACCTTCTCTATTCTCTTCTCAATGACAGCAGCGAGGTTGGTGATAGCAGGGAAGCGCTGGATGATTCCTTGGAGAATAAGGATAGCGTTACGAATCTGAATGTAGTCGCCACTCTCCAGACATGTTACCAAGGCCTGGAAAATATGAAAGTGATAACTTGCGACTTCATCTTTTTGTTTTTCCCAACTGCCAAACATTCCTCTCCATTCACTATTTTTGTATTTCATCCTAATAAGTCTATTCCTGCTGTGGTCCAGGGTGGCCATTATCAAAAGCAAAACAGATTCTGTTATTTATTATCACATGTTTCTTCAAGCCACCTTACAAGATGTGTTCTAAACACCGTAGAGGTTTACGTTCCCAAGGCACCAAAATTTCCACCTAGTCTACAATTGTTATCCAATGATATATACTGAAACACCTTTTAGAATGACAGCTTAGATAGTCAAATTTAACCAAAGAATAACACAAAAGTTAACAAATCAAAGAAGATTCATGTCATGGCAGCTTCAAGTAACAACTCACCTTTGTTATCTTGTAGTGCCACTTGTGAACCACATGACGGTAGTTCTCATAGTCGACATAATCATTGGCTTCCTGTCGTGACACACGGTATTTGGTGACAAAACCTGGGTAGTTGGCACACTCTTTCTCATAATTTGTATGAGATGCATGCCAGTGCATGACAGTCTCTAAAGTGCCCAGGAGGAATCTAGCATACCTGTGAGCCTCTTGTTCTGTGCATGAGGCCACTGTGTATGTTATGTCGCAATACATCTGGAACAGACACCATGTGCTATTATATTATTAAGATATGACAAGATACTGAATGTCACTGCATATATTGCAGTTTTCAAGGGTTATTGTATATTTCAAGGCTTTACAACACGAAAAAATTACCCATGCGCATATTTATATAGGTCCGCCAAATACCATTAAAATTGGAAGATCAGTTAAAATGGAAAATCTTTAGTCAACCCCTGCGCCCCAGGCCGGGGTGCCGTTGGCCGTATCCCCCACGTGGGGTAAATCGAGAAAAATCAACTTCTCCAAAAATAATTTTTAACCTTTTTAAATGATAAAACAATAAAAAAGAAGTAAGAAAAACTATATATTTACCCTCTAGAAACTTCCCTGGGGCCGCAGTGGCGAGAAAAATGCAGCGCGGAGCAAGGGAGATAAGGGGACTGTTGTTTTGATGCGAGCGCTCGTGGTCACGTACGCACTTCGTGGCCCTTTTTTGCTTGCCTTTGTGTCCGGGATGGCCAGTAATGCATATATTTACAGATCATAATACTTATTTCCTATAAATAATTCATTTAGAATTTATTTTATTTGCATTATTTTTCATAAAAAGTGCTCGGAGACACACATGCAGTCTGTCGCCAGGCTGCCTGGCTGTTTTTGTGTTTGGGAGAGCAAGTACAGTAATGCATAGAAATAATTAACAAAATAATAATTCCACAAAGAAATACAATTACAGGGCATCCTCGCCTAACGTCAGGGTTACGTTCCTGAAAATGCGACGTTATGCGGATCAATTTTCCCCATAAGAAATAGATAAAATACGGGAGTTACGTTCCCCAGCCCCCCTTTGCCCCATGAAAAACTTACATATACAGTAAATCATTGCCATTTATATAGAAAATAGTTTACAGAACAACAGTACTAAGTTTGTATTGGTACTCACCGATGAGCGTTGGTGGTGGAGCGAGTGGGTAGTGGAGTGAAGGAGGAAGATGGCGGGAGTGGAGAAGAAGGGTGGGAGTGGAGGAGGAGGGTGGGAGTGGAGGAGGGCAAGAGAATTGCAGGGTGGTGAGTCACTGAGTCTGCGGCTCCCTCCTCCTCCTCCTCTGACTGGGGTTCCTCTGCCGCTGCTTGCTCCTCCTCCATTGTTGGCGGGAATGTCTCGGCAGCAACCGTATCTGAACTGGCAGCTTCATCAGTCATATTTATGTTGTGGAAGTTATACCGACGCTTAAATCGTTGAAACCAGCTTGGCTGGCCGTAAAGGTCTCTTCCTTCGATCCTTTACCCTCTGTTTCCTTCATGTTGTCAAACAAGGATGTGGCCTTATGCTGGATAACCATAAGGCTCACAAGGGCATTGCTTTGATTCTGGTCCTCCATCCACATTGCCAGCATCTTTTCCACCTTCTCTATCACAGTGCTTCTAGTACGAGTTGTCTTAGTAGTACTCAGAGAAGAACCACTTCCAGCACTAACCTTAATCTTGTCAGCGTTGGTCCGGATAGTACGCACCGTTGTGGGGGTTAGACGAAGCTCAGTGGCTATGTCCACAGCTCGTTTCCCTTTTTCAAATCGGGTTAATACATCCATTTTCGTAGCAAGGGTAATGGTCTTACGTTGCCTCTTCACTACACTAGCATCAGTAGCACTTGATGGGCGCTTGGAAGCCATTTTGAATGGTTAGAGTACAGTTTTAGAGCAAAAGCACGAATGATGTGAAGTCGTAACAGAGACTGGCTTGGCGTCACTTGGGGACGCTGTGACGTTCCACGAGTGAGGGCAGCGCGCCGAGCTGAGAGAGCAAAGTGCGGTCAGACAAGAGCGGGTGATGCACCGTAGAAAATAGTCCGTGACGACGCAAAACGATGTAGTATCACATCACCGGGACGGAAAACAAAATTTTGGTTTCTAAAGTTCAGCGGCATAGTACAGAAACAAAGTTAAGTGAGGACTTACTGTATAACATATTCATAGCATTATTTTCTAGTAATACTACACTACAACTACACTACTTTTAGCAATAATACTTTGATTCATGATAAAATGGACAAACAATGAAAATGAAATAAACAAAAGTAGGTAATTACATTCCAGAAGCTTCCCTATGGCAGTGTGTGTGGCGCGACAGGCAAATAGTCACGCTGGAACCTGATAACCTGCACTGGACATTCAAACAATGTCGCGAAAAGGCACGCGTTCCAGAACGTCAACCGAGGCACCCCAGATGATCGTTCCGGAACGTCAACAGGGGAGTACAGGTATCTCTCTATCTCTCTTCTCTCTCTCTCACTCTCTCAAAGGGTCAAAATAAAGCAAAAGACACATACCTGTATGTGATGGATGGCAAGATTTTTAAGAGACTAAATGACAAAAAATAATGCTTATCATAAAATAAACTCACCCGGTCGTAACAAATTAGCGTGGAAAAGTTTGGCGTTTTGAGGTTGTGCAACATCTTCACAAATCTGTAGATTAAAATAATATAAGAAACTATCCTAAAAATAAATTTTTTTGAAGAAATATGGAGGATAGGACAGAGTTTGGGGATTCATGTGAATGGGATGTCATTCATATAAGCATGTAGTAACTAATATGTACAGAAAATTTTGATAAGCTGTATAAATCACTAAACCAGCTTCTTTACAGAAAAAAATAACACTAAAGAAGAAAAATTGAGAAAATGACTTACTTAGCACAGTATATAGCATCAAGAGCAGTGAAGGTACACCGTGGGAAGAGACAGAGCTGAAGGAATGCAGTAACTGTGTCATTCTTAGGAGACCGTGCAGCCCGCAGCATAAACCACCGATCTTTCTCCTGTCAAGATGGATGAAAAGAATTACCACACGTGGTCAAAAACGAGTGCAAAGACATTCTCCTTTCCTTGGTATTATTTCTTCATTCTTGCTCCTGTAATTAAAGTGCTATCCTTTCACAGTAAGATATCTACATGGTTAATCTCAGTCACTATCAGCAGCACACCCATCCCCAATACCACATAAAGGTTATAAAACACTACAAAATATTTGCAAACTTCCCAAAGGTTATTAAATACTCTTCCACTCTTTGATCTTCATAAAAAACTAACACTGAAATGGCCTCTTACTTTTAAAATGAAAAACTTTTATATTACTGAATACTATTCTGGTTTCATTCCCCTCAGTGACTTTTCATTCCACCTTACTCATCTCTTCACCTACCCAAAAAAATTTAGGCTGTGATAACTTATCTTCTACACAACCATGATTTATTCACATAATGATAAACCACCTTCATTTTCTTCAATACTTTATAATAACAATGTTGTTAAAATATAATTTACCACTTATTCATTTAATTTACAGTACCTGTTGTAATCTAGCGAGGACACGCTCCACATGTTCTTTCTGACGTTTTTCCTCTTCTTGGAGTTTTTCTTTCAGAGCCAAAAGACGATCTGCTTCCTTCTTTCTTTTATTTGCAGAAGGCTGAAAAAAAGATTATGAAAATCCGATATAAAGTCACCCTCTGATGTACTACCAATATTAAGGAAAAAATTAAATAAAAATTTAGGGCCAAGGGAGCAATGTCATACAATGTGTACGTAACTCAGGACACAAACAAGAAATTTTTTCTCGCTAAATACAGGATGATGTCTGTAGTTACTAATTTTGCCACTGTTATTTGAGCAATGTATATGTAAACAACACAGCATTTACTGTGATATGATTGCTGCTCTATTCTATTTAACAGTGTATTCTTAATTCCAACTGTGTACTGTTGTTCTTTACTTGATGGTATGTACTGTATTCACATAGTGACAACTGTACAGTGACCCCTCGTTTAACGAACGCCTCGGTTAACGACATTTCGGTTAATGAACTGCCTTCCATAAGGATCTTCAATTCGGTTAACGAATTTCTTACGAACCGACCTCAACATGTTTTCGCTTGCACTGACCGGGCAACCAGCTTTAGTATCAGTCCGCCAATACATTAATCGGTTCTAGGGCTTAAATTCCTTACTATTTTAGTAAATATCAAGAAGTTTATACTATTCAATAATTTTAAAAGTTTAACATTCAATTTTTTAGTCATTTTAACAATTATTGAACATAATTGAAAGTAAAGTGACTAGTTTAATGCGCGGCATCCAGCCTCTTAACACAGCAAACAGACGTTAGTCTCTCTCTGTTTTCACTGGAGGTAACATCTTGCTTGAGACTCTCTTCAACTAAATGCTATTTTTCTGTGTTTCCAAGCAAATTATTGGTCATTTTGAAATATATTTTACATATTGACAATATATAATGCAGTGCAGTGTTGATTTAAAGAAAATAATCTTGAATTACACCAAGAGAACTAAAATTTTATGGGTGAAATGGTGCCATGGGGTGACTTCTCTTCCACCCCAATGTCTTCTCTTCTTCCTTCTCCTCCACCCCCATTCTAATTCCCATCATCATCATCATCCAGGAGCCTTCTACATACACACCTCAAAGTAAGTGAACTTTTCTACCATTTTTGTTGAATTTAGGAAATTTTCGGTGAGCTGGAACCAATTACCAAAAAACCCATTGAAACAATGGTTTCGGTTAACGAACGACCTTCTAGAACGGATTGAGTTCATTAAACGAGGGGTCACTGTATCTACTAATGTATTTTTATTTTAAGAAAAAGGTTTCTGGTCATCAGAGTACTGTACAGTACAGGTATACCCTGTACAATATTTCAGATTTGTGGAACTGTACTGTACAGTATTTCATAAACTACATAATAGTGGTAACACATGTGCATATTACACTGACTACAAACATCCCGATTTACGATCATCTGTTTTACGATATTCTGCGCTAATGATAATTAGATTTTATCATCCTTGATCAATTTGTTACAAAATCTGCATTAATAATAGTTATTGCAAAGTTAAACTTGCTGAAGTGGAATATAAACACTGGGAAGCGCATCTTTCCCCTTGTCAAATCAAAGATGGCCAACATGTGCAGAAACTACTTTTCCATCATCCGCACAGCTTCGTCTACCCACATGCTGCCTCACAGCCATCCTGCGCATTATTGTCCTGTGCTTTGTTCCTGCCCTGGATCGTGTAACCAAAATTATTGTTATTTATCATTGCTTAGCCTTGTGATCGCTGTAATACTTCGCCATTATTGGTAAAAAGAGAACATTAACATTCGGATTTTGCTGTTTTGGTGACTGAAGTGATTAATTACTGTCTTAGTGTCTGTGAAGTAATTAATAACTGTTTTAGTGTCTGTGAAGTGATTAATAACTGTTTTAGTGTCTGTGAAATGACTAATAACTTTTTCAGTGACTGAAGTGAATAAAAACTGTTTTGGTGACAGTGAAGTGATCATTGTAAAATATATTGCACAGTCTTATGATCACTGTGATACTTTGCTGTTTTGGATGAATGAAAAACATTAACATTTATTTAATGAGTGTAGGATCGTCTTTTTCTGTATTACAAATCTGTGTCGGACAGGCCAGTAACGTATCCAATTGAAACCCATGTTAAATGGGGCCCGATTAATGATATTTTGAAGTACATTAGGGTTTTCAGGAATCAACCCTATCGTAAATTGGGGGATACCTGTACAGCATTCAATCTATTTGATAACTTCACCTCCCCCCCCCCCATCTGAGAATGAAGAATTACTGTACTTCAAAATATACACAAAGCTAAGAGAGGGAGAAAGATGGCATGATTATTGTAGACTTACATTTGGATCAATCTTCTTTATCTCCTTCTCGTACATGTGTACAGGCACTTCCAGGTCGGACATTGTCAGTGTCCAGAAAGTGAGGAAGAAGGATGGGTCCATGTCCTCCCATACCTACAGGGTAATTGGGAAATTAAGGATATTGTATCATCTGCACTGGTGGAAGGGGAAAAGGAAATGGGGAAGGGCAAGTCCTTGATGATTGATGCAGTGTGCATAGATTAATGAAAAAAGTCATATCAGTCACAAGAAACACATTAATCCATTCTTTCCTATCATACTCGCCATTATGAGAGAATTTTTCTACAATTTCCTGTGACTTTTAGTTTTCAATGATTCAATTTTCTTATCCATTTATAACTGGTTTTCAAGTAAGTGCATCCATTTCAAAGAGGCTGCAAACAGCCTCATGTACATGTTATTAACACTTACCTTTATGCTAAAGTGCGGTCTTATGCTGGACACAATGGGCACAAACACCTCATTACAAGCTTCTATGTAGCGTAGTTTCTTCTGTTCTAGTGTCAGTTTCTTCTCACCCTTATCTTGTCGTCTCAACTCATCATACTTTGACTGTAGAGATAATGAACTTGGTTAACCTCTGAATTTAGCCATCCACAGATAAGTACAGTAGAACGTCGATATAACACGAGATACGTTCCAAGAGAAGTCGCTTTAAACCGAATTCGCATGAAATCAAAGTGTTGTTTCAATGCAATAATTTAGTTTGGTACGTGAGAGAAACACAAAATACTAAAAAGACTGAGTCTACCAAGATGCACCTCAGCCCATCTCCTAGAATAAACAACACATTGATGGGATGTGAAATGGTCTGTTTACTAATGATCAGCTGATGGGAAGAGGGGGGGGGGGGAGGTGCTATGCTTGCCAGTTGATGCCAAGGTCTAGTGCTTATTTATTTATCTGCCCTTAAGAGTGACTAAGTTTTTCTCTTATAAAATGTCACTGAACTGACATGTTCTAATTAATTTTAATATAAATGGCTAAAAAAATTATCTCTTGTGCAAAATATATGACATTTATATTCAAATTATTCACTGTCTTGCAAGGATTCTAGCAATGCAAATTATATTATCCTAACTTTCGTCTGTGATATTATATAAGATAAAAAGTTAAAGCCTAAAACCACCAAACCCTGGCTGGGAAGATGGGGGAGAGGGAGGGAGGAAGAGGGGAGGGGGGGGGGGTTGCCATGTTTGACAGTTCCGCCGAAGGTCTAGTGAAGTATTTATTGGTTTATTTGTCATTTAGATTGAGTTTTATTTTTTTTTTATAAAATGTCACAGAAGTGACCGGGGAGAATATAATTTACATTGCTGGAATTCTTATAAGATAGTGATTAATTTGAATATAATCATGCTATAGTTTGCACTAGACAAAAATTTTAGTAATCATTTAGTACATTATTTTGAGTACATGTACAGTACAGCTTTGTCCTAAGTACAGTGTAGCATGCCCAGAGAAAGATAAGGTGCAAATTTTAAAATATGATGCACCAGATTGACTCGCGCAAAATAGGAACGATTCGCTTTAAATTAAAATATTGTCCTTAATTGTGGGTGTCACTTTAAATCAATAATCTTATATTGAATCGCTTTAAATCGACGTTCTACTGTACACCAGTATAATCTCTGAACATACCTAATGACACTCTTATTCTACAAATTCATGATCAAACAATGTTATACAAGCTCGTCTTCTCATACAATAACCTTTTACTTGTTCGTCTTCTTCCCACAAATACCATATATATCGAGTACTGTATACAGTACAGTAGTTGAGTTTTATGATCAAATTTTTATGCAAAATGTAGGGGGTCAAACTACTCTACATACTCACAGTATTTTTGAGGGGTTAAAATTCACGCATTTCCATTAGTCATTTACAGTGAACAATAGCTACCTGGGAAAGGCTCACGGTAGGCTAACCTTACCAAGATGCGAGGTGTTATGGTTAATTTTCAACTAGTAATTTCAGGTAGATATATGTAACTTTTCCATTTTATTTTCCTCAGCTACACACACAATTCTATAAACTGCACATATTGTGCAACAATAACTGGCTGAACTCTAACAAGGTCTTTGATACAAGATATCATTAAACTACTGTCAGCAGCAGGTGCTTATATCCAAACTACCACACAAGTTCAGTCTTTACTTACACCTCAAAGACCTACGAAACAGTAATCAGATCATTTATATCTATGAAGTTAAAAAACAATCTAAAATTTCTACTGACTAGTAATTGTCTGTACATATTAGCCACTGAGATACAGTAACTGAATTATTATCAAAGTGAGGAATTTTTCATTAGCCAAGTTACAATAAAACCAATAATGACACAAGTGTGACGAATCATTTACTTTTTTTTTTAAGTACAACTGTCAAAGATTTAAAAAAAAAAGGTGACATTTTTGGTTTTACACACTTTCTAGTAAACACGTAGAGTACAATACTGTATTACTCAAAATACCCTGCCTGGAAGGTGGGAATCAGCTCACATCACTACCAGTTCAACATGTTATTCATGAAAATATTACAGTACTTACATTAAGCATGTGTATAAAAAGTGGACGAGCCAAGAAGAATGCAACATCTGCATTGATGTGACAATCTGACAATAGAGCACCAATACTTGGCAGGCGGTCATTGAGCTCTTCAATAGTTACAACTTGAAAGAGGTAAGAACCAAACTGCACCATTGTGTCTTGGCACTGGAATGCAGACAAAATCTGGTTAGTCAGAAATATGGTAACAGTATCGACTACCTGGTGTTTTCAAACTTAAAATGAGAATGAGATGGGCTTGAAGGCTAAAAAAAACAGGGACAAACAATATGAGTACAGAATGGGAAAAGCAGCTATTACAAATACAGTTGAACCTCTATACACTGGACTTCACCTTTTTAGACTCTGAGGTGCTCTCTGGACTGCCCCTCTATTCACCAAAAATACTGTGCAGTATTTAAAAAATTCCAGAAACTTCTGCATCATTCTGGACAGTTTGCGTGTTTGTATGTGAAGTTGAAAGTCTGTGCGTGGGTGTTGTGCAACATGTGTCTCAGTCTCAGACCTGCCTTCATGTGTATCAGTGCACCACACCTTGCCATCTATACTCAATTGAGTTAACTTTTTATGGAGAGTACATACTATAGTTTTTAATGGGGATACTTGAGGATTTCATGAAATGGATAAATTTATGTTGAGTGCAGTAAATATTTTAAGAAATCGGTAAAATTATGTAGAATGCTGACATATTTTACTTAAATTTAAAAAAATAGATAAAATAAAAAAAGTATATGAAAAGAACATTTGCTCACTGAATACTGTAGAGTGGTCTCATCAGATATGCACTAAGTGAAAACATGGAGTATAGTTGTTTGCTCCTAAAATTACTTTATTTTGGCAAAGACCAAAACCAGGAATCTCTCTTAATACTATAAGGCAGCTCTTAGTATGTACTAAGAGAGTTTGAGAGAGAATGTAATCAATAGCAGTAATGAAAATTAGTACAGAAAGGAAACAGAGAGAAGTACAGTACATGTTAGCGTCAGTGGATATAGAATGGGAGCTAACTACAATCAAGATCTGGTTATAAGCTACATCTATCTGGGCAGAGAATTAACCAGTCAATCAGGAGTGTCATTTATGGAATGGTCTCACAATAAAATATTCCTACTTACTTGATCATAAAGCTTCCCAACCAGCTTGAGATGGGGAGACTCTGTCTGATTGTACACAACAGATGAGCGCTGCTGAGCCATGAGTAACAGCAAAGGGATAGCTAGGTTATTCTCTAAGAGAGCTTCCTTGAGACGTATGGAAGACCTCTTTGTGTTTCTTTCTTGTTGGTACTGACCAGCCTCACGACGCAGCAGTTCACCTCCACACATAGCATCAAGCTAAACAAGAAAAATACTCACAATAAATTCTCTCAAAAGAAAATTCCAAATAAAAGAAGAACAAGTACAGATTTTATTGCATTTCAAGTTACTGTATACATGAAAATATAAAATAAAATAACAAATAATAAATAAATGTTAGAAACTTAAAAATCTGAGGGAAAAGACAGTGTGTATATATATATATATATATATATATATATATATATATATATATATATATATATATATATATATATATATATATATATATATATATATATATATATATATATATATATATATATATATACACACACACACACACAGTAGGCTCTCACCAATAACGTTAAATAGGTGCCTGAAAAACACCGTTATTAGCGAAAACGTTATTTGTGTGACATTAAAATACATGTAAAAAGGGTTTATTGGTGCCGCTGCCACAAGAATTTCACCCATTTTTTCCCCTTGAAGCCCTCCTAACACTTTTTGTTAGCTGAAATAAAAAGAATTGCTATTCAATCATCAAAATAAAGAGTTTGAGTAATATAACACTTAGTTTTTGAGGTGCTTGGTGTGATGATTGTTCCGTATCTGAGGGCCGCTAACACTTGCACTGTCTTTCATTCTACAAGCTAACCATTTCACAAGAAAATGCTCTGTTATCACTAACAACCTGTTTCTATCGCCTTTATCATTCATAGCTCGCCTCGCATTTCCATCACTACCGAAATATTTTTAGCCAGCACAATACTCTTCTTGGTCTCCTCTAAGTTCCTCTTAATATTTTGCACTGTAGACTCAGGACAGTTCAATTTCCTCACTTTAAAAGTTCCCAGTCATTCAGGTGGCAAATCACTCCCTCCACCACCTCCCCTAGCCCCCACAGGCAAAAATGCGGAAGCCATTATTGATCACCGACCCTGACAACCACTGGTTATAGTGGCGAAAATCTCACACGTGGGCGCAGCGCTGTATTCCACTGAGCCTTGTGTGAGAGTGAGGCGGAGTGGACAACTACGTCATCAACATGGCGGCAAACAAATGCAATCATTGATGCGCTCGGACGCTTCCCGCGAAATTTCCGTTATTCAAGAGAATCCAGACGTTATTATCGAAAATGGGTATCTATTGTAACTTATCATTATTCTCGAAAACGTTATTGTGGAAGTCGTTATTGGCGAGAGCCTACTGTATTTCATTTTTAGTCCATATAACAAGCGGACTTGAACATATAATCAACGACCTCACCAGCCAGGACTCGAAACCTAGACCTTATGCGTGTGACCAGGGAACGCTACCAACTACGCCAACCATGGCATGGTAGCGTTCCCTGGTCACACGCATAAGGTCTAGGGTTCGAGTCCTGGCTGGTGAGGTCGTTGATTATATACAGTGGTCCCTCGGTTAACGAATACAATTCGTTCCAGAAGGTTCGTTCGTTAACCGAAACCATTGTTTCAATGGGATTTTGGGTAATTGGTTCCAGCTCACCGAAAATTACATATAAAGTAAAATAAAAAAAAGTTACAGTAAAGTACACTTACTTTGAGGTGTGTATGTAGAAGGCTCCTGGTTGATGATGATGATGGGAATTAGAAGTGGGGGTGGAGGAGAAGGGGGAAGAGAAGGAAGTGGGGGTGAAAGAGAAATCACCCCATGCTTGATGCCATCATTTCACCCATAAAATTTTAAGTTCACTAGGTGTAATTCAAGATTATTTTCTTTTAATCAACACCACACTGCACTATATATTGTCAATATGTTAAATAAATTTCAGAATGACCAATAATTGTACTGTAAAAATGTAAAAATACTCTGTGTTCAAGAGACCCACAAGCAAGATGTTTCCTCCATTGAACAGACACAAACTGAGGCCTTGGTGGGTGAGTGAAGTGGCTGATTGGCGCACCAAAAACTAGTTCCCTGTACTGCAATTATGTTAAATAAGTGTTAAAATTACTAAAAAATTTAATATAAAACTTGGAAAATTATTGAATAGTACAACCTTCTTGATATTTACTCCAATTTTAACGAATGTAAGCCCTACAACCGATTTCTGTAACTAATCTTTCGGCTGGTGAGCAAGCCAAAGCATGTTGAAACATTTTCGTAAGAATTTCGTTAACCGAATTTTTTTTCGTTAACCGAAATGAAGATTCTTATGGAAGGTAATTCGTTAACCGAAATTTCGTTAACCGAGGCGTTCGTTAACCAAGGGACCCTTTTAAATCCACTCATCTTCTCAGGCACAATCTTATTATAGACTCATTTCGACCAGTTTATTAAATCCAGATCTAGACAAGTATTTACGTATTTACCAGTGGAGCTGATGTAACTGGGTGAAATTCAACACCTCTAATATTATTTTTATCTCTATTTTTCACTCGAAAACTTTATATTAGTTCCTACCTCCTTTGATGGTGATACAACTGTCACTGAACACATTAAATTCACTGAACATCAATTTAACCTGCAAGCCATCTTTGAAACTATATACAGTAGTTTCAACAGCTAAACCTGCTTCTAAAAAACTGGGAATCTTGTTCAGATGTCAAAGGTTTTTCTTTTCTGATCAACATCTTCAAATATACATAGGAATAGTTTGTCCCTGTATGGGAAGCCTTTGCTCCACACACCTACTTTGACCACCGAAGGGTCAAGACGTACCTGGCGCTCCTCTCGGAGCAGCCAGGTCAACTGTTAAGTTGGCCCATACCAACCCCTTCCCCTGAACCCTCCTCCCCACCGGAATATCAACAAGTTCTCGCCAGAAGTTACAATTTCATTTAGGAAAGGAATGGAACCAGTGTTAAACAGAGGTGAACAGTGGTGAACAGTGCTTAAGTCAGTGAGAACAACTCAACAGTAACAGTCGTACCCAAGTTAACCTTCACACAGTGAGGTCCCAGGTACCCAGTGATAACGGCCCGTGATAACCAGCGATGTGTTAATCCGTCTACGATAGGAAGGCCTGGGACCAAACCTCACTCATATAACACCATCTGTGAGGGAATTACTACACCACATGTCCCTCATAACACCATATGTGAGGGAATTGCTACACCACGTCAAGTCCCTCATCACACCATCTGTGAGGGAATTACTACACCACGTGAGGACCCTCATAACACCATCTGTGAAGGAATTACTACACCACGTGAGGCCCCCTCATAACACCATCTGTGAGGGAATTACTACACCACGTCAGGTCCCTCATAACACCATCTGTGAGGGAATTACCACACCACGTCAGGTCCCTAATAACACCATCTGTGAGGGAATTACTACACCACGTGAGGACCCTCATAACACCATCTGTGAGGTAATTACACCACGTGAGGTCCCCCATAACACCATCTGTGAGGGAATTACTACACCACGTGAGGTCCCTCCTAACACCATCTGGGAGGGAGTTACTACACTACGTATTTGCTGTTCAACACGTACAATCCTACATTAATCTGTATGTTCACTGTATGTTCCTTTACCTTTCTCTAATGAAGGCTTTTGTTAAACCACCAATGTATGTAATAAGTCATTTATGTCCAATGTATATTTTCAGCCTTCGGGCTGCAGAACTTTTTCAATAAACCGTTAATTATTATTATTATTATTATTAATTCAACTTATTAATTCTCCCCTTCTACCCCCCAAAGCTTGACCCATTTTCCCTTCATTCCAATGCTGGTCCCCTCTCCCTATTCTATAAGTATTTGTCAGATTTCTGGATGTTTCTGTCTATTTGTCTCTGCATGTAATACCAGACAACCTGCTTTGTCATACAATTACCGAACTCTGCCTTCTCACATAATTTCCAATCAACTATTCGATTCTATTTTTATTTTCCCTTGCAAAACCTGACCTCAGTGAGGTCATGAATCCTTTGCTGAAAACTTATTTGTAAACCTGAAATTTCCTTAAATTATAACATTTACTAGACATTGAGGTCAAGAATGACATGGGGAGAGGTTATAAGATCATCATATTTAGAGTTAAGAACCTGACAAAAGAGGCTGCAAGAGACCATGCAGCATTGACAGCTGCCATCAGGTAATCATGGCTAAACCACACAAGTGTGGAAAATGGTTGTAAAACAATGATGACTGATGTTCATACCTGTTCTGATGTTAAGTCCTCGAGGGTGTCCGTACCACCCATTTTCTGGACTATCTCCCGCATGATAAGCAGATCAATAGATTTTTCAGCTTTGAGTTGATTGGCTACAAATTGAAGAATGCCACCTAAGTCAATAATGTACTTCTTATACACAGCTCCACAGAAACTTGACAGAGATTGAAGCCAAGGAGAGATTGCCATTGCTGGAATATATACAGAACATTGATTATTTAATTCTTCTTAAAACCTGTGCAGAATAATGATATAAAAATAAGAGGAGAAGAAAAGGGTAAGGAAACAGGTGAACAACTCGGTGAAATGTGAAGATTGAATACACTGGAATTCTCTTTTTTCAGACTCTTTGTGTGTTCATAGGTGTAGTTAAACATCTATGCGTGGGTGTCGTGCGGCACGTGTTTCAGTTTGAGCCCTGCCTTTATACGCATTGTATCAGTGCACCACACATTGCTACCTACACTCATTTGTTAACTTTTTATGTAAAGTACATATTATTTTTAACAAAGATACTTGAGGGTTTTAAGAAATGAGTAAAATTATGTAGGATACTCGTTCTAAGAAATGGGTAAAATTACTGTATGTAGAATACCAATTTTAAGAATTACTGTGGGTAAATTTTTTTTTTTAAAAAGAACAACACTTGCTCACTGTATACAGTACCATACAGTGGTTTAATCAGGTATGATGTAGGCCTAAGAACTAAGAGTACACTACATAATTATGTAAATAGGTAAAGGGTGGCAGAGGGGGCTTTGACACATTCACCAGATTTATTTATTTATTCAATTTTATATTCTCATAAAACCAGCCTCTTATAGTGTGTCATTCATCATTTTAAAGGGATCTTGGGGGAGGGAGCCACCTACCCACGCTACCTCATGCCTGCTGTTCCCAGATCACTCTTATCTACCACACACAATATACCCCTACACACTTATATTTTTTTTTTATCTTCATAGTTCTGTACAATATACAGTTTTCTCTATATTCATAAGATAAATTTTGTGGTTATTTACAGGTAACACTTTATAGTATGAAGTAATCATATCAGTGAAAACAGTTGTTGATTTTCAACACAGAGAGTTCTATCTTTCATGTTTTTTATTGATGTTATTGTGGTTTACTAACCGTTCTATGCACTTAAAGACCTTAGATGTTGAAACACAGTAATAACATTATAACAACAACTTATTATCTTGAAACGGTCCACATAAGCAATGTTATATCCAGCCCTCCTCCCAGGTTTGACTTTTTCCAACTTACACAATTAGTCCACTGTTTTGAGGTATTACTGTATACCTAAAAAGTTTATTAATTCATTCTGTTTATTACTGGTACCATTTACTGGGTCAAGTTTAACCTTTGAAACTAATATAGTACAAGTGTCAAAAAAGACTGAGAAACACTTTTCATAGTTAAATTTGTACATTAAAACAAAATGTAACAACATCCAAGAGAATTAGTATGATTCTCATTCTAACTTCTCACAAAAACATCATTTGTATCATTGACATAAAATAACTCAAAAAGTCTGAAAAAGAATGAACATGTAATAACCTCCTTGTGAGTAAATGCTTTAAGATGCATTATGCGTCCTACTAAGGTGTTCATTATTTAGGACATAATACATTTATGTATACTGAACTTCATTATTTAAAGGTAACAAGCAACACAACCTTGTCATACCTATACTGTAAATAAAAAGCTAAGTGAAAGTGGGTCCCATACAGTAGAACTGACAGCCTGCTATAGAAAGTGCAGATTTTATTTACTGTACTTTTTTATTATTATTATTTTTTTTAAATGGGGATTAGCTCACCCGGGCACAGGTCACTGACCCACATCAGGGCCTTGGGGGCAAAAAAGTAATAATAATAATAATAATAATAATAATAATAATAATAATAATAATAATAATAAAATAATAATAATAATAATTCATATAAAAAAAATATAAAAATAAAAATAAAATAATCATAATTCATAGTAAATAAAATTTATAATACAAAATTAAAACTAAAATAATAATGATAACAATAATACTGCATCTGACCACGTTCACCTCTCCAACTGGAAAGCTAAGCACCCACTCACGGTTGGGTGGACTTGGGATACCTCAGCCACAAACCAACACCCCTTAGGACAAGAGACAAGCTCTGTATCCCTAGATTATGCATAATTAGAGTACAGGTACTGTAAAATACCCGTTAGGCAACGATATAAACAGAAAGACATAACTCACCATCATTGGCTATACGGTCTTTATTTTCAGAGAGGATTTCTACGATACAATAACCCAGCACATCATATGAGAGAGATGTCAGGTATTTGAAGCTGTCAACAACAGGGCCAATAAGGTTGTCATACAGCTGAACTTGTATCAATATCTAGAAAATAAAAGAAAGTATGAAGCATTACACATACTGGTACGACATCTGTGCTGTATAGTATGTAGATTGTAGATATGAAATGTAAATATCAGGGCATGTATGAATATAAACACATACAGGCATACACAAACATAAACATGGATGCACGAAATCAAATATATCAGATGACTCACACCTCTTTAATTTCAATAAGAACACAGTACTGTAAATGAAATTCCAATCAACAAACATAACAATACTGTTTTCAATATCAAATATGACTGAAGGCATTTAAAAATTTATTAACAAAAAACCTTCATAAAACAAAACCAAATGGTACTTACATAATGAAACATTGGTCCTGGGTTGTTGTGGGTGAGCTTGCCGATGCCACGACTCACAGGTTTGATGGTCTCCTTTGTGATCCGCATCATGATGAACTTAGCTTTCTTGAGCAGTCTGGCACGGTGCTTCACTAGCAAGGGATGCTGGGTACAGGTCTCATTTTTCCATCTGCCATAAAGTTTATATCTGAAATGTGAAAATGTATTAAATACTATATACCCAACATACAGTAACTTGCTATGATTTTAATTGTATTAATACACAGTACAATACATGAATCACCCAAAAAAATTGGTGAATTCTTTTATTCCCTTTTCTGATCTTCAGGAATCCAAGTCCCTTTTCCTCAGATGATTTTAACTTCATTATTTTTATTTAATAAAGTTCGAGATATTTTTTTTTCCAAATCTTAAATAGTAGCGACGGATTACTGTTCATTAAGACTATTTATTTATTTCATGTTAGCAAAAAAAATAAATAAATAAATAAAATAACTTTCTTTGTTGGTTGAGCCATCATTTAATTGTAATAATTCTTACTTACCTTCACTTGAAAAACTATGAGTAACAGTGGCAAGGATCATCACTAAAAGCACTACGTATTGTACACTAATTGAACAACTTTACAAAACTATCATAAATGCTAAGCTTCTCTGCCCCCAATAGTGTTGAATCTCAGGCACGTCCAATTATACTCATTGGTGTTCCTGTTGTGTAGATCAAGTTACAGAAAAGCACAACTAGTCAGACATTAACCCTTAAGCCCTGGGTTAGGGTGCTGCTGGAAGTCCCCCCCCCTCCCCCCGTGGGGATAAACCGAAAAAAAATAAAAAATAAATAAAAAAAATAAAAAAGAGGGGGGTAGGGGGGGGATAGGTGGACGTTCTGGAACGTCACCCGGGGAGCGATGGTCGGATGTTTTGGAACGTAACCCGGGGCCTAAGGGTCAAACAGTCCCTGTGAATATGAAGGTGAAACTTTTACAGATGCTTCAGTTCAACTGCTGGATTACCTGAAAGACAAATAAAAGTTCTCCAAAGATATTAATTATGATTAAGACAAATTTGATGTTCAGAGCTCACCTGTGCTGGTATGGATATATCTTTAAAGTTTCCCATATCTCTTCTGCGAGACAAGGGTTTGAGTCGAGCATTGATAAGGATGGAAGAAGAGCTTCATCCAAGACGTCCAGGAAATCATAATAAAAAGTGTTGCGAACTCCGTCTGTTGCTACCTTCACCTTTAAGTTAAAAAGAGACACGAGCTTACATAACTTAAGACAAACCCATACAAAATTTTAAAGCTACTGTCAACCAAAAATAAACTGCAACAAAATGTTCTGGTGTATGGAGACATGTGGAAGCCCCTCCGCAGTAAACATACGGAGGGAGTTCCAGATGTCTTCTCCACAGTCCAGAACATTTTGTCACAGTTCCCACTTGTCTGCCTGTACATTACCAAGTCCATTGTTTGAAAACCAGAGTTAATCCTTACAAAGCAGTGCTTGGGTCTAATTCACAGATTACTTATGCATTCCTGTCTTATCTACATTCCTGAATAAGAATCTTTAGAAACAACAGTCACACCTTAAAGTTGAAGGCAATACGTTATAATGTTACATCAGCAAGTGCACATTGCCTTTATTAACTGGGTCAGCCATAAGTGGAATTTCTAGACTTCAATCCCTTAGTTTCAAACACAAATATCTAAGAGGTAGCATAATTTTCAACCTATAGCTTTTGGGCTATAAATACAGGAGTTGCTCAGTCTGGGCTCAGTCATATAATGGGATCTAAGCATCAATCCTTTATTTTCCCACAATAAGTACAGTATAAAAGATAAAAGGAAGGGTTAATCTGCAAGTGAGGATGATGACAATACAAGTATTGCATTTCTCATAGCTAAATATTTTACATATTTAAGCTAGTTTCATATCAATGAAATTAACTATTCAAATATAAAATACAGGTACTCTGTACAATAATTTCCATACACCGCATAAAGTGATATCATGAAAACCCCTAATCAGGGGTAGAAATTCACCATTTTTTTTCCATAGTCGCCAGCAGGACTAGTATATTTGAAAATTTACTAGTCCTTATAAATTTTTACTAGCCCTTAAACAATTTGTCAAGAAACATTAAACATTGGCACTTACCGGGTTTATACAAAGTTCTATTTACTGTGTGACATTTATTTACGAGTAGAAACCATATTAACTCATAAACCAACACTGGAATAATCACATATTAACAAAATTAATTGCATGGAACACATATTTACTGTATGACATTTATTTAGTAGTAGAAATCATAAACCAACACTGGAATAACTAAATTAATTGCATGGAACACAGATTTACTGTGATATTTAATTAGTAGTGGAAATCATAAACCAACACTGGAATAATCACATATTAACTAAATTAATTGCATGGAGCACATTCCATTGTGATGAAGCTAATGGGAATGTACCAAAATATCAAAATTATTTCCTAATCGAAATGTAAACCATATTCATCCACTTATTTTGAATAAAAGACAATAAACTTCTGTGTTTAGGTTTGCGAACTGCACTTTAAATCCTCTGATTATTATCAACGGCCATCAAGTTATTTCGATGAACACACAGGACGAACTATAACGTACAAATTGGATCGACTTTGACTGAAACCTGGTGTAGATCCACCAGTGCTTCCAAATTAGATAATAATATAAAATTTATGCAAAAGAAATAATGATAACGTTAGAGTAAAAAAGTAAGAATGTGTGAACGGTTTTAACCATGATCAAATTCTAATACAATATCTTTATAATTCACTTTGTTCTATAATACAATAGTCAATTACTATTTGGTTTTGAGTGTACGTATGTGTGAAATGGTTGTCAAATTTTGTATGCATTATTATTTTTTTTATCTTGTTTGTATCGGTGATAATCTGAATATGTACAGGTACTTGAATTTTTTTTTTTTATAATAAATGGTGTGATTGTTGATGGAAAGGCAGTTTTCATCACTTGTTAATTGTTTTTATTCTTGCCTATTATACATTCAGGTATTAAATTTTGCTGTCATTGCTTTTATATATTATGTATAGAAATGAATTCCTCGATAATAATTGTATATCTACATAATTAGACTGCGTTTATTCATTACAATGCACGGTTTCCATACACCGACATGAATAGCGGCGGTATCTGTGTGTGACGTCATACAATCCCTGATCCGGCCTGGTGTTCTAGGTGGCATTGCACCAACTCATTTGTCCAGTTTTATCACACTGCATTATATCATTGAGTGTATATATTTTATTTTAATTTTCATATAAAGTGTTATATACAGAAAATGGGTACATCCCTTCCTCTTACAATACCGGTAATACAATTAAGATAACTAGCATTAATAGTGTATTCTCTATATGAAGCTCTTAAACACATTGAGTGTGTCTTACCACTGTCATCGGCCCACTCACCCATCGGGCGAACCCAGACCAGCAAAATCTTAAAATCTTGTCGCCCTTATGATATTTTTGTCGCCTCGGGCCACTGGGCGTATGTGAATTTCTACCCCTGCTCATGAATAGGAGAGATATTAATTTAAGACTTATATTGGAGAGAGAAAATGTGTGTGTGTGTGTGTGTGTGTGTGTAAAATTTATATAAATGACTGTCCTAATGTAAATATATAGAAATTACACCCATAAGTATTGGTCAACTACACTCTCCCCAAACCTGCCAACAATGGCCACTTTGACCAACAACACATCATTTACCATTACATCTTAAATATTTACAAGTTACGTTCAAATAGTTTTTGTATAAATTATGCTATATTGAATGTGAACACTTAAATTTATCTAAAGGCAAATAATCTTGTTTGAAAAACCTGTAGTCGAATATGGTTGTGATTCGTGAGTTGGTGACAGTCTACAATTTACAAGCATTCTAATGTAATATTCCAAGGCACATGATAGGAAAATCAGTTCTAAGTTGTTATCAATATGTCTAAATCTGGATTTCCAAATGCACTTAAGTGTGTTTGCCTTGGTCCACAGGTTTGTTGTACTATCGTGGACAAAAGTTCACTCCCTGTGGTGAAACTGAGTCACGGGAAAGTCTCCGAATTGACTTACCCTAACTGTCATCTGGTACGGGTGTGCTGTTTTATCTCAATTGGGGTAGATACTGCTTCAGTTTGGGAGGAAGCGAACTTTTGTCCACGATAGTACAACAGCTATATTTTAGTAATTTATAGATTACAGTATTAGTTTTGATTTTTCTTAACAGGAAATATTAGTGCCTTGTCTTTTTTCTCATTTTTAACTATTATCACTACTTGCCTTGAGAGCTAACCACATGAGGTAAAAGGTAATGTAAATAGATAAGAACAGCCATATCTATATTGCTGTAAAAGATACAATGTACTGCAATCACATTCTGAAAATTTATGAAAAGTATGGGAATTACTGTAAACATTGACAAATACTCCTGAGAAAATATTTCTGAAAAACAAATTTCTTTGTATTAATAGATTTCATGGTAATTAAAGTTACTGTACCACAATTGAAACATTTGATAGCAGATGATCAGAAAATTTCCTTACCTGCTTCAGTGCCACCCGAGCCACCCTGAGAACCTTGTATATTAGGCCCGGGTCATGGTACAAATGTGGTCCCAAAATACTCAACATGGGAAATATGGTTGTGCACACATCATTAAAGGTATGTGAAGGGCGGGGAGCAAGTGGATTGTTTAGCAGTTCCACAATTGTTCCTTTCAGTCGACTAGGTAGAGTGCACACCCTGAAAGAAAACATGATATTAAGTCATATTCAGCATTCTTGTAATATGTATACAGTACTGTAAATCAATATATATCCATCTGTATTAATCCCACCATGAGATGAGAGTTTTTAAGACGTAATTTATAAAAAAGTAATATAGAAATTGACAACAAAAGCTATGAAAATAAAAATGCAGTTTTTTGTTAATGCATGGTGTAAAAACAATTAAAATTGCAATTTAGTGGTTCCACGCTCCGAGGATCTCTGAAATGAGTCCGTCATGTGTGGACTCTTTTATGGTGTTAGTAGTGTTTTTCCTTGGGGGGGGGAGATTTGCAAGTAAAGTAACATGCTACTTACTTTCGATATATAGGTTCAATTGTAGCATGTATTAACTGGCAAAGTTCTTGACTAACAGGAGGACTTGACACGAGGTAATAATCTGGAAAACGCCTAGAAATTTCTACGAAGTGTTCCCATGCACCAACCTGTTGGTTCATAGATTAAGGTCAACCATATATCCGCTTTGTTCCAAATTCTTGCTAAATAATCATCACTACTTATGACCCTTTTGCATTAGTAACTTCATCTTTACAACTTCATGTATCACTGAGAAACTGTTGGTCTCTCACTGATGGCCATACTAACAATCAATTGATTTACTGTTAAAACCCTCAAATGATAGCTATAACTCATAAAGCACAAACATGATAATAATAAGTATTCAATGATATGATTATAGGATCAATATACAAGATATCAAAATGCTTTTGTGACCCCATTAATACTGGTCAATGGTGAGGAGTCAGTTTGATATTAATACAGGTTTAAAGCTACACTCCATACTGATGTTTTTCCCCCTATACTAGAATGATAATTTTTCCATTTTTCGATACAGAGGTACTATGGAGGTGTAAGACTCTATCAGTTGTCCATTACATCTTTTCAGACATAACATTTACAATGTATCTCAAATTCTTTAGTTTCACCTACTATGGACATATTTTACTACAATAAGAAACTTATCTTAAACTTAGTAGAATATAAATTGCTGTTTCAAAGTACAACCTGAACTTTGCCTCCAATTTAATACTGTAGAGTTTTACACTTACTTATTACCAACTAATTCATTGATACAATTTCTATAAATATTTTTTACCATAGCAATTAAACATTGTTGTCTCTCAAGCAATTCCTTATTCTTTTCTTACACTGACCTTTAAAAGGGCAATACACAACTGAATTTTTTGGTTTGATTTGTATTTTTCATGATTTCTCTGGTCATCTTTGTCTTTTTCTTCCTCTTCTTTCTCTTTCTCCTTTTCTTTTTCTTTATCCTTGTCTTTAGTAGACACAACATGGACCTTGCGAGCAATTTCTCTCGCCTCATTTTCCTCTTTATGGTAATCTTCAGTCATGGATGAATCCTCAGGAGTCAACTGGAAATAAATATTGGCGACTACATTTTAATGACACAACAGAAGGGATATTACAGTACACTATTAAATTTTCTGAGTCAATCACACAGTTATTTTTTTTTCTGATCACCAAAATTTAAAAAGCTTTAGTCCCATGCATCAAAGTTTATCTCCCCACCAGTTCCAATTAGCACAAGAGTTATGCTCTAGACAAAGAAAAGTTTACAGACCTGTGCAAAGTGAGTCACCCATGGTAAAGAGTTGTGAGTGCACCATAGCCTTGAGCGACACCAAGGTAAACAAGATAAACTACAAGCAATTATAAATAATAGACCTGTGACAAATAAATGCATAAAAAAAAAATACTAATCCCAAGGATGAATTATGAACCTAAAAGCTCTCCCACAAGTGCAAACTTCAAACTACAGTAAGTCACCAGTCGTCCATATATACTCACCCAAGCATAAATATCTGATAATTGTAAAATATTAGCCTGAATAAGTAAGGCCATTGTAGTGTAGATTCCCTTGGCATCTTTTCCACTGCTAGAACAGTTATTGAGTTTGAAGCCCAGGAGCTCACTGATGGTGGCTGACTCACAAGGATATTGATTCAAAAGCCCTGTGTAGAACTGGTGCTGTTCTGGACGGGATTCTAATGATTCCAAAATGAGATCCAGGACTCGATTTGGGTCCAAGTTGAAGCCACCTGCAAGGAATGAATATTAAGAAATAAACATCAACAGCAGTACAACTAGGAAAACATCCAGTACATCCCTGCCCCCTTACAAGCATTCATCAAAAAAGGCAAAAAATCTTGCACCAACAGAAATTCATTGAAGATAAATATGGCATATAACTAACCAATAAGACTACGTATAACTTGTATGATGGAGCTGGGCGTGACTCTGTCGGTTATATCCTGATTGAGCTCTGTTATCAGCTTTGCATAGCCTTCTGTCTCTTCTCTTAAAAGGTTGAACTTTTGTTGTTTGTAACTGAAACAAAATATACATTACCAAGAGAAAGAAAACAGGTTTAAAATATACAGTCAGTCCTCGACTTACGACGGGGTTAGGGACCGACGACCAGGTCGTAAGTTGAAAATGCGAAAATAATATAGAAAATCTAAAATGGGTGTCTCTTTTTCTTCTCAGCACCACGAGAACTCTCACGTTTACGCTTGCCAGCCATTTTAAAGGGAATTACAAACGAAAATTTTGTCAGTACACAGCGCAATCACTAACGCCGGGACTCAAAAATACGTAATTTGAAAAATATTTTATTCGGCTGCGGCGGTCGTATGTCCAGGTGGTCGTAAGTCAAGTAGTTCGTAAGTCGAGGAGTACCTGTATCAGAATACAGAACTGTATATTTAAAAGAGCAATAAAGTTATCTTAAAATCCAATTTCCTAGCAAAGGAAATGGCAGTTATTGGTTATACCAGAACTGTTTACATATATATACAGTACATGATTAATATCCATGAGTGAAGTACATCCAGTGTTCATTATTTCAGAGTTAATTTGTTAAAATGAATGGGCAATAAATGAAGCACCCAGAATACTTGTTTTCACTCCTGTGAACCCTTTTTCATTATACCACAGGGTGGCTGAAATCAAGTGCAACACTGGATCTCCCTTAGCAAAAACTTTCATCAATACTCACAATAGTTTGGTCTTCACTTTAATCTGTTTAGTGTGAAAGTTCTTTTTATTTTTTACTATGCCTCCTTCTCCTAGAGTTTCAATTTCTAATCTTTCCTTCACGAGTTTGTCTGCATCCAAGGACTTGAGGAGTGCCATGAGTTGGTCACGATTTCTGCTAAGTCGATCAATAGTGGAGGTCTCCAGGTCAAGAAGTGTTGACACCTCCACCAGCTGTGAAGCCATATCTGGATGCCAGTTCTAAAATCCACAATGCCATACTGTCACATCATCATCATTAAAACTGATCGCCAGCAGGAAATCACCAACTATTCAACCTGTCATCATTCGCTACTCTTCAGCTGTCAAATGCTAATGTAATGTACAGTACTGCATATTGAATGTATAGTACAGGTATATAAAAAAGTGAACATTTTACTTAATAAACAAAAAATTTGTAACATTGACAAACAAAAGTGTAAATTTTGAGCACTCACAATCATATCTGTGAGGAGGGGTCGTGCATAGTCTCTGCGTAAATGCCCCCTCACAATTGCCGAAAGAAGTTCATACAAAGCACGTGACAGATCTGAAATATACATTATATACAGCATAAAGAAAAGAAGTGTTGAGCTATCAGATTACTTAATACAATTAACATGCTCCACATAACCCTCAAAGCTCAAACAATGATTTTTACTTTATAATGTTATCAAAGCACTGTAAAGTAAACACAGTTTTATCATCAGCAGTACATTTAATGCAGTTTGTGATGTTGCCAAATTAGATAAAGAAAATTAATTAGCTCAAATAAAAATTCTTGGTAGTACATTAGATTTGCCTGTATAGTATGTACAGTATTGTACTGTACTAATGAGTTCTATTTTTAGGAATCCCTTATCATGTACAGTATTTTATATTAAAATTTCAATATAAATGTTGAAATATGAAATTGCTGTGAAATAATATTAAGGCTACAGAAATATTGTATTTCTTTAGTTAAAAAAATAAAAAAGAAATTTGGTTAAAAAATCCATCAGAAGCTTTGCATCAAAAATATTGTAATCAAATTTACCATATACTGTACACCTGTACCTCATAACACACACCAATCATAACTGACCTTTTCCTTGATTAGGTTTAGACAATCCCGGATTATCTGGGTCATCTTTGAGTTGCTGTTTGATCATCTGTACACTGAAAGAGAAAATTCTGCTTGTCAGACTACTGTTTATGGAATTAATACGAGAATTCTGTACATTCTGGCAATGTGGATTTAGTAGGAGCGCTGGACAGAGAGCCAGCCCACATCATGGTAGGGAAAGTGGCACAATACATTTCAGTGAAAATGGGGGAGGGGATAAGAGAAATACAGTACAGAGAACAAAACAAATACTGTACAGTATGTAGGTAAGGTACCAGCAGTGAACAGTGGCCTAAAGCCTCTTCACCTCTGGTCAACCCCTCAGAGTGGAGCCCTTGGAGAGTGATGCATCACAGAGAAGAGTGAATTTTAAACAATACTGTAAATATATTACAGTATTCAGGCACTGCTACCGAAACCAATCAATTCAGACTCCACTAATACAGTAGCATATAGCCATAGAGAAATATTACAAGAACATAATCCATCTATCAGTACCATAAATGAATAACTAGTTATATAGACAAGCTTTGAGTTAACACACACATACAGCCATTCAAAAATACTGTATGGGTGATGACAATAATGTGTACCACTTTGTTCTATGCCCTACACTAATGCAGCACATTTGACTGAAAAAACTTTGCACTCCACTTCCATTACACACCACAATATTAGAGTATAAGTGAAGTTCCCATGGGTTATACTTCACAGTAAAATGGAGACTAATCACATAAAATGAGGTGCTGAAGGAAACACAAATAGCTGATGTAGTGACTACCAATGTCAGCCCCAGAGACAAGTAGCTGCACTGCCAGCTAAGAAGAAGCTTGGAAGCCCTACATATGATGTGCAGTTCCCACACTTTAAAAGTGGGTTAGTAAAAGGAAGGGCATCTAGTTGTACACTCCTCGCCATTGTATTATGAGCGAGGTGGCCGACGGGAAGTGATCTTTGCTGAAATGTCTCACACCCCTCCGCACCAGCCAGCTGGGGCTAAGGCAGGCATTGTACATCTGGCAGCGAAGGGAGACTCGAGGACAAGTCAGCCAGCACTCAAAACGTTCACCAGTTGCCCGCGTAAATTTTGTGAATGAAGATTTATGAGTTTTACCCCCCCCCCCAACATTGCCCTTATTTATTGCCACAACGCCCGTTGTTTCTTTGCCTTTTTTACCACAATGGGCTAGAGGAAAGATTTAACAAAAGAACAGATAGCGTCAATTATTAGTCTGCATAAGGACAAGAAACCTGTAAAGGAAATATCAAGAATTGTTGGAGTGAGTGAACGATCAGTTCAGATTTGGATTAAACGATTTTGAGATGACGGCGATTTGGCAATACCAGTGTACAGCGGACGGCCAGGGAAGGCTAAAAAAACTTCCCAACGCAGGTTAACTGTTCTTAAGAAGCAACTTGCTGCTAATCCACGTCTGTCAGCACGGGAATTAAAAGAAAAACCCTGTACTTCTAGGTGATGTTTCTATAAGGAACGTTCACTGCAGCATCCACGGCGACCTGCCGTTTCGCAGCCACCGCGCATGCAAGAAGCCACTCCTCACCCTTGTGCAGACACAGCGTAGGGTCACTTTTGGCAAGGCTAACACTCAGTGGGATACGACCAAGTGGCAGCACGTGCTGCGGAGTGACGAGGCAATGTTTTGTTTTACTGAAAGTTGTACTTTTAATGTGTACAAGCACCCCGGGAGTGATTCGCTTGACCCCAAGTTCACTTTTAGCACAATTAAGCATCCTGAGTCACTAACAGTGTGGGGTTGCTTCTCATGCTTTAGAACTGGTGATCTTGTTGTGCTACCTAGGAATGTGATGATGAATCAATTTAACTACAGTACTTGGAGCTGCTTTGTGATTATTTGCCCGGGTCTTTTGAAAAATGCCGCGCTCATGTGTTTATGCAGGATGGTACCCCATGTCACACAGCAAAATGTGTAATACAATGGCTTGTTGACTGTCAGGTAGATTTCATAAGTGATTGGCAGGGCAATTTGCCTGACTTGAACCCAATAGAAAATAAGTGGAGCATTACCAGGTACCAAGCTTCGTCTACAAGGCAAGGACACAAATACCGTCCCCTAGCTGGATGCAGCCATTCTGAGGAGTGGAATAATTAAGACCCACAAATAATCCACAACTTGACAGAGTCAGTTCCTTCATGCCTGCAGGGGTGTATCAAGAGAAAAGGTAAGCCTATAGACTACCGGAAGTTTGTTAACTTCTCAAATTAATTTTTTATTAATATTTCATCTTGTTGTTTATGTTCGTCACAACGACGCGCATAGTGCAACAGTGAAGAGTGTAAATCATACATCAAATTTGCTTGATGGCAATAGACACACCATAATATTAGTTACCATGGATAACCCACACAAGCACGGAAAATAACCACAATATGGTGGTGATGATGAGTTAGGTCGAGTCTCTCCCTATATTTGCCACAATATGAAAGTGAAGCTGAAACAAAGTTTTTACCAATGGTTTTTGATGTGTTATGAATGAATGTGACCTTCATTTCTGGCACAAATCAATAGCTTCTGAGAATGTAGATTTGCTATAAAAATCAATGTAAAAAGTGTATAAAAACACATCGAAAACCATTGGAAAACCGTTTTGAGTATAACCTAATCTGGGGGCTCTACAGTCATTTGATGTTCTGGGTGTGTACTGCCACGTATGAACATACATAATAAAATGTTAAATATCTCACTTATACGTAATTGGTGCCAGAAATGCCATTGAAGAAACGTGTAATACCAAAGTTTTCATTTTTTTATTACTTATTATCATCAAAACAATATGTATGGAAAAATTAACCAATTCTATAAATTCCTTCTGATAACAATTTCATCCACCATTACCATTTTTTCCCTGTAACTGTTTTTTTCTGTTCACCATGTAGAATAGACAATATTGTTTTCAGTTTTCTCATTTACAGTAGGCAGTGGATGCTTTGCCATAACCAGCTAAGTTCTTACTTATGCTATTTTACCGTGAGTGCACTGACTAGCTAATCATCCATTACCGGTGAAAAACGTGAGAACTATATTTGACTGTAACTCTGGAAGCATTTGGTATTTATTTTGCAGTCAGTCGACCGTTGTGTAGCCATAAACATGCCGAATCTATTTCTGTTGTGCATCGAAACTTAATAAAAAAGAGGCGACATTTACTAGAACCTAATAGAACCTGACCTAACCAACCAAAAAATCTACCTAACGTTACTTAACTTTGTAGCCGGGGTGGACCCCCTGTCATATTAAACAAAGTGCTTAGCCTATCAGAGCGCACTTACGGTAAAATGCCATCAGTAGGAACATAGCCGGTCACGGAAAAATACTGTATCCACTACATTTACAGTAAGGATATTCTGATGACACTTTATGGAATTTAGGTTAAGTTGGTTTGGTCAGGTACTGTGCATTGCTGTTTCCATGTTTGTGTTAATATCATGCAAATAGTATCTCCAGAAATTTTGGTGCAATCCCAAAAGTCCTTCTGGTGTTAACCGTTTGCTCCACAATTACCGAAAACAGTAAATTTTTACTTTAGGACATGTGTCCCAATATGTTTTTCCAGTGTATTTTGGTGTGTTTTAAACAAACCCGACCTTCATTTTTGGCGGAAATTGCTCGTTTTGGGGGGTGAGAACCTGGGAAATCAGGGTTTTTGGGTGGGGGAGAAAACGAAATCGAGTCATCTAACCTAACCCCTAGCCATGGGACCCGCCCCCGGACCCCCGATACACCTAGCTTAAACTAACCTAAATTTTTCAGTAGTTAAAAATTTAGGGCGCGCCATGTCCGAAAGTACAATATTAGTTAGAAGTGGAAGGACCAGGGATACGTAAGAATTGGATAGATTGATCGTCTTTCTCGTAAAACTGTGCAATAAACTTAAAATAATCGTAGGAGCACAAATGACGATCAACCTCCACCACGGCCATTGTGAGACTGGTCAATGAAATTAAAATCATACCCAGGCTGCTTCCTTTGAAAAAAATCAAATGTGATTGGCCGAAAAAAAATTGTGTGATATCGATACATCATTGGTCACGGCTGAATGTCAGTCAATAATGCACATGCGTGGTGCACCGATAACATCCCCTGACAGACGAAGACTGATAACTAAGTAAAATCAATTAAATTCAACTGTGTCGCTATTATCCATGTCCACCAGGTATATATATGGGGTTCAGAATAGCAAGATCTTAATGTTTCAGTATTTATAACTTTCGAGCGCGCTATGTCCTAAAGTTAAATAATACCGAAAACTATCCTGTACTGCTTCATTTTTCTTATTTCTAGTTGCTTTCCAAGTATATTTTAGCACTTGACCATTTCAGTAGAGGATGTACAGCCAAAACCACTTTACACTAAACCTGAAGACAATGTTAATCATCTCGAATAAAAAACTTTCATATATCTGCAAGCGGTTGAGAGCTCGGATTTTCGACAAAGCTTCATTAAATTATATACAAATTTTAAAAGCTTGTGAATTAGTAGTGGAAAGAATGTTAGTTCTTGACACAATACTGGAGGAGAAATCGTGATGTACACACATGTTAATCAAGAAGTAAATACACGGTAATTCATATAAAAATGAACTGTGGGCTTCTTTAATATCTTGTTGATATATTTAGAACTTAACTTACACTTCTGCTTTCCCTGATTTGTCCCAATTCTTCCATGTCTCTAGTGTAAACAAGCGGTAACTACCCGCCATGTTTGCCACTGTTGCCAACTGAGACAACCCGAAAGCCGCTATAGTATGTGACAAAATGTGCTAAAATCCATTTAAAAATGTCAAATTAAAAAAAAAAGCTCAACGATGACGTCCATAAATTCAACCATATAGATTAAGTAACTGAACATATAATAGTTTTGAATCTTGAGGTTCTCTGTCTAATTGGATAATCGAGATGACTTACAGTAGGTCAGGAATCACCTTCGTTTGTTGCACCTTTTCTAGGGATACTATATATTTTTGGACGTTAAGTTTCCATGCCTATACATAATAATCTAGATCGGGTCGTACAAGAGATTTATAAAGTTGAAGGTGGCCATTGCTCACTGACTACAATGGTGAACAGAGGTATCGAAACTAATCAAAGTTCAAGCTGTTGCTGCCGTCACTGATGTACACATATGTACACCTGTTTCATTGGATTTTTTAATTAAGGTAAAAATTATCAGTAATCTGTTTAACACAAATGTGTTATATATTGTCACAACAACAGGGACATTAAAGTTCGCTTGATAAAGGGATTTTCAAGCTAAGTTGGTAACGTTGATGTTTGCTGTTTGGCCCCAGTTTTCTAAAACTTAAACCTAACTTCCGATTACTAGACTTCATAATATCTATCTATATATATTGCTTCACAAAGCAGTATGTCATTAATATAATAAACTTTTGAATACTGCACAGTATCAAAAAATTCTTTTCAGCAATGCTCTAGGGAGATTATAATCATGGACAAATTCCTCAATCAACTTCTAAGAAGAATATCAACAAATGAGCGTGGAAAATACACAAAACAAAAATAAAAAACATTATTAAACTTAAAAACATGAACATCATTCATAAAATGTTTGTAGTGATTTAAGGAAATCAGCTACAAAGCCTACAAGGACTATGCTGTGGGCGGTGGACGGTGGAGCCACCTGGAGGCGGCGGGAGAAACCTCGATTCAAAAACAAACCATGGCGCCCAGGAGGAAGAGTTCCTTAGGTAGTCCTCGGACTCCTAACAATTTCGAGTACTTAAAAAGCCTTGGAGACTTTAAAAAGACGATTCGAAGACGAGATACGCTCAAGTCCTTCAAATCTGGCAAGGTAAGCTAGTGGTACATGACTTGGTTTTAATTAAAAGACGAAATACCTTAACAGGATCTTAAGATTCTCTCGTGTTAACAATATTAAAGTGAAAAAATAACTATTTCCTATACAGTACAGTATTTATAAATGTGAAGGCTAAGGAGAGACTCGTCTGTTATTTCATGAAACGTAGTGACGGGATTGTTAATGATTTATTTTTGGTGTTAATTACAAAATTAAAATAGGTGAGTTAAAACTAATGAGTGAACTCTAGAAAATCATGTTTGAAGTGTACCTCACCAATGAATGATTAATTTATGTTTATAAGGGAAAGCCCTATTATTTATGATTAACCAGAAATAATTTGGGTTATTTTTCGTTATCCACCCATTACCTTCTTTCACATGAAAAATATGCTGTTTTAGAGGATTCTAACATTTATCTTTGGGGCAAATATCTTTTATTTTTTTTAGTTAGGTTGGTTCTTTGGTTCCTTCCTTTGGTTTGAAGATAGGTTTGGTTGGTTGGTTCCTATGGTATGAGAATAGGTTATTTTTGGTGTGTTTTACTCAAATCTGACCTCCATTTTTTGCAAATTAGCAGTTTCTGTTAAAATTAAAATTTTAATTTTTGGCAAAAAAAATTGCAAAAAAAATGAAGGTCAGATTTGAGTAATACACCAAAAATAACCTATTCTCATACCATAGGAAACAACCAACCTAACCTAATCTAACCTATTCCCATACGAAAGGAACCAAACAACCTAACCTAACCTTTCTAAAAAAAAGTTATTTGCCCCAAAGATAAATGTCAGGATCATCTAATACAGCAAAAAAAATATATTTTTCATGTGAAAAAAAGTGATGGGTGGATAACGAAAAATAGCCATAATTTGAGGCAGAATGTGTGCCAGTCCCAATAGATTCATTGTTAGTATAGAAGGCAATCGGAGAAAACCTGATAATATTGCGGTAAACAGCAACCCATAGACTTCCGGAAATTCACTGCATCGATAGAACTATTTTTTCTATTAACATTTTCTTATATTACACTTGTTAGGGCCACCCATTAATGTGGTCACTTAATACTAGGGGGGGGGGGGGCACTTAGTTTGCTGCCACCAGACCACATGAACAGTACGTGTAATATTCTTTTGGTAGGTAGCTGGCAGAGCAAGCCAGGCACTGTCAGTTCGTGTTTTTCGTTAATAAAACCGAGAGTGGAAGGAGGGTGAAACACCAACCAAATCTTTAACTAATTTATTTCCTAATCAAATAATATTGCGTTCAGTCACATTACAAAATAGTTGACTTTCCCCAAGCAGTTATTAAGGTCACTGCACCACACACAAAATATTCGACCTTCTCTAAATAATTAATTAAGGTCTTCTCTCTCAATACCAAATCATTGACCTCCTTACCTAGATCATTCCTTCCCCAATATCACCCAAAAATACTAAATAGCACCCTAATACACTCAAACACATGCAGGTACTGAAGCTCCTTTTTAGCACCAAGGTACAGTCACTCGCCATAATTTCGATGCACCCTCTACCCCTACTCCTGACTCGATGGAAGTCGTAGCCTTGGCTTTATACCGAACGTCCCCCTCCCCATTTTTCAGTGGTGCAATGTGGTAGCTCGAAGCTTCTCTGTATTGCATGAATAGCAGTTCATGATGAAATATTTGAGAGAATATATGCACGATACAATTTTTTAGTGACTTCACGACACTTTATTTACCATCACTATACTTAACATCGCTATTCAAGAGGGACCGTTCGGTTTGCAGTCCTGACTACGACTTCCCTTGAGCCAGGAGTAGCAGTAGAGGGTGCATTGAAACTGTGGCGCGTGAGTACATATGACAGGTACCCGTTTCACACACTATTCCTGTGTGGTAAAGGAGATCCTTCCCAGGCATTCATACCAGGACTGTTTCTGCGTCCGGTAGCATTAGGTCGCTTAAAGTGGCGACCACGTAGCACCTCAAATAGCACCATAATTTTCTTCTATCCTGGGTGTTGCTGTGTGGGATGTCCAGAGGTTCAAAGGGGAGGTTGCATAATGGCCATCAGCATTACCCACAACACCTTGTGGGTTACTCAAAGTAGAAAAGTGGTTGCTGGGCCAAGCATTTCCTCTGACCTCACTGGTCTCCCTCCGCTTGCAGGGGTGTACACCTGCGTGTATAAGAAGCGGGGCCCGACTGAGTGTAAATAAACTGTTTACTGGCCTGACAGGCTTTTCTATTACCAACAACGGTACAAAATCTATTAATTAACCCATTATATTAACAATAGCATTAGGCAAGGCTTTAAGATAAATATAAAATGTTAAATACGCCTCTTTAAGTACTCGGGTGTAGCACCAGCTGTAGTGTACTGACCTGTGTGTATAAGAAGCTGGTCCAGACTGAGGACGAGCCTTCGTGCCTCACACTGAATAGGCTTACTGGTGTCAATGCTTAAATTTCACCATGTCTTTATTCTGACCCCCACACATACACTTTCTTATATATTGTGACTTTATGCCTTATAGTTACATAGTTTAATTATAAATTACATACTACAGTAAATGTCTGGTTTGTCAGTTCTGGGTAAATTACTTTGGCTATCTCATTACCTCGAAACTGTGGCCGTAGGCGATTCAGGCGCCAACAGACAAAGGCCTGATTCTTGGCGTGGGTATACCCACTTCACTTTATTCTGTATGTATGGTTGATTTCCCCACACTTGGCAATTGTTTAACACGTTCATAAGATTCTCGAAGCATTGCACTGTTCGTGGTTACTCGTCACATGGGATAACGATGTGTATTAAGCTCACACCAAGGTACTGTACATAAGATGTTTTCTTTGGAGTTTAGTTTATGGGTCAATCCCAGCACTTCACATATGTCATATACATTTATCCTTTTCCAAGATCATAGTTCTCATATATTTTCATCTGATACCCGAGGTAGCTATGTTCACTAATCGTACACTGACGTAAATACTATAACCTTCAGACACAGTCACCCTTATTCACTATATTGTACTAGTCCATATCAATTGGGCCTTCCCAATTATCTTATAGCTACCTTGAGTTCTCCCTTAATACTATCAGTACACACACTTAATATCATATGCACAGACATTGGTATAAATTCATATAAAGCAATACACAGCATGCGAATTACCCCTTCCAAATGTTTACCTTTTCTGTGACACTCCACTAGCGCAGTGAGTTTGAATGTTATGCAGCTGTAATATGAATCAAAAGAGATTATAGAGACTAGTACTAATGTACGCATTCGATAGAACTAGCATTTCTACAATTTTTTCGTAAATAACAATTTCTGGTGTTTTCTTGTGATTCGGACAATTTTGGAATTCGCTTCTACCACAAATCACTCATTTTGGCTCTCACCCCACCCAGAACCCCGAATTCCCATGCTTTCCCCCATTATTGTTAGAGGGAGGAAGTAGGGGGGGGGGTAAATCTCAAACGAGTGATTTCCTATAAAAACGAATGTCAGATTTGAACCAATCTCATCAAAAACCATCTGAAATTTTTTTTTTTATCAGATTCTTTGGTTGCTATAATCTGCAATTTTACCGAAAACTTGCAGTGTGTGGTTTGGACACTGGACGGCATCTTTCGCATATCTGACCCAATTGGGAATCGCTACCTAAAATTCACCATTAGGTATTTAACCCCTTTGCAGAATTAATGGGACCATATATAAAGCAAAAATGAAATTGCCTTTTCATTTCTCTGGTTTTGCTATTTACATTGGATGGCTTCAAATATGGGTTGGACAGATATGTGAGCGATAGGGGTTGGATGTAAATGGGGTATTATTTTAATTTCGGTCATCCGGGGAATCTTAGGAATTTAACCTCCACTAGAGAGGAAGAGTCACATGGTCTGTCTGGCTGGCTGTTTATTCTCTGTTCTTGGTTACAACGTGCCTAACACATTTCGTAAGAAGTAACATAATATATAATGTATACATTCAATAAAGGCAGCATATAAACATACATATATATAACAGCGAGCAAGTACAGGGGCCAGAGTTTCAGCACACTCCCTCAGAACACGAGGGGGTATTCCGTCCGGTCCATGCACCTTACTCACATCCAACCTGGATAACACACCAGCAACCCTCCGAGTGGAGATTACAAGAAAGTGCATAGGTTCAGTAGGAGGAGCAGGGGTAGGGGGGATAGAGTTGGAATCGTCTAAGGTTGAATTAGAAGAGAATAAGGTGCCAAAGTGATTGGCTTTGTCAGGGGAGAATTGGCTATAGCGTTATCAGGTTGGAAGAGCGGAGGACAAGAAGGAGTGCAGTAGTTATTGCAGATGTTTTTGGTTAAAGACCAGAAGGATTTACTAGAGGAAGAATTAGTCAGGACAGCGGTCTTTCTTTTTATGAGATTCCGCTTGGCTGTACGAAGAATAGCCTTACAACGATTCCTAGAAGTAATGAAAGAGGAGTGGGTAATAGAAGGAGATAATTAGGTTGGATATCTAAATACAGGATGACCAAAACTAAAATTTTACCATAAATGTGACTGCCCAGTATGAGCCAATAGGCCTGCTACAGTTTCATCCATTCTTATGTTAGGTAGGCTTATTTTTAGCATCAAATTCTGGTAATACCCAGTGCAGTATATCATTGAGATAGCTTTCATGGCCAAACTATGTATTTTGCTTAGAAAAAAATATTAAAAAATGACAGTGGATATTTTGCCATGACCGGCTGTTCCCACTAACGCTATTTTACCATGAGTGTGCTCTGATTGGCTAATCATCTCTGTAAACATACCTACCATATTTCTCTTGTGCATGGAACTTATCATTATAAAATAGGCAACATTTACTACAACCTAATAGAACCTAACCTAACCAATTAAAGAAACCTTCCTAGCCTTACCTAACTTCCTGACCGGGGGGCGGATCTCCCTGTCATATTAAACAGAAAGTAGCGGTTAGTAGGACCTTAGCAGCCGGTCATGACAAAATATCTAATACGTTAAGAAAAGGTGTCTTACTTAAGGGTTTGGGGCAAAAAATCATAGGATTTACAAAAAAAGTAAAAAGATCCTCCTGAGTCCCTACCACTGCCAATAGCACTCTGTATTAAAACAGACCATTGCTAGTTTATGCTTCATCTTAGCAGTGACTGGCCACAGTGTTGCTAATACTATCAGTACAGTAATAGGTAATAATACTGTACATGAAACTAGACACCTTTTTTCTCCAGTGGTTTACACACAATGTAACAAGTAGGAGATAGCAGCAGATGTGGGTACTATACAGGGTATTGCACGACCTGCTTCATAGTTCCTGTGAGTGAAAAAAGAAATCATTAAAATATGTAAAATTTTGTTCATTCCAAAAGGATTTTCTCTGAAACACCTGTTTTAATGCTTAGATTGCATATCTGGGGAAGTCAAGGAAAAGGTGACATGGCATGATGGTATTTATTTTGGAATTCAAGTTAAAAATAATTTTTTGAATTGAGAGTGGGGAGAGTTTTGCTTTACTTAGGTGCACCTACAGTCAGTGATATCTGGTGGTGATGGTGATTATGTGTTTGCAGCTGTTGCTGTGCTGTGAAGTGGGCTGGATATAGTGACAGGGGATGGGCATGTCCAAGGCTGTTTTCTAATATAATTTACTGTTAATGTGATGAAGTTTCCTCGTAACTTAAATTGCAAGTTCTAAGAATGTTACCATAAGTGCCCTTTGACCCTCCTGTATGATCTGTGCAATATAAGATGGCCAATTTTGGAATTGTCCTGGGTATTACTGTATTGGAATTCCCCTAGTGGCCAGGTCAATTCTGGAATTGAACTGTGTGCATTATAAGAATTGTAGCCTTCTGAAAGTCTTGCTATGTTTTCCTATATTTTGGTGGGTTAAGTTAGATTAGGCATACACAATGAATACAGTGACAATCTCTTGAGTACAATTCCATATAATGAATTAATATTATGAATAACTGAACAGTACAGGGTATCTCAAAAAAGTATTTGTCCACACTGTGTAAAACATTATGAGACCACAAGTGATAGATATTGGGATACAGGTATGTTCATTCCTGCCCTGTATAGTTTAACGTAAGTAGTGCAATGTGTATTTATTTTGGCGTAATTAACATGATGTTCGGCTACCAAATGTAGTAGGATCAGCATGCCACAGAGCCACGCATATCAACCTTTCTGACATCACGAGTTGCGTGTAGTATTTTGAAAGTCACCGGACCCATCTTGGCAGATACTTTCTTTGAGATGCATTAGTATACTGTACATTAACAACCTCATGAGTGTATTAAATGGTTTAATATAATGAGTACATTAACCACCTTTGGAATACTGTACATACAGTACAGTTTACTATGTATCTTATTTTTATGATAGAGTACTGTACAGTACAGTACGTACAGACACTCCCCAGGTTGAGGATGACTCAAGTTATGGATTTCCAACTTTACGGATACCTGTACACTAGTTTCGTAGTTACTTAATTGTACCGTATTTGTGTTATATGCTTAATTTTTTTATAAATACAGTACTATATTCATTGTACTTACCTTTCTATCCTATTACTACTATTGTATACAGTACGATAGTACAGTATTGTATAGTACTGTATATACGAGTTCTAAATACAAAACTATTGTATCGTGTTGGTATACAGTACCGGGTATTAATTTTATATACGTAAATGGTGTACACTACTGTACAATATGTGTGTTCAATGATTACCTATAGGAGGGTTACTTCTGGTTTACAGAAAATTCATCTTTGAATAGCCTTCAGGAGCAGAACACATCCATAACCCGGGGAGTGTCTGTACAGTACAGTATATGATTTGTAAAATAAATGGCATTAGCATGAGGATATTATTCTGATAATGTTTACTTTTCTGTTTTCATTTTTCAGGTAAATTCAAATTCTTCACCAATTAGGGTAATTTAGAAAAAAAGGTAAGTTGCCAGGAGTTAATTTTAGTAAAATTCTTTTATGCATTTGTTTACGTAAAAAAGTTATCGTAGTAAGTTAAAAAATCATAGAACTGCTACCAAGAATGTTGAAATACCCTATACACTATACAATAGTACAGTGGTCCCTCGGTTAACGAACACAATTCGTTCCAGAAGGTCGTTTGTTAATCGAAAATTTCGTTAATTGAAACCATTGTCTCAATGGGATTTTGGGTAATTGGTTCCAGCTCACCGAAAATTACATACAGTACAAAGTAAAAAAATGCAGTAAAGTACACTTACTTTGAGGTGTGTATGTAGAAGGCTCCTGGTTGATGATGATGATGGGAATTAGAAGTGGGGGTGGAGGAGAAGGGAGAAGAGAAGGAAGTGGGGGTGAAAGAGAAATCACCCCATGCTTGATGCCGTCATTTCACCCATAAAGTTTTAAGTTCACTAGGTGTAATTCAACACTGCACTGCACTTAAATCAACACTGCACTGCACTTAAATCAACACGGCACTGCACTATATATTGTCTGTATGTTAAATAAATTTCAGAATGACCAATAATTGTACTGTAAAAATGTAAAAATACTCTGTGTTCAAGAGACCCACAAGCAAGATGTTTCCTCCACTGAACAGAGACACAAACTGACGCCTTGGTGGGTTAGTGAAGTGGCTGATTGGTGCACCAAAAACTAGTTCCTTGTACTGCAATTATGTTAAATAAGTGTTAAAATTACTAAAAAAGTTAATTTAAAACTTGGAAAATTATTGAACAGTACAACCTTCTTGATATTTACTCCAATTTTAATGAATGTAAGCCCTAGAACCGATTTCTGTATGGGCGGACTAATCTTCCAGCTGGTGAGCAAGCCAAAGCATGTCGAAACATTTTCGTAAGAATTTTGTTAACCGAATTTTTGTTCGTTAACCGAATTGAATATTCTTATGGAAGGTAATTTGTTAACCGAAATTTCGTTAACCGAGGGACCCCTGTAGTTAAATAAAACAACGGAGAAATTATTGTCCCAACTATCGTTTCTCTGTGTCTGGGGGTGATATTTAAACCAATCTTCATGCAAGAAAAATTAAATGAACTATCCATTGTTTTTGTTACTACAACAAAAACCTATGAACAAATATTTCACTTAAAAACTTGAATGTTCACATACTATTATAATAAATAAATCACTATAATTTTAAGATTAATACATCTGGTTCACATACACATACAGTACTGTATAGCTCCTGTACAGTACTGGTAGTATGATTATTTTAAAAAATTCTTTTCTATTGAGTCTTGGACACGTGAGTGGCGAGGGTGAATACTGTGCTGCGTACCATACACTTAAGTTGATGAACATCATGACATCTGTGATGTGAAAAAATTCCACCAAACAGATTGGTTAGGTCTCAGTTTAATCCAAGAAAGCCAAGCACAATTTTGTGCTTTAGAAATAGATCCTGAGCCTAACCAAACCCAATCAAGTAAAACCAGGCATAACCTCATGTTTTGGAATTGGGTTTTTAAGGCTAACCAGGTACACTTGCTACAGAAAGTACTGTATCTGCAAGGTGGGGTCCAATGGATGTCAAAGTTAACACTACGACTCATGTTGTCTCGCTAGGGTTGCCAAATTCTTTCATCCATTGTCATATTGTCTAGCAAAAAATTTGCAGGTACCCGTACTGTACTTTTTGGAGCGAGTGTATAGTCAAACCATAAATTACTTTTATCTCTTCGGTGACATACAATTTGACAAACCGGCAAAAAATTCCCTACAAAGTTTCACATTGGTACCCCTGCTTTCCTTTTATGGGAATATTGTACAGGACTGTATGTGGGAGCTACCAGTGACACTTTTCTCTCATTTGTCATAATACAATTAACTTTTCTGTGTGATCCAAAAAGGGTTAGGTTTATTGTAAATTGAAGAATATAAATCGAATACAATATAAATAAGTACCTGTACCGAGAACATTATGAACTTGTTGATTTATTAATTTGAATAACTCTTAGTACAGTGCATGTTTAAAGTTATATCAACATTTTCAATCTTTTCTCTATAATTTTACAATACAGGGTAAATCGTCCATTTGAGAAAATTTTGTCTGCTTATTTTTAAAAGTGGAATTTGGCCAGATTTTGAAAGATTATTATGAATATTCCTTGTAATTAAAGGTGTAAGAATGCACCCAATCAACTTACTGAATCACGAAATGAATATCGAAAACAGTAAAAGTTATATATTCTACTTTAACTGGGCACTTTTACTCAGATTTACATTCAAAATAATTTAGATTAAGTACACCCTCAACTTTTTTCTTCAAACTGATGTTAGATGAACTTGTGTAGTCGAGTCTCAGTATAATTTTTTTTCTTTTTAGCCTAAGTTCACCAGTTTGATGCGCGTTCATAAATGTACTGTATTTATTTTGGAATGTGTAAACAGTATACTTTCTGTTGATGTATTTAAAAAAAATAATGTATGTATGTGATTGTCAACTTTTACGATTTCAAAATTTCGACTCCGGTGGTAATTGAGAGAAAGCAGCACCTCAATTCTCATGTTTCAGGGACTACTTCACGGAATATCTAATAAGGAAGCTCACATGACACACTTCCATCATTTCGGAACAAAGATTATTATAAGACAGACAGGAAAGGAAAGCGAAAATCGCATTAGACATAGCATACAGTTAGCAGCGGGATCAACAGATGGCGTTAGTGTGCAAGGCGTGGGCGTCACCATCACCTGTGTGGTGTAGGCACCTGCACAAAAACAGTGTTTCACGTTTTCACGTTGCTATATCTCATTGATCTTATAGAATTTACCTTGTGATATTGTGTGTCTGCGTGTGTCTGCGTGTGTGTGTGTGCATGTGTACACATTACGAACGTTAAGGTAATGAATATTACTTTGACGTCTTTGCCTTGACGTTCTTAATGTGTGTACACACAGCTAGAGTGTGTGCCGGTAGCCCTGAGTTGCCCCGGTGCACAAATATATATATATATATATATATATATATATATATATATATATATATATATATATATATATATATATATATATATATATATATATATATATATATATATATATATATATATATATATATATATTAAATAGTTTGTGTACCATTATAATATTACTGTACTTTCACATACTCAAATATAGTATGCTTTAAATACATACACCCCAAACATACTTAAACTTTATAAGTAACAGTTAAACAAAAAGCAAAAACGACATATAGGATAGGGAAAAAAGTAAAAAAAAAGTGTAAAAAATTAGGACCATCTTTATTTCTGAAATGAAAACTACAACTTTCTACAAAGTAACTTTTCTTGTTTTTTTTGTTGGCAAATTCTTCAATGACATTGTCAAAAACTATTTCATCTGTCAATTGTCGCTCTATAGACAGTATGGCAAGATTTCTCAACCGCAAGGTGCTCATAGTAGATCTTGTTAAGTAATTCTTGATCAGTTTTAGTTTCGAAAAACTCCTCTCACAGGTAGCAACACTAACAGCAATTGTGAGGAAAATCCTCAGCATTATTACTATATTTGGAACCGAGTTCCCAAGTAGGGGGCTTTCGTCTGGGGGGCTTTTGTCTGTACCCCAGTGAGGATAGTGTCTTAGTATAAAATCGCAATGCTGTGAAACAAAATCTTAATATTTAATCTCAGTACCGCAGCAAAAGTCACATCAATATTTTTTAACCAATACTTTAATATTTCTTACCTTATAGTATTATGTCTTCCTACGAAGTAAATAACTGGATCGAAAACACAAGAGAACTTAAAAGTCGTCTAGTCTCCCCTCGTCTTGTCACGATGGAGACTTGTGAAGTGAACTGCTTGTAACTGGTGGATTGGTCGGCTGTACATGAACTGATATGACCCGAGACTGCATGGTTTTGCAGCTACTGGAGACGTTAATCCTTCCCTTTGTATCGGCGGCAAGTTAATCCTCGTCGTGTCTGACCTAACACCTGACCCACACCACATGAGCTCACTGGCGTACTTGTTTGAAGTTGTTTCCTTAATCCTCAACAGGTTACAGGTTGTGTGTGTGGCGGGGGGGCGCATAGCAAGGGTGTAGCTCATGACGTGGCCGTGATGATGTGGGTCAGGTGTTAGGTCAGACACGACAAGGATTAACTTGCCGCCGATACAAAGGGATGGATTAACGTCTCCAGTAGCTGCAGATATGGGTGATGAGCAGACCCAAACCCAAGGGCGACCCCCCCCCCCCAGCTACGCTGGTGACACACACACATATATATATATATATATATATATATATATATATATATATATATATATATATATATATATATATATATATATATATATATATATATATATATATATATACTGACACACAATATCACAGTAAATTCTATATGATCAATGATATTATAGTAACTTGAAGACGTGAAACACAGCTCACTTCGCTGGTTAACACTTACGCGGTACCCTCACGTGCCCCAGGTTTTTAGTTAGCCGCGTTGGCAACAGATGGCGTTGATCGGAGCTCGGTGGCTCACTTTTTTTCGGAAACGGTTGATGCTCTCCCGTCCTTCTTATTATAGTCCTTGGTTTCAGAATGATCCTCAAATTTGACTACAGCGCTACCTGTTACTGAGAGAAGAGGTGGGTAAACCTAAAAATTTTAATCATAGAAAACGATTGTTTCACCAAGTGAAATAGATACCAAATGTCGCCAACTCGGCCCCCTATACGCTATATATATATATATATATATATATATATATATATATATATATATATATATATATATATATATATATATATATATATATATATATATATATATATATATATATATATATATATATATGTATATTTTTTTTTTTAGGCATTAGCGCCCCCCCCCCACATGAGGGTCGGGAGAGGGGGGAGGCGAAAATATAATAATAATAAAAATTACTAAAAACTAATAATCAATAAATATTATAATAAAAAAGTGGTATTAGTAGTAGTAATAATAATAACCATAAATACGAAAATGAAAAACAATATATATGTCAATAGTGCTTATTAGATATTCCTTGGATTACTTGTTACTTGACAGTGTTTTGTAACTGGCAACTGTCAGGGCTTGGCAAGGTTGTCCAGTTATAACTGTTAGCTATTATTATTACTGGTTCTCAGTAGGCGGCGACACCTGTTATATAAGACAAACAAGATGTGTAAGGCTTTTATCATTAATGTTCCGCGGGTGAGTTTACATCTGGTGCCGTAAACATGAAGAATGTGTTACGCCTCGCTTGTCCACTGTGCACCGTACACTGATTTTGCAGGTGTTGTATGTGCATGTGTCACGGATGAGTTAGTTGGTGCGTATGTGACAGGTAATGTGTCGCATTCACGTGTTACGGTTACACTTGTTTCAGGGTCGGGCATGTGTTAATAGGCGCGTGTTAGCGAACTAGCTTGCAAGAGTGGAGGCGCTCGAAGTAGAGAATGGCGGTGTGCCGTAGGAGAGAGGCAGTCAGTAGTGTAGTGGGTGTGAGACGGTGAGGACGTGTGTGTAGCTCCATGGGGTGAGAGAGGGTGATCCGGTTCTCCTCGCTCCCCTCATAATGTTAACCCTAACCTATGAAAATGGTCCTACATTGATAACTTAATATCGTCCAATAAAAAGTAATTGTACATTAGTTGTGTTGACAGTGTTTGCCCTCTGTGAGAGGCTGTGACAGTTGGTGTGTGTAGTATTATGTGTAGAATATTTTTTTCCTGCTGGGCTGCTACAGGGATGATCATTAGTGACCGGTTCCGGTAGCATAGTCGTACTGTCGGCATGCCGTGGTGATACTCTGTGATACGTAACAGCTAGTATTGTATTGTTATTCTTTGTGTATAATTGTGTTTCACCATTAAATGCCACACACTTTAGGAATATATATGTCTTTTCTTATCATACGATTATAAGGAACAGTAAGAACAAAGCTCTATAATGAAAATGTGAGTAGTATAATATTTTTGGGAATGTCAGTCTATTTTTATTTTATTCGTCTAATTTTGTTAAATTTTACTGGGACAATTAAATTTGATTTATCATTAACATCTTTCAATGTCAGTGGAATAAACTTATAGTTGTTGATATTAATATTGAAACAGTTTATTTAGCCAGAAAAATAGAGATGAGAGTGGATACTGTTAAATAACAATATTGACGTGGCTGAGCCAATTGAGAACCAGAGCTCTTTTAGTGGCACCTGATATATATTGTACATTTATCTCATTGAAGTATTATGTAACAGTTAGTATCATCTGGAAAACTGTAGTACACGTAACATGGTGTTAGTAAGAACATATGAGAATGTTACCACAATTATCACTTCGTTATTTATTTTTACATTTATATTATGTGTATATACATATTTTACAGTGAGGTTGGTGTACATTAATCTGATAAGTAAGGGAAGCAATACAAGGGGACAGAAACTCTGTATCATGTCTTGACGGCAAATATATAATTATTACAATGAGAATTTCTATCTACGTGACTGATATAATGGTTTTGGTGGTACAATACAGGTAAGCGTATAAAATAAACGTTACAAAATATTAATACTTAGACTATATATTTTTATAGTGATTATTTAAAGGAAGGGAGCGTTGATGACCAATACTTCAATTAATGATAATTTGCAATTTTAATATAGTGTGTGGGTAATTAATTATTTTCAGTATGATATACGAAGAGCAAGGGCATTCCTAATTTGAGTACTAGTAAGTGACGCAACTCATTATCAACACAACTCGCCAGTGTTGCCAACCTTAATATTGCATTTTGGTTTGTAGATAAAACTTGCATGGCCAGTGTTGTGTGTAAGGTCTAACTTAACATGGCCCAGGGAACCAAATTTAACAAGACAGCTAACTTAGACTTAGCTTAATCTAGCCTGACTTGACCTACAATGTATTGACTTAACCTTTCAATAACTTAACCTATAGTGGCTTAACCTTATCTGACCTAACGGAACTTAATCTAGCTTTGAACCTAAAACTGGCCTAACTTACTGTTGTAACCTAACATGACTTAACGTGACTTTACCTTGCCAAACCGAACAAGATATTACCAGTACTGTACTTAAAATAATGGTATTTGTCCAAACTATTATTTTAGTGTTTTGACTCCTTACTAAGGCATTATTAGGAGGGATTTTATCGAGTGCCTGGGAGAGTATGGCAGTTGTTGTCACCTTCATGCGGAGTACCCTGTAGGTGTGTAATTCATCGTGCTAGTTTTTGTTAGACTATTCCATGCTAAAGTGTACAGTATTTGGTTAAACGTTCTTTAAAATTTTTGTTAAAGCTCGGTTGTTAGGGTAAATTTGTCTAGGCTAGGCTTGGTTGAATATGGTTGGTGGGATTTATGTGTAACCGCCCGGTGGATGATATTTATTGAGGAAATTTACTGGTGATGACCGTAGAACCTAGAGAGATGTGGCAAGTGGGATAAGTGATGGTAGTGACTCCTTCCCTTGCTTGTGATGTTACCAGGACACTTTCGCCTCTAAGTTCCGCTCCCAGAATACTAGTTACCTGGTATGGGGCATACCAGGTGCTGGGACCTTTATTTTATTTTGCGTACTGTGTGTGTATATATATATATATATATATATATATATATATATATATATATATATATATATATATATATATATATATATATATATATTAGGGTTACAAACAATACAAAAAAAATAAAAAATAAAATAATAATAATATTGTTGTAACAAACTTGGTTATACTGCTTAATCGTGTATTTGTTCCTGATAAGCGTAAGTGGTGGATAAATAATGCTTCAAATTCCTCGAAGTTAGAAATTTGAGGTCATACGTTCTCCATCTCGTGCGAAATATTCGTTCTGTGAGTATGAGGTGATGATGGGTGGTTATGTGGCTCCTTACATACAGGATATTTTTTTTTGGGGGGGGGGGGTAAATCTAATATAATCAGAGCAACTAAGTATTCTTAATATATGAGGGAAAATTTGACACACACACACACACACATTTGATGACGGTATTTTGTCCCGGGGAAATTATCTGGTTGGATTTGGTTTCACAGGTCACTCACTATATTAGTCAAGCTGGCACTACCAGTACCTCGGGGTCTCACGCTCTAGGGTTTACCTCTTTAGGAAAGTTGTGTTGTGTAATATTATGCTTCCATTTTCTGGGTGCCTGGAGTAGTGATGTCTGGGGCCATGATGCCGGAAGGCTAAATCAGTAGTTCTTTCGGGTGTCAGTAGGACAAGAAACGAGTGACAAAATTATTGTAACGTGTTTAGGAATTTTACGTACAGTACTGGTAAGTTTATGCGTTTGAGAATTTGCCTTAAGTAATTATGTGTTGTCGGAAATAGAGTTACGAATAAATAGAACAAGTTACCAAACACTTTCATTAATTAGAACTCGTTGGGAGATTTTATATGTTAGTTGGACAACTATATGGGTGATAAGGGTTGGGTCTGCCTCGTATGGGCCAATAGGCCAACTGCAGTTACCTTCATTCTGTGGTCTTGTAGTGGTGAAGGACATAATTGGAGTTGAACATAACACCTGGTGAAGAGTGTAGAGGTGAGTAACATTTAGGATAAAGATCTCAACCGACTTACTGGGGAGGTTCCTGAGTGACTCACGAGCGAGTGTGTGAATTATCTCCTTTTATATTATGTTCAGCTGTTGATTCTCATCGCTAATTCTTCTATTGCTCCCAGTTTTCTCGTGTCACATTCTGAGAGTTGTAGGTTATCTTTAATTTGTTCTCTTGGATTATAAGGCTTGCTTAAAGGTTCTTGCTAGTTTTAATTGTCGAAATTTTCATATATCGTATTTTTTAATTGTAAAGTTTTTCTACTTACTCGCAGAATATTATGATTAATTCTCAATTGTCGCTAATCATGTCTGACGCCAACATATACTTAAAGGTTTGAAATTTATGACTATACTATGATTGCAAGTCCATTAAATCCAACAGATATTACTGCGTATTTTATCGGCGTTGAAAATAATTTGTCGGTGTTTTTCCGTCGCTCTTGTGTCATTAGGCAATAACAGTTACTTTTGAATTCCACCCCGTCATGCCGATTCATCCTTCGGAACAGCAAGGAATTGTTTTTCTTGTTTCGGAAGCCCCGCTTACGCTGGGTGTAAGTCGCCTCTGCAGCTGTCTCCTTTACTGTGTGTGTTATTGTGGTGGCTGGAGCCTGGCCTTGCGTCAGCTGTTGCTTCTCGACCTGAAGACGAACACTTGAATGTCTCGGGCTCAGCTCTTAGTAAACTTTGTAATTACAGTTCTGTACTTGAAAAATTGAGGCAAGGTTGCAAGATATATCTACGGTTATATCTGATATAAATATGAATGCATAATGGATTATAATGGTTAAGCGTAGGAGAGATCTATCAGCTTTCAATAACCATTGCGGAAACATTTGTGAATAAGACTGGCGCAAAAATGCCCGCACGAAATACTGTGTACTGTCCTATCCTTACCGTATAATAACTCCAAGCGATCCCACAATATTATGGAATCACATGTATTGTGCCTTTGGCCAATCCTTCGTGTAAACGCGTTGCTCTTAAAGGGGTGGATGGATTCCCTTGAAACTTGGCCAGGACATTGATGCACCCAAAAAAATCGGGAGAATTCCATAATGGGGGTAGTTCACTTAATACTCTGTATATAAGCCAATGGGGTTGAGGGGGCTCAATGTTTCATCCTCGACAGGCAAACGTACGAGTATAATATAGCATCTAGTTTCTGCTTTCTGATTGTATTACTAATAATTGTCTTTAATATACAATATCGAGATTAGTTTGTATAACCTGAGAAGCGCAGTGCGTTCTATGGTGTATGTCACGAATCATTGTAGATACACGGCTGAGGTGTATACAATGTTTTGATGACACTTAGTGGTTTATGATACTTGATAACCTCCATGTCAATTCGTACCACTCTTGCATGGTCTGTTGTAACTTTGTGTTATTTGGACACTGTATATGTGTGTAGTTTTGAGTGTGTATTTTAAGGCCCTCTCGGCATCGTGGTGTTTTCCTTTTGTTTTTTTGTGGCCAAGTCGACCAATACGTTCTTCATAATATGTCCACTCACTGCATGGCAAAATTAGGAGCTGGGTGTCATGGTCGTGTCCTGCTCTGATTGTTGTTGCTGCTGATTGAGTGATACTGGTAGCGATTGGATAGTTGTATAATTAATGCAGATAGTTTTGGTTGTTGGGCGTGACACTTGATAACTTTGGTTGATGTTAGTAGTAACACTGAATATTTGTAGTTGTTGTTGTTAGTGTATCGATCTCACACCACTGAGTAAGAGAGTACCTGATCTAGTCACACGGAGTTGTCCTCTTGAGTGTTACCATTGATGTGTTTACTTGAATTAGAGAGAAGTTCATGATGGAGTATCACGGTCTGTTTTCCCACAGCGCAGTTCATGAGTCACGCACTGGTCTACTCTAGTGGAATCTACAATTGAGTATGTCAACTGAGAGTCAGACTAACACTGGGTGGCGTTGATGATGTGGTCAACTGAAGCTCGTAAATGAGGTTGATTGAGCCATCTGGGGACTACGAAAGACGATAAACCAATGTGTAGTACCCATCTCCAGGGTCGGGGTCCACAAAGATTCTCTAGGCTATGTTAGTCTCTTACCGGCGCTAAGCAAGCACATCTACTTTAGATTGTCTCAGTGTAATTTCGGTGCAATGTTGAACTTTTTTTTTTTTGTTAGTTCGCCAGTTAGGTGCTCGTGTGTCTCAAGTTACGAGGAAAATTCAGCGTACGATCCTCTGTCTAGGCTGCAGTCTCTGTTTCTAGGGTCATGATTATTGGGTACAGGTTAAAAAATTAGGACACGCAAAAGCAGTATTAGATGATGGCAGCAATAGTAATGGCAATGTGTAGTTGTAGTGATAAAGGGCGACAACTGAGGCGGTATTATTATAAGACACGTAGGTTCGTCTTGGTGATAAGGGTAACTTCGCCAGACAGAAAAAACTACAACAACAATCAGGTACAGTAGTTGTAGATGAGCAAGTCACTGGTCACTCACTGGTAGTGTTACCGTCCGGGGAGTCCCCTATACCATACGGACCCCGAGAAAGTGAAATAGTAATCCCTCACCTCCATCTCTCATCTCCATGGACGCCCTGGGTCGTACATACCTCAGTGGCAGGGCGTCTCAAAATATAGAGGAAATAGTTTGTGTTGTTCAGTAGTGAGTGAAGAATCGTCGTGATCCTGCAGTCTTGTTCTCCTCCGCCATCACAGTGAAGCAATGTTAATGGTTTGAAGTAAAATAAGTAGACCCAAGTTTATTTCTGATAGCAGAAGGAATGAAGCAGCCTAAATCAATAATCTTTGTCTCTAACCTAGCAGAACATATCTGACCCAGCCCAACGCAACTACAGTATCTTTGACCAAATCTAGTTAAATATAATCCAACAAAACGAAACAATAAACAGTAAACCAATGATTACCAGAGCCAACTCAACTTAATAAAAATAAAACATAAGACCGCTTTGTTAGGTTAGATTAGCTTAGAACTTTTCCTTTTAGTAGCCTGAATGCCATCCCCTTTCACCACCTGTTGAGATCCTTCTCTGTTAACTGTATCAGTCACCAGCACCAGTCGTCCTCGTGCAGTAACTGTTCAGTGACCTACCTCCTTGCCCTGCCTGACCTCTGGCAACAATAGATAAGGCACAAATTCAGACAGGAAATACTTTGAGCAGTCATGTGCATTCCTCTTGTGATCGGGTAGCCTATTGTTCCGCGTGTGTGTGTGTGTATATATAGAAGTTTTTGTTGACACTCCTCTTGTTAATTAAGTGTCAGGCGTACCTGGGGTCCTTAAACCCTAGATTAGACTATGCTGCTAAACCTCCCTTCTAGGGTCCTGATTCTGTGTTTCTTACAGTTGATCTTTGTTCCTAAATCGGATATCAAGTGAACGTTGTTAGTTATGGTGGAGTCTGAGTGCGGGTTTGGCGCTGTTCTGGGTGTGTTGTGGAAAATATAATTGAAACAGTTGGATACGTACTCGGTGTCCATGTACGAAAATAATCAGAACCTACGAACCTTTGTGAATCCGAACTATGGAGAATTACGCAACACCTGTATGTTTTTGTACTGAACACTAACCTTTACCTGCCACTAACCTTGGCCAAGCTGAGCCTGTGCCGGGTATTATTACTTGTGAATTGTAGCTGGCTGACTGATAGATGGGAAATAGTGGGGCGGGTTGGATGATGGTGGGTGGTATGTGGTTGTTGGGTGAGGTAGGCTGAGTGATAGATTGGGTGGTAGGTTGGATGGGCGATAGGTGGTAGCTGGGATGATTGACCTAACAGAAAGAAAGAACAAATATAATACACTATTAAAGACGTAGCAAATAACGATTGTAAAAGAGGTGAGATAGCAGGAAGTCTGTCGTCAGTGTAACAGGTAAGCTTAAGAGGTTGATCCTGGTGAATGAGTGAAGGATGTTCCTATATGTACCAGCTCACTGAGGCCACACACACACACACAGGGCGTGGCCAGCCAGGATGATGATGCCTGGAACCTGGTACTTAAGTGTCACAAGGTCATCACTGGTGTCCTTCATTATACCATCACCTGGGCAGGGCAGAACACATGGGTAGTAGGTGGACTGGATTGTGCTCCGGACTTGGGGTCTTGACAACTGTGGTAGTTTCTCGGCGTCTTCACTGTGGTATCCTTTACTCCTACACCACCACCATTCCGCGTTGACGACCCACCCCGGCGTGACACCAGGTGTACCAGATTGAGTGACGATTGTGAGTTTTACTTGGTTAAGCTTCAGTTTGATGGAGACACCCTAATATTTACTTCCTTTGCTCTTTTTCAATTAATTTCTCCAGATTCTCGGTCAACTGGAGCATTAAGCTTAACTATTCTCAACTTCTCAAGGCTGCAATATCGTATGTTGGAGTCCTCATAGGCATTAGCATCGATTGCCGCCAGCAAGAGTCAGTATAGGGTTAAAGTGTAATCTGGCTGGACTTTGGTGACAGTGTGCTGAACTCTTCAAAATGGTCTCGTCCCTCCCTAGTGTACTGCTCGTGGGAAAGTGTTACACTTGGTTCACCGCGCGCCAGCACCAGCAGGGAAGGACTCGCAGCGGGAAAGTCGACCCTATTGGGCTGGTACTGTTTGAGTGGGCTGTGGATGCTCTACTTGTTACTGATGAACATTAGTGTGGGAACTCTGGTGTGGGGTGTGGTGTTGGTGTTGTGGAAGAGGTAATAATCTTTAGTATCAAGGTATAGTATATCAGCTGTTCATTTTACAGGGCTTGTGTATTCCATCACCAATGAGGATTTTATGTTAGCAAATTAGTATGTTTTGTTAATATTTTAGACGATTTTCTTTATTTCGAAATTGATCAGGTTAACCCGTCATTCACTATATACTGTTTTGAATAACCGAATGAAACGGTAACTCTTCTTCGTGAAAGCAATATTAAGTTATACATACTTTGTGAATAATCTGACACAGTTTTTGGTGATTAATCTAAAGTTTTTATTCTGAACCGTAATCTTAGGTAGAGGAGATTAATGCAATTTTTTTTTTTGGGGGGGAGGGGGGTAAATTAAGATTAGGTAAAGTAAATTAGTGTTATTTAGGTTGACTTTAGGTTAGGTAAGATGAAATTGATCTTGTTAATGTTAGGTTTTGGTTGAATTTAGGTTGGACAGGTTAGATTAGGGCATGTGTTGGTTTGTTTTGGTGTTGGTTAGGCCCGGGACAAACAGGCACGAGGTGAGTTTCTACAGTAAAGTTAATTAGAATCTTTCATTTGGCGTGTGTGTATAAATGGTGTGTGTGTGGTGTAATGGTGTGTGTGTGTGTGTGTGGTGTAATGTGTTATGGTGTGTGTGTGTGTGTGTGTGTGCTGTTATGTGTGTGTGTGGTGTAATGAGTGTTATGGTGTGTGTGTGGTGTAATGTGTTATGGTGTGTGTGTGGTGTTATGTGTTATGGTGTGTGTGGTATAATGAGTGTTATGGTGTGTGTGTGAGGTGTAATGAGTGTTATGGTGTGTGTGTGGAGGTGTAATGAGTGTTATGGTGTGTGTGAGGTGTAATAAGTGTTATGGTGTGTGTGTGTGTGTGTGTGTGTGAGGTGTATGAGTGTTATGTGTGTGTGTGTGTGTGTGAGGTGTAATGAGTGTTATGGTGTGTGTGAGGTGTAATGAGTGTTATGGTGTGTGTGTGGTGTAATGTGTTATGGTGTGTGTGTGGTGTAATGTGTTTTATGGTGTGTGTGTGTGTATAATGACTCGTGTGGGCGTGGTGCCATAAAGAAGGTTGAGAGAGTAGGTGTTGCGTGAAGTCAGTCAGTCAGCCATCAGCAACACTCGCCTTGTTGTTGTTCTGTGTCCATTTTCTCTCCTTGACGACCGACCCCTAAAGGCTACACCTGATGAGTGCATTGCCATTGTCACCTCAACCGTCATCACCATCATCGATCATCACTGTTAGTACCTTCAACGACATCTCTATATCATCAATACTATATAATTATCGTTATCACCATCACCATTGTCAACACAACCATCGTCACCATCATCAGCTCAAGTCACCACCATCACCAAGACCATCAGATCACCTCAAGATATTCTATCAATTGTTGTTGTTGTGTCGACCTGCCACCATCGTCCCCTCTGGAAAGGCTTCACTGAACTCCTCGTCGTCTCACCCAAGGAATTCAGCGGAGCGATGAATTTGAGCGTCACGTCTTAATTGTGTGGGGGTGAAACTTTCAGTACCTCTCCAGTTCCCCGGAGATTTTTTGGTTTAGTGTAAACATGTATTGTTGATTCGTGTTGTAACTGTGTATTGATTAACTTTAAACAGTCATGGGTTTCTTGTTAGAAAAAATATTCACGCGTTTCTTGGGATGCAAATGTCTTTTAAAAGGATTTAGTGTGAAGTTGAATTTGTTATTAGCACGTTAAGGATGTAAGAGTTTTATGTTATAACTGTATTTGATTATTGGATTTATACGTTAGTTTTATATTAATGTTTTAGTGAAAATTTGACCTTTTGGCGGTTACATATCGTTCATTACTGGTGAAGACTGGCACACTGGAGACGGGGTGCGGTCCTCGAGTTATCAGTCAGTCGTGGCCTCGTTAGGGAGTTGTCACCTCAACAAACAGAACTAAGCTAACAGTATATCAGTGTAATCCTAACATGACGTCAGTGCTAAACAAATGGTAATGGTGGTATAAGCTACCCTTACTTAATCTAACATCCTAAATCCTAACCCATTTTTAACTTAACCTCAGTCCTAACCTAATCTATTCTTGCCTTACCTTACCTATTCATGCCATACCTTACCTGTTCATGCCTTACCTTACCTATTCATGCCTTACCTTACCTATTCATGCCATACCTTACCTGTTCATGCCTTACCTTACCTAAATTTAACTAACTTCACCTAAAAAAAAACTTAAATCCTAACTTAAACCTCAACCTGACTTACTATTCTTTCCTAACTGATCTAACTTAACCAAACAGAGCATAAGAAGAGTAAGCTCAGGTAATGTGAAGTAGGCTGAGGTTAGGTTATGAGTGTGGTGAGCCAGGAGGTGAATAGTATAGGGTAATGTGTTTTGTGTGTGCGTATGTACTCAAAACTTAGGCGCGTGTCACTCGTTCCGTTGCTTCTCTTTTTTTTTTCTATTTTATCTGATTCCTTTTGCTTCTCTCTCTGAAGTCGTTCCTTTCCTCCTCACTCCTCCTCATCCGTTTCTCTGTGGATTAAAGTATTACTGCCACTGGCGAGAGGTTTGGAAAAGGTGCAAGTAATATAGACACAGTGGAGGAGTGTATATATAGGCAATACTTTGTTATTTGTTTAATAGGTTTAGTAGGTTTGATCCAGGACTTTGAAACAAACACTTAAGCGGAACGTTTAATTTGTTGTGTGATTTAACCTCATTGTCTTTCAACTGAGGTTAACTAGTTTATTTTATTTAAAAGTAAATTTGGAGTGGATGAACAGATGATGAATTGGGGTCATTTCCCGTGTGATTTTATCAAGATATATATATATATATATATATATATATATATATATATATATATATATATATATATATATATATATATATATATATATATATATATATATATATATATATATTCACGCTTAAAGAGGATTAATTAAAAATGCTTATACATGAACGAGAAAAATGTTGAATGTGGATATATTTCGTTTTGGAAAGTTTGAATGACAAGGATATTGATGGATGGTTTCATGGGGTCGTTAACCAGTGTCGACAAGAGGCAAGGGCCGTATTGATTTCCATTGTTATTGTGTGCCAGGTGACGGGTACGCCAGAGAGAGAGAGAGAGAGAGAGCGTGTGTGTGTGTGTGTGTGTGTGTGTGTGTTGTCTTGTCTTGTCACTCATCTGAAAGAAATCGAGAGTTAGAAACATGTTTGGAATGAGAAAGTTATGAGAATTGTTTATTATTTTATGACCCGCATCTTTTCTCGGGAGGGAGGCGATAGAGTAATGTGTGTGTGTGTGTGTGTGTGTGTGTGTGTGTATGTCATTTCCCGTAGATCACATGAAGGACGTGGATCTCGGAGTATCTTAGTATAAACATTAGGTCAGAGGAGAGAGATTTACCCATGGTAGTTTGAGGTAGCAGGTCCAAATAGGTCACTGGCCTCATACGGGCGAAAAATATTCCGTCATATAACTCGTGTTGTTTATGATTTTACTTCTAACTGCCCCTTTTTTATGTGTGGAAGAGAGACGGGGAAAGTGAGTATTGGTGGCAGTGAAAATATTTCCGTGGGCATTAAAACACGAACAAAAAAAGAGAAGTATTAATGAACCACTCGACGCTTGAAAGAGAGAGGCGTGTTCAGACAGTGTTATTGTGTGTGTTCACGGGCGGCTGCTGGGAAGGTTGTATGGCGGAATTAAGATAAACATTATGTGAGGCGTGAGGGAGAAAATGGTAGTAGTAGTGACTGTTGACTTAGGTAATTTTTATACCTGAATAAGAGTGACAGACGTGAAGATGCACCGAATTACACGAGAGTCATTAGAGAGGACACACCTGTAATATAATAATCAAACACCTGTGACATGGTTAAAATTCTCCTAGTGTATGTACAGTTGTTGTGTTGGGTGTTGTTAGGGGCTAAGTCGCTGGTATAAGGTCAACTGAGAGTGCAGGAGAATCTCTGTGTGGAGGAGTGTGAAAAAAGACAAACACTGCAGCTCCCAAAACATAAAGGAGAAGAAGGGTTGGAAGAAAAAACGAAATAAAGAGGAAAACAGGACGGAAACGGATGAAAGAGTGAATTGTAGAAAGAGAAAAGGTTCAAAGTTTGTGAAGTAAACATGATCTGCTCCTGGGAGACCTCTACGTCGGATTTAAGCTTCTGCATCTGGCGTCTGTACGTTTGTGGAGAACCTTGAGACTGATCACCTCGTATCTGGGGCGTCGCGAGATGGTGAAATTGTGCAGGGAGACGCTTAGTGAACTTGTAAATAGGTGGCGGTGAGTGAGGTTCTTAGGTAATCGTGATAGTTAGGGATGCAGTAGGAGGTAGTTTAGTAGTGGCACAAGTAAGGATATAGTTAGTAGTGATATAGTTAAGGATACAGGTGGTTTAGTATTGACACAGTTAATGATATAGTTAGTCGTGGCATAGTTAAGGATACAATAGTTTAGTAGTGGCACAGTTAATGATACAAGTAGTTTAGGTGTAGTTTAGTAGTGGGAGTGGTTAGTAGTCGGTAGTGAGGTAACATTTCACCACATCATCTCAGTTGACGTAACTTAGGAAGGTATTTTGGGGTTCAAGAAACGTAAGGTGTTGATTCCTTACTGTTTGGATGGTGGAATTTAGTTTACTTTATAAGGGAAGGTGGTGAGTTTGTTTGTGGTATGATTGTTGTTGTGGTAGTTGAGTCATCCAGCGCCACGTACGGACAACCATTAACCTGATGTTTTTGTATCTGGGGTGTTCGTAATTATTGTGATGTAGTGCATAAAAGTTTTATATGCAAGGAGACGTTCTCATGTACTCGTTAACGGCTAGAATCATGGTAGTCGAGATAAATTCCTATTTACAATACTTGTTAAAACAAAGTTAGTGTGTTACGTGTGCTTTTTTGAACTGGGTGACGCCCGTAACAATCAGCGTACGTCACATTCTTCTCCAGTATACTCCCGTCGTCAGTTTACCGCGGAGTGTTAATGACTATACTCGTGACGGCTGGGTGTATCTGTCTGTGTGTGAGGTAACGCTCGTGTAATCACATTTCAGATGTGGCAGCAGACGTGGTAGTGTAACCTCAGCACATCTCACATTCTTCTCCATTACTGTGCCGTCCTCGGGGTGATGGCTAATCTACCACGGACTTCTCGTAATGACAGTTTTTATTTACTAAGTAATTTAGATATTCGTGATTTTAATATACCTTCGTGCGTATTGTGTGTACGAGAATAGTTTTAAGTAGGTGTGTGTTTAGCTTTTAGATACATTCAAAATTTATATCTGTAGGTAGGCCATGCACTTACCCTTTGTTCAGAAATAAATCGGGTCTCAAATCACACAGTCTAATCACAGGTTGATAAACGGAATCTTAATACTTGTGTGTTGTGGGATTCACAATCTAAGAACTTATTAACTGTTGTTCCTGAATAAATCTGGCCACAACATGATGTAGTAAGGTGACAACAACCTACCACGTGTCCATATATGTACCCAGTCCATAGTCAGGTTCTTGGTGAAGTTACACACTACTAAACTACGCATTTAACCATTAATTCTTCTGGTGTCTTAGCGATTTTTTCCATTTCGTTTGGTTGGTAACATATTTGTGTCGCTCCTCGTTTCATAACGACGTAAAGTGATGTAGCATAACAAAATCTTACTGTTTGAACGAAGTGTTTTGGCGACACCTATCAATAAGCTGGTCTGTGATGATATAACACCTCGACGCTGGTTACACGATGAAGGGTGTGGTCGGTGTGTGTGGCGGGGGGGGGGGTTGTATTCAGGTATGTGTACGTGTGTGGGGATTAGATTGCATTTGTGGATATGTGTGGAGGAGGGTTTTGTGTGTCTGTGGGGGAGTTAGATTATATATGTGTACATCTGTGGAGGAGTGTGTGTATGTGTGTCACTGGGCCAAGGCGTGATGCACTAACCACAGGGAATGATAATTAAGGTGCAGGATGGGTCCAACTGTTTTTTATTCTCACTATTCCCCCCTGATAGTTTTATTCTGTGTTACAACCACCTGCTGATACTGCACTGATTTGAATCCTCTACGGACATTGCTCTCCTATACTGACATGACTGCTCTACTAACATGACTCCTGTGCGTTCCTGTTGCGAATTTGATTGCTAATTGATGCTGATGGTTGGGATGTGTGAGGCATGGGAGTGCGTGGTGGAGGATGACGGTCATGTGTCACCCCATGATCACTCGGATGAGGCTCAAATGTATGCTGGAGGATGAGGGTCAATTGTCAACTCGTGCAATATGAGTGAGTCGTAGGAGCGTGTGGTATAGGAAGAGGATCAAGTGTCACCTCATGCTCACAAGGATGAGTTTTAAGACATAGTTAGCAGTGTGTGATGAAGGGATGGGAGATCATTGAAATTCAAGGCCAAGATACAACCCTAAATCGTTGTTGTCGTAGCAAAAACAACATTGGAGTAAAGTCATGGATGTTGCGCTGGCGGGCGTTTGTACCCCAGTGAACCTAGTTGAGTGTCCTTGTAATGCCCTTGTCTGTCTCCTCTCTCTAGCTCGTGCCCTTTAACAATAGTGCCTTAGATTCCCTTTCGTGTCCTCAGCTAATGCCCCTAGTGCCCTTAGGTTAGTACCCCATTATTAGTATCCTTCACTCGTGCTCTTAACTGTTGACTTTAGTTAGTGTCATTAGCAAGCAATCAAAAGGAAGAGGACCCCCAATATCGGGTAAACATCGCAGGTGGTGTTGGAAGTGAGGGTGAAGGACGCTGGGTGGGAGGTGGAGGAGTACTTTGTGGGCTGGGGGTAAATTGGGTTGATCGGCTGTGCGTAGTGGGCAGATTTGAGGTGAGTGTGTGTAGGAGAGGATGTAGGGTAGTGGGGAGATGTAGGGTGGATAGGGTAGTGTCGAGCAGATGGATTATAGCATAGTTTGTCCCACCGCCACCACCAAAGTCACCAGAGGTCCACCTAAGCGGCCCACTGTAAAAAAAAAAAAAGCTTTTACTAAGTGTGTTCGCCTCGCCACTGATTCACATCGTGTTTGTCATCATTGTTTACCCACTTCTCGGTAGTTGTTTATCTTCCCCCTGTTATTTTTCCTATTTTTATTCTTCCGTGATGAAGCTCGGAACTAAACATGGCTCGGTGGCCCCCAAGGTTACTATGAATTAGAACTGGGCTTTGGAGAAATGTCCTCGGATCCTTATGCAAATTTCCTTCAATCCAGATTTGTCAAAACGCAGTTCACTTCTTACTTTAAGGAGCCTTTTAGATGATGCACTCGTAATCTGTAGCTACACCTTTATATAGTTGGTGTGCGCCATATAACGGAATACCTGAAGAATAAAAGCTGATCATTTAAAACTAGTTAATGTGGTCTGAATCTAGTTTTCTCCTTCTCTTCCACAAGCAGATCACAGTCAGGTTTTCTTGCCAGTAACTGTGTCTCATTTCTATAACTGAATAGCTAGAGTGAGGTTGATGTAACAGACACACAACACAATGTGATGTGTACAAGTGTCCCTGGCAACTTATGTTATCAAAATCAGAGTTTATTAAAAGAATGTAAACACAAGAACAAACTAATGTGTAAGTAGAGGGACAGTAATCCCCCAAGTGGTGACCCCGGCTTACGGGTGATGATTTAGACATGAATACAAGTGTATTTACAGTATAAGTCCTATACACAGTCTGTAGCTCAGCACCTCAGTACTGTGATGGCTGGAGGGCTTCGTGTATAGTGAAGTTTAACGTCTGTTACCGCGCAGACGTCCTCCTCTATATTGTTAACCCTCCGTGTACCGTCACTCAGCAGGTGGCTCGTGGAGAATTTTGCGTGCCACACTTAAGAAAAAACTATGAAAGTTACACATTGTATTTTTTGTGTATCGTGTGTTGTAATTTTTGGTTGTTCCCGTGTATAATTTGGTGTGTGTTACCTGGCATGGAACACAGGTGCACACACGAGGTTTACAAGATACACGCACACACAACCAGAGATATCGCAGGCTGCACTGAAGTAGCGCCAATTAAGTCGAAACTAGTTTTTATGCATTTTAAACGATCGAAAAAATCTCTTTGTTGATCACTTATGAACATTACGACCAGTGCAGGTGTGTTGAGAAGTGTTGCGTTGGTAGTCTGGAATGCTTTTCCTCACCTCGAGTCTTTGGAAGTAATTACTGTCTTTATACTTTTAAAATGGAACCTTTATCTTGGTGTGTTTTTAAGAACTTGCGTGTAGATTATACTTTCTCATCTGGTAGAAGACTTCACGTAGCGGCAGCAACAGTAGTACTGTTGAGAGAGGTTCTTACAGGTGATGCGTGTCATTTTTAGATGTATACCGCTCTCATTTTCAAGCAGCTGTCACCTGGGGAACTGTGTTGCGGATCATGCACAAACTTGTCGTGCAACAGTGGGGGAACTTTCTTTAAAATCGTTAAATAAAGATTGTTGTTTCTTAAGATAGATTTACTTTTGTCATGACATCTACTTTTACTATTTATTTTTGTTTTAGAATTTTATCATCTTTCACTGGGACTATTAGCCAAGAAACAAGAGAAAGTAGTGGACAATAGATGGAGAGATATCATGAGTTCTATTGTTTGTTTACGTGTGTGTGTTGACATTCTCTTGAGGCTAGTGTAAGCCATAGTAAAGAAGGAATGGGGGGGGGGTTGTACTGTGGGAAATCGTAGTTGGGAAGAAATTTGTTTGTTTTGGTTTTGAACCTTTGCTCTGTAGTTTGTCATGATTGAGGGGGAATATGTTTCTTAGCTGTCTATTATTATTTTATTTAATTGATGTAAATTATATTGTGAAGATATTATGCACTGAGGAGATGAGTCTTCTTAAAGGGAAATGAGCGGGAGAAGCTTAATATTCTAATCCAGTTCATTTACATGATGTACTCAAGAGCCGAGTAAGTCTTTTCTAGGTGTATGTAAATGTTGTGGTATACAGTGTGTGTGTGTTGACCACGTTTGTACACACACACACACACCCACACACTTGTACATTGACATTCCACTCACTCTCACTCTCTTTCGCTTGCTCTACCTCTCCCTCGCTCTCACTCTCTTTGGTTTCCTCCCTCCCTCCCTCCCTCCCTCTGTTGTGAGTGCCTGTAGTTCTCGTACGTGACTTGAGCTCCTTTACGTTATCATCCGTCTTCGTCTCCCCCGTCATTATCGTTCTCTGCGTGCCATTGTCTGCCACTTCCGTCTCTTGCCTCACTCTCATCCCTACCTCCCTCTGCCTTCTGCTTCCTTCCTGTTGAGTGAACCGCTAAGTGTTCCAAATTTGGCGGGTTTAGCGTGATTTTGGTCGAGTTGAACAGTGTGTCGCCCACATCTTCTCCAGTGATAGTAAAGTGGCGTGTTGGGCGCGATGGTCTTCATAGATTTGGCGGGTTTGGCTGGGAGTCATCAGAATCATTAGTAGTGTTGATGTAAGTATCTTGGTGTGTGTGTGTGTGTGTGTGTGTGATGACGTTGAAGAATGTTTGTGTATAATAAGTGAGAGTGTAGTGTGGCAATGTAGGTATGTAAGACGAGTGTCAGCTGGTGTGTGTGTGTGTGTGTGTGTGTGTGTGTGTGTGTGTGTGTGTGTGTGTGTTCCTGGTTCCTTATTCTTGTACCGCCGACCCTGAGCACTTTGTTTCGGTAAATAAGTAAATGTTAATAATTCCCCATGTGTGAATGTACTTGGTGTAAATAAATTATAGCTTGTTAAAAGGCTACTTGGTTTACATCTAATTAAAATGTAACTTAATGGGGCAAACTATAAGGTATGAAAAAAGAACTCACTATTTTTTTTTAAGTCTTACGAGAGAAACACATTCACGGGGGCCTTTTTTGACCTAGTGAATGATTTACCAACAATTTTATGCAACGTCATTACCTATTGTGTTACCTACTGTGGAAAATGGATACTTTTAGGACCATGATTGAAGGGGATAATGAGTTATGTCATGTCGTGTGTGTGAGAGGGAGGGTCAGGATGTACTGTAGTGAGCACAACTTTAACCTCTTATGTACGATGATATAAACCCTCAAGGCATCATGGTCAAGGGGTTAAATCATCGGTGGAGATTGAAAGTCTTTAATACAGTAGTTGTTTGTTTACGGTGTGTTCCAAGAGTGTAGTGATAGAGAGTGAAAGGGAACACACACACACACACACACACACACACACACACACACAGTAGGGTTGGTTGGTGAGGAATAATGTAAACTACTCTTGATAGACGTAAGAAGAAAGAATGATGTGTATTCCCAGAGTAAAGCGATACGGAATTAATACACGGAAAGTATATTACAGTATTGATTAAAGTGGCTGTATACTGTATATGAAAGGGCGATAGAAGACTACTGTAATTACCCTGTAGTGTTAGTATTACAAACATAGTGCCTTAATTTAGACATTCATATTGATGTTTCTTTATGTTACTTACCCCAGCCATTAAGGTAAGTTAAATACAGGTACAGTACAGTAATACCCACGTGGTGACTGTATTATGTATAGGTGGTGTATTGACCGGGGTATGAATCTGGATATGTGTCTTAAATTCCTTGGAGGTGAAGCCAGGAGACATCAGGCAGTGAAGGGAGGAGGAGGAGGAGAAGGTTGTCGGCCAGATGACGGTGATCCCAACATTATGTGTATGAGTGTTATGAATATTCAAATGAGGTTGTTGCGTCAGGTGTCCCAGGGGTGGCTGGTCTCTCTCACCACACCCCACCACTTCCCTCTTCCCCCATCTCTCTCCTCTCCCTACTCCCTCATACTTCCTTTTTCACTGTCCTCCCTCTATTCTCTCATTCCTCCTCCTCCTCGTCCTCCTCTCTACTCTTTCATTCCTCCTCCTCTCCCCACCTCCTCACATACAGTACCTGTCTCTCCCACTCTCCAGTCCTAATGGGTTCAAGACCCGATGGTTAGGTTACATTTGGGTCAATTGAGATTGGAGCCCATTACGATTAGGGTCCATTAGGATTTGAGTCCCTTTAACCTGCATCTGCCGTGCGTGCGTGTGTGTGTGTGCGCGTGCGTGCGTGCGTGCGTGTGTGTGTGCGTGCGCCTTTGGGTTTTAAGAGTTCGAGAGAGAGTGAATGTGTGCGTATCCATGAGTCTAAAAAAATTGTCAGAAGCTTAGATACAAAATGAGACGTGATGCATGATGGTGATGACTCGGGGCCAGGGAGGAGCAGCAGCTGTAGACTATGTGACCAATACGTCGTCACACTTCTAGGTACCGTAGCTGTTACCTGCATATGAGAGGAGGTTTTTACTGTGCTGGTGGTGGTGTCTACGGCGCTGATCTTGACCTGGCTTCATATATACAGTATAAGGCTCTTCCCCCAGGCCAATTTTCTCCTAGACCAGGGAACTTGTAGCGGGGAAAAATTATTTCTCTGTCGAAATCCAGTCCATTCCAATGTAACCTAACCCACCTTAACTTAGCTCACAGTAACTTAGCCTAATCTAACCTAACCTACACTGACATAACCTACCCTACACTACATAACCTACCCTACACTAACCTAACCTAACCTACCCTACCCTACACTAGCATAACCTACCCTACACTAACCTAACCTACCCTACACTAACTAACCTACCCTACACTAACATAACCTACCCTACTCTAACATAACCTACACTAACCTAACGTAACCTAACCTAACCTAACCTACAGTAATCTATGTTGAGGTAGGTTTAGTTTGATTACCTCTGGTTTGGGTTAGGTTTGTTCATGTTAGGGTTACGTTAGCTCAGATCGGTTTAGATTGTTGTTGTGCGATTTTTCTCCCGATGAACATAATTGGCTTTCATTGGACCAAGATAAGACATGGATGTTAAGGTCAGGAATCAGGTTTGGTTGGGTGGAAAGGTCAGCTACTCTTGTCTTGGTTCGCTTGTGGTGTATTGCCGCTAAAAAAAATCGTATGCCAGAAATTCCTCTTCTCTATACAGTATCTTGAAGGCGAGAGCGTCCTAAGGTGGTGGCGTTGTAATTTTTTTTTTTATATATATCACTTATGCTACAAAATGTCGTTCTGTATAGACCTTGGGAGAATGTAGAGGTGCCGCTCTGATACGTAAATAATGATGGATCTGTTTATGGAGTACAAGGTGTGTGTGAGAGAGAGAGAGAGAGAGAGAGAGAGAGAGAGAGAGATAACTGAGGACGAGGACTAGTATGCATGCTGGTGTGGGCTTGTCATCAGGACAAGAGGAAGTGCGTGTGGTCCCTGAGCGTGACTGTTTATTGCCGTCCACAAAACGTTCCCTCCCTCTATTTCTCTCTCTCACGCTCCTCCCTCCTAATAACCTGTTACATTAGTTGGGTGTGGTTAGTTTATGTTAGATTGGGTTGGATGAAGTAAGATTATATTTTTAAGTCGATGGGGATTTTTAACTGGTGTCACAGGCAGATGGTGTTCTGTGTAAGTGTTTGAGGTAGTAGAAAGGTACTAAGGGTGGTAGTTTGGTAGAGGATTGTGAGGTAGTTGTAGTAGTGATGATGGTGGTTGACGGTGACAGGTAGGGGAGTGTGAGGTAGTTGATACAGGCAAAAACACAGGGGGTTCCGACCAATGGCTCCCCCTGGCTCACTTTTATGGTCCGCTCCACTCTTTGTTGTTACTCCCCTCGCCTGTGTGTGTGTCTGTAACTGGGTGTATTTGTGTGCGTTTTTCGTCATACACACGTCTCGTTGTGTGCGTGCGTGTTGTATGGTGTGTGTGTAGCTGTGGCATTGTGTGTACACCCGTATTTAAGGACGTGATGCTTTCGTTACGATCACACACACACACCTTGACATACAAGGTGTGTGTGTTCCTACACTTCCACCAAGGTATATGTGTAGATATGGGCGCCTCCACGTGGTCATAGAGGTACTTTTGGGGGGGGGGGCAATGTCTGAAGTTGTGGTTGTTCATCTTGTGATTCACTGTTCTCTTTCCGCGCTCCAAATATGCCACCATATACTAGATAGGTAGATAGAAGCAGTATTAGCCGCTCTACTCACGAGATGTATTTGAAATTCATAATAATAATAATAATATTTACCGTACTGACTCAACAAAACCATCGTTCTTGATAAGTCAGCACACGCTCAGGCCTGGAGGCTTGGAGGAGCCGTGAACTATCATGTCCCTGCCAAGATGTTATTATTATTACTGTTAACAAGCCACTGTTGTCACCGGCGCCGGCACTGTTGTGAGGACTCGGCTGGTGACTATTATATTGTTGTTATGGATGGTTGTGGCGTAAGGCTTGGTGCAGCTGGTTGTGTTTGTGTGGTTTTTTTTTTTTTTTTTGTCAAGGTAAGTTAGCTCAGGGTCAGGCAGCTCACGAGTCTCAGGGTAGGTCCAGTAGTTTTTTTTAGTTGCTGCTGTGGGGTTAATACGCCAGGTAGCTTCTGGCCTTGTGAAATGTTCTTACGTCTGTTGAGTATGTTATGTTCCCTCTATGTTCTCTTTCCTGTCTGTCAGTTCTGTTGCCTGTCTGTATATTATACTATAGTAATATTCTTTATTTTCTTAATTATGTCTTCTCTTTGCTTACATTATTCCTTTTTTTTCGTAAACCCTTGACTCTATTCCCCTCTTCCTCTTTCCCTTCCTCCTCTTTTTCCTCTTCCTCCTCTTTTTCCTCTTCCTCCCCTTCCTCCATCGACAGTAGCGAGCGTGTAAATAGACAGATGATTTTATGTAAACTCATCGTTTCGTTCCATGTTTACTCTCTCTCTCTCTCTCTCTCTCTCTCTCTCTCTCTCTCTCTCTCTCTCTCCATCCAGTGCTCTTTAAAATTGTTGGGTTGCATTCTTGACTTTTCTTCTCCCTTTCGTGTTTTCTTCCTCTTCCTCTTCTTTATTCTTTTAATCGTCGTTTATCCTCTGTTATTCCTCCCCCTCCCTATTCTTCAGGTGCACGTAAATAAACACATGAGTCAGGTTGCTATATTCCTGTACCGTTCCTGCCTCACGGTGCAAGTCCGGGTGTCTCTCCTGGCTTCTTACTTCTTCTTACTACTTCTTCTTACTTCTTCTTACTACCTCTTACTTCTTCTTCTTACTTCTTCTTCTTACTTCTTCTTCTTACTTCTTCTTCTTACTTCTTCTTACTACTTCTTCTTACTTCTTCTTACTACCTCTTACTTCTTCTTCTTACTTCTTCTTACTTCATCTTACTTCTTCTTCTTTTTCTTTCACATTCCAGCCATAACACATCTCTTTTCCTCAAACAACTAATTATTGTCTTCTTCTTCTTCTTCCCAGGGTGAAGATGAATTGAAAAAGAATGTAGGGAGTTTGGAAACCTTCCTCTTCCTTCTCCTTATTCACCTTCCTCCTTATTCTTCTTCTTCCTCCTTATTCTTCTTCTCCCTCCTTATTCTTCTTCTCCCTCCTTATTCTTCTTCCTCCTTATTCATCTTTTTCTTCCTTATTCTTCTTCCTCCTTATTCATCTTCTTCCTTATTCTTCTTCTTCCTCCTTATTCATCTTCTTCCTCCTCTTTATTCTTCTTCCTTAGTCGTCTTCCTCCTTATTCATCTTCTTCCTCCTCTTTATTCTTCTTCCTTATTCTTCTTCCTCCTTATTCATCTTCTTCCTTATTCTTCTTCTTCCTTCTTATTCATCTTCTTCCTTATTCTTCTTCTTCCTCCTTATTCATCTTCTTCCTTATTCTTCTTCTTCCTCCTTATTCTTCTTCTTCCTCCTTATTCATCTTCTTCCTCCTCTTTATTCTTCTTCCTTAGTCTTCTTACTCCTTATTCATCATCTTCCTCCTTATTCATCTTCTTCCTGAGTCTTCTTCCTCCTCCTCCTCTTCTTCCATCCTCTTTACCCAGCTGATGATGCGCCTTGACGTACAGTAATTTATTCCCATCTAAATCTTACTTATTTGTGTCCATGTTTAGTGTTGTGTCTTGTTTTACCGGCGTCCCTTTCCTCTCGTTCAACTATTCTTGTATTTTTGTGTATTTGTTTATTCTGCTTCTTAGTTTTTGTCTATTTGTTTTCTTTGTTGTTGGTTTGTTCGTCGGTTTATCACATTACGTTACTTCTTTGTTATTTATTTTTATTTCGTATTTATTTTGTGTTATTGTTTCGTTTTTGTTTTGCGTTTGTTTATTTATTTATATATTTATTTTTTTTTACTCCATGTGTGTTGCCGCCATAGTTGTTTGTGAAGTAAATTTATCAGAGCATTATACGGCGTCTAATGGAGGTGCTGGTGGTACTATGGAGATGATGGCGCTGGAGTTGAGTATTGTAATGGTGCAACTGGCTCTCTCTCCGACCACCACCACCACCACCCCCACATACGGCTACTACTTTTATGCATTACCACACACGTTAGCAGCGGTTCTTGTCTCCCACGGACACACACACTCATTTACCAAGCGTTGCATTATAAGGCATCACAGGCAAGACTAAAGTGCATCCTGTTGGTCGAGACGTGTGGTGGATAATGACGGAATTACTGATGTTGGCTCTCACTACTTTCTCGAACTAACTAAACCATAAATACTTTCAACAAACTTAACCTCGCCTAACTTAACTTAACCTAATCTAACATCATCTCACCCAACCCACGTCAACTTAATCAAATCTACTTTAACCTATTCGAAGTTAACCCAACCTTAAATAACTTAATTTAATCTACTTTAGTCTCATATACTTGTCACAATCACGCTAATTCCATTTATTCGTGTTTTTTTTTTTCACTTCTACATTGACTTTTTTTATTGTGTTAAATGTCAAGAGAAATCGCGTGTTATTTAGCATCGTTCACCCGCTCTCTTGTATATAATTTATAATGTATTGGTTTCTTAACTTGTGTACCGGTATTTAGTGCTTTCTAAATGAGTAATTATAGATAAGGGTGAGAGCCAGTGAACCAAATTAAGTGAAAACAATATTGTAATGGTTGTGGTGATTATGATGATGGTGATGCTAATGGTAGTGTGGTTAGCAATCGTTAAGGCGGTGGTGATGACGCATTTGTTCTCTTAAGTGTGTGTGTGTGTGTGTGTGTCGGGAGAGGGAGAGTGAGTTATTTATATGTTTTTGTGTATTCCAAGGTCGGTTTTGGTGTCATTTGGAGGTGTGTGTGTGTGTGTGTGTGTGTTTGGTCTGAGTTATTGGTGGTGTAGCTCAGACCGGGAAACACTTATGTCGTATTTATAGGTGATCGTCGGGTGATGTGGATGTGTAAAGGTGGTGGTTGTTAGTGGTGGGGGTTATTGGCTGGTTGATGAGGAATAGTTTGCGGTGGTTGATGAATAGTTGTTAGTGGTTGTGGTTGATAATGGTTTACTGCTGTTGTGTGTGTGTGTGTGTGTGTGTGTGGAGTCAACGTCACGGTCGCCATTCATCCTCTTGTTTTGTCTTTCTGACCTGTGACGGCTCCCAGCCTCCTCAACAGCTGTTTTTAACTCCCCGAAATAGAATAGAATCCTCTTTTAAGTATCTGCTATTCCTACAATCTCTCGGTACTGTACTTTTAAGGTTGGAACACCGTGTGGGACAACCTTTTGAAGTTTACACACACACACACACACACACACTCACACACACACACAGATGTTTATATAGAAAGGTGATCTGAGTGGATCCTCCAGTAAGAGAGAGTCCTGCGTCCTGGTGAGTGTCGGCCCAGATCACCAGCAGAGTGTGTCATGGTGGACGGGCACCAGACAGCTGTGTTATGGTGACGTGACCGTGAGGAGGAGAGATGGGGGTCACCTTTTATGTGTGAATCGCCTCTTGTGTTTTGTGTGAACCGCCACTTGTATGAACCTCCTCCCGCTGTGTGTGTGGCCTTCGTCTTCCCCCTCCTCTTTCCATTGTTGTTTCTTCTTCTGGTAATGTTCTCCTCTCGAGTCAGACTTGTTTCTGGACCCTAAACTCTATCTAAAATTTCTTACTAAAATCGCGAGTTTAGTTTAGTTAGGTTAGGTTAGGTTAGGTTAATCGTACGTCAGGTTAGTTTAGAGGTAAAATAGAGGAGGTTAAAAGGTAATATTGAGTTTGGTTGCGTTACGTTTGGGGTAGATTAAGTTAAGCTTCGGGTCCGGGTGTGAGTATATGTCCGGGATAGGCGAGTCTCCCCTCTCGGCCAGTTGCTCTCTGCCAACAGTACACACACACACACACCTGATCGCTACTGTTTAAGGGTGATGTTGGGGGGGGGGGGTGAGTTAGTGGTGAGGCTCGGTCTGGTCAACACAGCCTTGCCCCGGGCCGGTGTCTCATTCAGCCAGCCATCGTGACGCCGCCTCACACCCGGGGTCACCATGCCATCTTCACCTCTTAGTTTGCAGAATCTGGGAGGTAAGGGTGAGGCTGTGTAGGGAAGGCAGGTATGTGGGTAGGAAGGTGTGTGGGGAGACAGGTGTGTGATGAGGATAGGGTGTGAGTAGGCAGGTGTGTGGACCGGGGGGGATTAGGATGTGGGAAGGGTGGTGTGCTGGCAGGCAGGTGTGTGGGTATAACAGTATATCAAAAGTGTAATATGTAAACATCACAATATATGCCATGACTGCTGCCCTAAAATAAAACCCTTAAACATTTCTCTCCGTCAAACGCGTCCTGATTTTCCTTACTGTGCACCCGGATGTTCTTGCTTATATCATCCTCCACCCTCGACCTCCACCCCCCACGGTTACGGTCGACTTGTTCTCGGGATAGTTTCTCCAGGTGTGAGTGTACTTCATCTGGAGACCCTAACAGCTGAGGTTGTACACGTGGCAGATTACTCGTAGTGTATAATGTTCAAGACTAGGGCGTGGAGAGGCCTATTACTGGTGGTATCCGGGACGCTAGAAAGGAAATAAAATTTTCGATGTCTAGACAGAGAGAGACCATTGTACCAGTCAGCCATGTGGTGATAATGTGGTGATGGTCGTTATCGTCGTCCCGTGGCCACCTGCAGCGGAGGTAAACTCTCACAAGGGTTAAAAAAAAACCTCCTCTTGAAAAATATCAAGTTTCGAGAGTGTGGGAAGACTGCCATTAAGGAAAAGTGTGTGAGAGGCCGAGGGAAAGGCAATGTGGAAGGTGTGTGTGACAGGTGAGGGAAGGAGGGAGAGACTGGTGTAGGAAGAGGATTGGGGGGGGGAGTGAGGAAGGGCAGTAATGAAGGAATGGGAGGTGTGAGAGGTCAGGGAGGCAGTGGCGAGGGAGGGAGAGACTAATGAAGGAAGGGGAAGTGGAAGGAGTGAAGGAAAACGAGGAAAGTGTATTAATGTTTTTAATGTTGACGGTGTAATTTATTTTAACACCATAAAGGCGTTGATGACATTGACGACTTCTACCAGAAACTAGGCCAGGTCACGTTACTGTCTGACTGGTTGACTGATTGGCTTGCTGCTCGAGTGGCTGGCTGACTGACTGGCTGCCAACCTGATTACTTGTAAGGTCACCCCACATTCAGGAAGGTGTAAATTAATAGGATACTAGTCAGTACGACAGTCAGGTGGCTGAGCTGATCTCTGGTGGGGCAGGCGAGTATATTTGTGTTTTGTTTACTTCTCTGAGTGTTCCTTCCTTCCTTCCTTCCTTCCCAAGACCTTTTCTTAGTGATATACAAAAAGCAAATGTCAGTTTCTTTATCCTCCCCCTTCCTCCCCGTACCCCCCCCCCTCCTAAAAAAATAATTGGCGTGGTTGATTGAGTCACTGTGGTATTTAACCCCCCTACACCACCCACCCCTACCTGAATGATCACGGAACTCCGCAATACGAGTCTGACCGCCCACTAGTCCGCCCGCCCACCACCCGGACTCGCCCTTCCTTTCTTCCTTCCATCCTTCCGGATATTGTCAACCACGTAATGGACCAATAAAAACCTCGCATGGAATTTGGTTGTTCTGGTTGGGAGAGTGGGGGGGGGGGTTGACCAATAGAAGTGTAATCTAGGTTGGGATAGGGAAGGGGTTTAATAACTGACCAATAGAAACGTGTTCTGGTGTTGATAGGTGTGGAAGGCGAGGTATTCGACCAATAGAAATCGTGTCTATGATGTGGTAGGTTCTAGGACACCCCCATCCACCCAAGAAAGAACCAATAGAATTAACCTTGAAGTGGGGGGGGGGTTAACCATTGAAAACACAGCATTTGGTCGTAATTAGTTCCTGGTGGGGGTAAGGATTGAGAAGAGCGTACGTGTCGTGGTTTGTGTGATGGGAATATAGAGGGTGGTTAGTGTGGTGGGGGTAGAGGAAGGGTTGTCAGTGTGGTGGGGTAGAGGAAGGGTTGTCAGTGTGGTTAGTGTGGTGGGGGTAGAGGAAGGGTTGTCAGTGTGGTTAGTTAGTGGTGAGGTAAGTTGTTTGTGCTGGCGTCTGTTATTTCATTTTCAATCATCTCCTGTTCTTTTTTTTCGTATTATTATTATTATTATTATTCTACCCTTTCTCGTGTTCTTATTCCCTTCCTCCACTTCTTAATCTCCTTTATTTTCTTGTTCTCTTTTTCCTATTCCTGTCCTCGCTTGTACCTATTTCTTTCTTCATGCTCCTTTTCATCTATTCTTATTTTCCTTCTCGTCTGTTCATATTTGTTCCTTCTCTTCGTCTATTCCTATTTTCCTGTACCTCTTCTTCCTCCTCCTCCGTTCTTATTTTCACCTTTCTCTTCCTTCTCCTTCCCCCCCACGTCTCACAGTCGATGTGAGCCGTGACTATAGTTGGCCAGACACCTCACCAGCACCTGGGTGAACTGGTGCCTCCCAACTCACGTGGATCACCCTCTACTGCCGCATTAAATTTAATATTAGTTATTATAAACATGAGGGTGCTTTCCCCTTGGATTAGTACAGGGAGCGTGGGATTGTTGTGGTGTTGGTGGTAGGGTGCAGTGGTGTAGTGGTGGTGGTGTATGTAGTGGTGGTAGTAGTAGATAGAGTGGTGTAGTGGTTGTAGTAGTGATGGTTGGTGTCCGGTACTAATTGTGGTGACGGTATAATTTCCGCTATCACGAGGGTTGGCATTAGAGAGTTTTTATGAGAACACCAAGATGACATTGTACACACTTAATGAACCTGATGATGGTGCAGGTCCCGGGATGGACGGCTTCTGAAGATCTGAACTACTTCCCCACCGCCCCACACCTACGTTATTACCGGGGCGCCATGCTGTCTGTCTCTTTTACATACCTAACCCAGGTACCCCACTTCCTGCGGGTCTTCCCTTTTACACCAGGGAGCCATGCAGTCTGTTTGTCTGTCTTGTCTTTGTGATTTTTTTAGTTTGCTTAGCCATTTTACTTTCTCCAGAACTTAGTTGTATTTCTCAGGGTGACTTTCTGTCTGTGTCAGTTTGAAATTCCTTCCAAGGTATTCTACTTTCTCCAGTCTAACCATGTAATAATTAGGACGCCATGCTGTCTGCCTGTGCGTGTGTGTTAGTCATGTACCCAGTCTAGCAAGGCGTTCTACTTTGCCCCCTCCCCGTCATTCATGGAGTAGCCACCTTGACACCTAAGATCAACCTTTGTCTAGCTTTACCCTCCAGGTACTGCCACCCAGACACCTTTTTCTCCTCCTCCTCCTCCACCACCACCACCTCCTGTTGGTCCTTCAGCGGTTCACCTTCGTCATAAACCACGGTCACTTTCTTCTTTCTAGTCAGTTAAATCTTGTTGGTTTTTGTGATATATGAGCATAAAGAGTGTGTGTGTGTGTGTGCAGGATGTCTCTGGGGTGGCCTAGGTGCTCCTCACACAAGAGTAAGGTCGTAGGATAACATTAGTAGTGTGGCCTTGTGGTTCTTTTTACCTGCCTCAAGTAAGGTCGCTCGTGTGAGGGAGGGGGTGGGGGTGAGGGGGTGAAAAAGGTTCCCGGTTTCGTTGATCGTTTTTAGGCAGGTGTTTAATTATTTCCTTGACAGGTGTATATATCTGCCAGGTATCTCCTGGTTCCTGGAGGGGGGTATTGATGTATATATTTACATGCACTAACATATCTTAGGTATATGTATCCTTATATGTTAAGAGAAAAACTTACAAAAAAATTTTGGGTCACGTGAAGATTGCTACTTGGGGGAGGGGGTTAAGTTAGGTTAGCGTTAGGGTGGTTCATCTCTAGTTGAGATATGCTGAGATGCCTATTCTTCATATGATCCGAAAATTGGGCCGTTATTACATGTACCTGAATCAGCAAGAACCTGACGTCAACACACTCATCCTCCCACACCCCAGTTCCCTCGCACGTTTTTAGCTGTATAAAAAGCTCTATGGACGCCCTACCTCACTGAGAGATGAATTGCTCAGATAAATTTTCTCCCGCACCTCTAGCCAGCTAACTCCACAAGCTCCTCGTACACCTGGACCTTATTGTGGCCATTGGAAACTGTTGTGGTGGCTGGAAATTATCGACTTCATAATCCCAGTGTGAAAATTAAAAAAAAAACTAACTTACACACACACACTTAAGGGATGATATACCTAATTTTAAGTTGGTTGGTGGGGGCGATTGTACCTTTTTTGTTGAAATATTCAAAATTTTAAAAACAAAAAGTAAATAACCAGGTGATGATGATGGTCGTGGTAGTGGAGGTGGTGTTGATGATGGTAGAGCTGGTGGTGTTGATGATACTAATGATGGTGATGATGTACTTTGGCGGGAGTATACACACATACTGATGGCAGAGCGAGCCCATCGTGTCTGGTATCTTAAACAATATGATGTCTTCTCTCCAGTGTCTTCGTATACGACCCCCCTCGCCACCCTTAAATAAGTTTGCGTGACCCTATGGTAGTTGTGGTGTCGCTTATTACCCGGATATAAGTGATGGTAAGGGGGATGACCCAGTTCACTACTAACAATAGACCACACCTGGATAGGGTAGGAACTTAGGAAGAGAGGTCACGGTAGCCTTGTTTGACCATAGAGGAATGTGGTGATGGTGGTTGGCCTGGAGGAGGGACACCAGGAGGTGGGTGGGCAGGTGACCTATGCTGTCAATCTTCACAAATCTCGATGCCCCTGATGGTCAGTTAGGGAGGTCACAGTAACCTTGTTTTACCTAAGGTGCCCGAGATGACAGTATCTGGCCAGGGAGGAGGACAGCAGGAGGCGAGGCAGTCTGGAGGAAGGTCACACTTATCTGTTGTCCAGACGAGGCCACGTGTTGGATGGGTTTATGATACCTGGTGTGTTATTATTATGTCCTCATAAAGACAGCAATTTAATTTGTCAGCTTATTTTTGTGTTAAGAATCGACGAAGGAGTTCTCGGGTGTGTCAACTTCCTCATCAGGAGGAGGATAGTGATCAACGTCGGGTTTTGTAGTGAGAGATGAAGGAGAGCCGCGCATATACACGTGGACTGAAATATCCATCTATGGTGTTAATGATGTGTTGTTGGGGGTCTCTATTAGCAAAGGCTGGAGGACATTTTTTTCCCACTGTGGAAGGATGTCAAGACTATAGTTGATATCTCTCTCTCTCTCTCTCTCTCACATATCTTTTTATTGTTGATGGTCTAGTGTAATTACTAAACTAACCTTGTTACGCGCTTAACGACCTTAGTTATTGAAGCGCAGTCATAATAATATGGCGCCTACGTCATCTCTTCTCTTTAGACTTTCCCTTTTTAATGGCCATCCCTGCCACTACAGCTGGGGGTCATTACATTGAAAATTTCCAGTAGTACAGGGAGGTAAGAGTGTTGATGTGACTCACTATGGCTTCATACCTCCCGTGTTGTGGCCATCTGTCTGTCTGCCTCACCGTTTGATAACTAAAGGTCATTCCATTGTTTCCTTCATTTTTTTCTTGGTGTGATATATAATTGGTTTGGTGAAGGAGTGATTGTGGGGACTCTAACATTCCCGTACTTGGACTCGAAACCAAACCGAACTTAGATTAAATTAACTTAGCTTTAACTTAACTGAATTACCCTTAACCTAACCTAGTTTAACTTAACTTAGCAATTTAACTCAACCTTTCCAAATATACCTCTAATCTAGTTCTGACTAATTTAATCCCACCTATACTCCAAACCCAATCTAATCAACCCCAAATTTAACCTAACCTGGCCTATTCTGCCCCTTCCATAACATAACCTAACTTCACCTAATTTAACCAAACCAAACCTACCCCTTATAATTCTAACCTAATCTACTGCCGAACAAAACTTGCCTTAACCTAACCAGATCTGTGGCTTTGGTGCGAGAGTTAGCGGCGTCCGATTGTAGTTTTGAACACTAGTAATAATGATGGTGAGCGAAGGATTATGTAGGGGAGGTACTGCTGGCTCTGTCTGGAGGTCACACACACTCACACTTACTTACTTACTTACTTACACACACACACACACACACACACACACACACACACACACACACACACACACACACACACACACACACACACACTTGCTTACTTATGTACTTACTTCTCCCCATAAAACAGTTAACACGCACACTGTTTCACACACCCAGGTCCCCGCCCACTCGTTTTCCTCCCATGTCGTAACCATCCAGATAAACACGCTCCTGCAACTCTAGATCTGGTCCCGCATTCCCAGAGTCATCTACGTTGTATTTTCACCTTAACTTGATACACAAGAACACGTCATTGTGGGTCCCTCCCTTAAGCTACGACCTAAAAATGGATTGGCAAGAGTTAGAAGGACAATAATGTCTACGGGCGTCTCTCTCTGCTGAATAAAATCGCCTGGCGTTAGTCAAATAAAGTATCAAAAGTGGCGCCCTGCAGTGAAGGAGCTAATAAAATTGTGAATTACGCATCTTATTGGCTCATGAAAGGTGTGAGACAGAAATGGAATCTCAAAGTTTCGGAAAAAATTTGTGTGTAAGAATGCGAGAATCACCTGCTGAGGCAACGATACAAAAACACTATCACAACGAGACTCGCTCTTATTCACAGTTAGGGGGGGGGATTTTTTTTTTACGAAAGATTCACTGAAAATAACATTGAAGTTGTTATACGCTACGCCCGGATCTACTAGTCAGTACAGACTCTTCTCCGGGAAGGTATTGAACGTGTGTCTGTCTGTCTGTCTGTCTGTGTGTGTGGAGGGTAGCTTCCTTGATTGAGTGATGGCGGACCTTCAGGTAGTGGTAGGGAGTTGTCTGAGAGAACAGGGAAACGTGACGTTGCTCAACACTGAAGCACTGAATGTCAGGGGTTTGGTGTTGGTGCTGCTGGCGATCTCTTCCGGTCTGGTTCTTGTTATAACTGGATCCTCCACTTACTGGGGAGGATGTGATCTTGCAATGTTGATCACTGGTTTTATGCTGGAGTGCAGTACAAGGTCTGATTTAACTTGATCACACACACACACACACACACACACACACACACACACACACACACACACTTGGCTACCCTGCAGAGTTGATCGTAGGCTTTATTGGGTCTACAACAAGGGCCAGTTTAGTTTAAATAAAGGGGGTACAGTACTACAGGTTCCTTCGTCTGGATTCACAGTGAGAAAATTCAGACCCGGTTTAGGTGATCAGATTGGCCTAATTTTCCATACTTAGTTCGGTTACTGAAGTGTTGCGTGCAGTGTATAGTAATCTTTTAAGCTGACGCCCAATAAGCTGACACCGAAATCAACTGACACCGAAATCAACTGATACTCAATCAACTGACACCCACTCAACTGACACCCAATAAGCTGGCACTCAATGACATTAATTATCGGCAGTGCTTCTTCTCGCTCTCTTTAATTAACTCTGCGCATCTTTGTTACACATTCTTCACAGTCGTCGAGAACCTGATTGTGGATAATGGCGATGAGATGTGATGGGTTTAACTCTTTGTGGCGTTCAACAAGTCGATTAATGGTGTGTGTGATGTGTTGCGGGTGTGAACTTTTAAGGCAGGGGTAGTGGTGGAGGTAGTTGTAGTAGTAGTAGTTGTAGTAGTGGTAGTAGTTGTAGTAGTGGTAGTAGTTGTTGTAGAGATTATAACGGTGGTTGTTTACAAAAAAAATAATCTTTAGGTTAATTTATGTCCCCTAACTAGTATTCAGAGAATGTATTTTAATCAAGGTTAGAGTCTTAGTTCAGTTTTGATATTATTTTTTGAACGGTTCTTTAGTTTTCCAGTTCAGGTCGATGTGTTGGATGCATTCTTACATCTCCAAACGCCGTGAATATTTAACGTAGGAACTGTAAGCATCCGGGACCACCACTTGCTTGAGAAACCGGTTTGGTGACTTCTCAAAGCAAGACGATAAAAAATGACCTCGCCATTAGCATCTCGTGATTTGTATTTTATCTGATGTATCATTTTATCAGCACGTTATTTGGGTGTTGGTGGGAGAGGAAGAGTGTGTTAAAGCCAAATAAGAGAGAGAGAGAGAGAGAGTTGGAGAGAGAGAGAGAAGAGTGTGTTAAAGCCAAATAGAGAGAGAGAGAGAGAGAGAGAGATTCCTTTAACTACTAACCTGAACTCCATACATGTACAATGCGTGTCCTTGTACTTATTTATTTATCTATTTATTTATTTTACATTACCACAGGAAAATAACCAAACATGTACTGACTAAATATTTTACTGTTACATAATCGTCGAAGGGAAAAAAAAAGATCCGGTTTACTATATTACATCTGACTAACTCCGTGTTGTATATTGATGGTTTGTTTACATTCGTCTGGTGGTGTTAGGTTTATTATATGATGATGTGTTGCTGCCTCCGGGATGTAGGTGTTGTGTGTGGTGATAGTGATAGTGGTGGCAGTAATAGTGATGGTGGCGGTGGTCTCAGATCAGTGAAGTGTGTTATTAGGTATTCGATGCGGTGGTTTGCTTGTCAGTGATTTTGTCTTATCATTATTTATTAAATTTTGCTCACACACACACACACACACACACACACACACACACACACACACACACGAGAGGAAGAGGAAGAGATAGGAAGAAGGAAAATGGAGAGGGAAGACAGCGTTGAGTAAGGACAAGAGTGGTGAGTCAGCCTGGAGGTAGCATCACCTTCCGGGGAACTGGGCACCACGGGCGAAGGTGGAGGACGGCAGGAGGGGCGGGGGGGGGGTGGCGGGGGAAGAGAACGGCAGGAGCAGGGAGGAGGAGGCGAAGTGGGAGAAAGAGGAGGTGATAGTGGCGTTGGAGGTGATGGTGGTAGAAGAGGATCACTACACTTTGGTTACCGAGAAAGAGGGGGAGGAGGAGGATAGGGGGTGGAGGAGGGAGATAAAAAGTAAGAAGTAGTGAGGAGATGATGTAAGTGTAGAAGTCGAGGAAGATGAGGAGTTTTTAGCTAAGTTTAAAATCTTTATTGGCAAGATTGAGGTACACTTTTGCCTAATCTGAGTAGTCCAGTCAGGTGTTGACTCTGAGGCTGTTGTTATTTATCACTGCCACACAAGAGGTGATAACAAAATGACATACTTCATATTAAAAACAAATCAATGTGGACTAGCATATTTTGGATAAACTGTCAGGATATGTTAAAGGGCTCCAGATTCAGTTACATAGTTCATGATACAATATGTCAGGTGGTCTGAAGTGTCATTCCATAATATATTGTTCGAGAATGTGCTTTAAAGGTCAGTCACAAAGTTTACATGTCGAGTGTTGCAGTATGGGTGTAGCCTCACTTACTTGCCTGGTGCGCCTGTATCCTAGTCTAATTCTGAGGAGGAGGGAGAGGTAAGGTTGGCGTTGGGAGAAACTGCTAGTGTCGGGTAGGGGAGTGTCGTGTGAGGAACTCAGCCCTACAAGGTTATTTCCGTGGCACGCGTGGCCAGGGAGGAGGGGTCGAGCTCTGCTGGTGAACGTGTGCTGCTGCAGTACACTTCGCGCGGCCCCCAACAGTGTCCGGCTGTGTGTGTAGCTCCCCACGGTGCTGGTATATTGCCGAGATCTTTATAAACTGCTTTCTCGACGCTGCTCACTACTATCGTGTCGAGAATCTGTGTGATATGAGATGTTACCAGTTGTGACCCCAGGCCTGCGTCCCCTGTGGTCTCCTGACGACACTCTTTCTGATCACTCAGTGTTTCAGCCATACTGTTGCCACTGATTGAACTCTTACTTACTACAGTGTTTGGACCCATTGTGTGACATTCTTCTTGTGTGGGGGGAAGCATAATGCTCTATCTTCATCGTCTATAAGAGTATTTATGTCTTGCTTTATCACGGGAAAGTTATTTTACGTTATGAAAGTGTTAAAGCTTTGTGTAGTGTCGTCGTTCCTTGAAGAGAAATGGAAAGCAATTTTTATCTTAATGACATTTATTGAAACTGTTATTTTCTGCTCTGGTGTTTTGTTATCGTCTTTCAAACCTCGACGAAAACACTAAGAGACATAGATATCGGATCTGAATGTCTGTACGTTTATTTATATGTGATGTTATCATTTCTTGGTTTTAATTAGTGAAGGTGATTATTAGTGAGATTTGTTTTTCTTCAAGTATGAGCAACACACTAGGCTGACACAGGGGTGAGTTAGGGATGTTTTATATATCGCTGCTGGAAAGTGTGTGTCTGTCCTGGTGTCTCGTGCAGGTGAAAAAAAGTGACAGAATATCCTGATGGTGACGAGGGCGAAGGTGTTTCTCTATAGGGTGGTCAGCTTTCCCGGGGTGGGAGATGGTGGTGGTGGTCAGTCTTGAAGGGAACTCATCTTTCCCACACTTGTTTACTGCTCTCATATTTCCCGTGGAAGATTTAATTGACCGTATTTCTCTCTCTCTCTCGTGGTGATAGACATGTGGTTGTGTTATATAGACAGAATTGTAGTAGTAGTAGTGTTCTGTTGTCGTGTGTGTGTGTTCATGAGTTATAAGGGATGAATCAGTAGTATAGTTATCATGTAGTGTTTACCATGTTGCTCCTGTGTGACCTATACGGTACGTGATTGTCTTGGGTATCAGTGTCGCCTCAGATGGTGTGTGTGTGTGTGTGTGTTTTTTTTTTTTTAATAATAATTAACGGTTTATTGAAAAATTTATGTAGCCCGAAGGCTGAAAATATACATAGACAAAGAGGACTTATTACATACAAAGACATAGGGTAGGTTGGTCGTTTAACAAAAGCTTTCATTACTAAAAGGGGAAGGAACATGAATTGAACATACAAACTATTATAGTTTGCAGTTGATGGCCTGGGCTTGTCTCTTACCGTGCTGTGTGAGGTCAAGTAGGACACGTGGTTCAGTAACTCGCCCGTAGGTGTTGATATGAAGGACCTCACGTGGTCATGGAGACATCGGGTGGTGTGGTGTTCACGTGGTGCAGTAACTCGTGTGTGGAAGAGTGGGTGTGGGTGTGCGTTGTGAGGAAAGTGTTAGTAGTAGTTTTGACTCGTGAATGCTGTACGTGACTGTTGTTAGGTACGTGGTGAGTTGCCTCTACACATCATGGAATTCCTGTCACGAAGATGATTTCCGCTACAGAAGCAAATTAACTTCTGAGGATATTAATTTAACTCGAGGGTTTAAATTTAACGTGGTGATTTTGAAGCAGGTTGTATACATATCTTTAAAGAAAATAGATGTTAAATTCATGGACGGGGACAACTACAGAAGAACACAGTGCAGTAAGAATGAACGAATTTTAGAGAATGACGAACGAATGCCAAGAGAATGAAGGGAGAGAGTGTGGTGCAGTTGTCCATGATCCCAGCCACCCTTGTATGATAACTGGCGAATAGTCTTGAAGGAGTGAACTAAAAACAAATCCATTTGTTTTTCATATATGGCCCGTGGCACACACCATTATGTTCAGAGAGAGAGAGAGGTAACGCTGTACTTGTGTTGTTGTGTTGGACGTGTGGTTATTGGGTGTAGAGAAAGTAGATATGTTTTTCGAATGTGATTTACGTGACCATGTAAGATATTAAGTGGTGTGTTTGGTGGAGGGCAATGTAGGTCTGAACTATGTGTGGGAAGCTAGTGCTAGGAGTAGTAGTAGTAAGAGGAGTAATAATTGTAGTGTGATTGTTACAGGTATACATGCAGTACAGATACAGTAATGCTCATGTGGTGATGGTTATTATAATATGTATTACTTATTGTGAGCTTGAAGGCAGTGTTCAGTGCCATGTCATATCACCGTGATGCCTCGTATACATTTTGTTGATGTTAAGTGAAATATTGATAAAGATGATGATGATGATAATTCGTATGTAGATTTTTAAGTACATAAAGTATGCCCGTTGAGAATTTCAGATTAATCGCTACTTTTGCTATATTCATTGTGGTTCATTATTATTATTATTAGTAGTAGTAGTAGTAGAGGTAGTAGTAGTAGTAGTAGTACACAAATGGGGACCGTAACAAGAATCATTACGATAATATACAGAGGAAGGAGACTATGAGGCAACACCCATTAATCACGGTAATAATGACATGAAGTAGTGACGATAATGACAGTGATGAGGTCAGACATAACACGGTAGGTATGTTAAGCAGGGAGTGACGCCCCTCCGCCTCTGGACGATAAACCCCCCCACACATTCCCACCATTACCACCGCCTCGATCACCAGCCAAAAGAATTCGTACTGCGATTTTTTAACCCCTAACTGAAGGTGTGTGTGTGTGTGAGAGACTTCATATAACTGCCTCACTTAAACTTGACCACAAAGATTGATTTTCAAAGGTTCTTAAGTTAAATTTCCCCACAGCTAGGAATGCATGATTGTATTTAACTGGTTCCCAACAAAGATATTGAAAGGGTGTTCTGTTAAATTTTCCCGCAACTAGTGATGTGAAAACGCATATAACTGGTTCTCTTAAGATACGACACATAATTGAGTTTTATGGTATTCCTATGGTAAATATAAACGTGAGACCGTATCCCCCTAGCAAGCATATGTCTGCGTAAATGGCATCTTAATTTCACCAAGACTCGACCTGATATAGACGCGCTTTCTGATTGTTAATTAAGGTAAAGATTATGGACGACTCTCATAAGAACACGAAACGGTTAAGAATCGGGTTAAAGTTATTGGTTCGTTTCGCCAAGTGACTTTGATCCCATCTGCAGTTCTAACAAAAATATATGATATTCTGTACAAGGAAACATTCAGTAATACTTGTTTTTTTTTTATTCCTTGATCGAAATTTCAGATGGATAGGATGTAGTGGGGATAGTGTGTTTGTCTGTCTATCTATCCGGTCGTCCGCCATACATTGCCGTTGATTCAGTTACTCGAATTTTATTTTTGGGCCGTGGGGGTTGTAAAATGACGGGTTGGTATTTTGTGGTTGTTGGTCGTGTGAGTAGCTCGAGTAGCTTTACGGTTAGCCATCTTCAGCGGTCAGGGGGTGCATCTTCACCAGTCAGGGAGTGTAGTGTTAGCGGTCAGGGTGTGTAGTTTCAGCGGTCAGTGTGTGTATCTTGAGCGGTCAGGGAGTGTACCTGTCATACTCCAGATACTGTTGGTTTTAAGGCGTAGCTACTGGCGGTCACTTCATCTTAATTGACCGAGTTAGGTGTGACTGGAGGACGCAGCGTGTGACGTGTTACTTATTGTTACTTAAGGACTTGGTGATGCTGGGGGTTACGTGTGACTAAAACTAACTGATCGAGTCTTAAAGATTTTTGAACAATTTAGAAGTATCACGAAGTTGTGTGTGTAAGTGAACGTGCCGCTGTTGTCTTGTGTATGATTGGAAGTTTTGCAGCTGTTGGATCAATTTATGTGAGACTGGAGAGAGAGATATATTGTATTTAGACATGTGGGAAATATACTCTTGGTAAATGGTTTTCAAATGACGGGTTTACAATTGGTTTATCGGATTGGTGTGCGACTGAAAGGTAACATTCATAAATTAGAAATTAGAGAAAGGTAAAGAATAAAGATGAATAGATATAGTAAATAGGTGGGTAATTTGACTGATAAATAGACAGGCAGACTGGTGGTGTGTGAGTATCAAGACTAACATTACTGAGATTCTGAACCAAACACCAAATTTTAATGTTAGGGAACTCTAATTTTTTTTACGGTGTTTTGTGTTATCTTGCGCCAGTCGACCGGTTTATGTGATAGTTTAATAGGTTTAATTTTTAAGTTCTAGATTGTATTACTTTTCATAATTGTGTGTTGGTGATGTTGAGTGTGGGTGTTGGTGATGATGAATGATAATGGGTGTTAGTGTTGGTGAGCATGGTGTTAGTATAGCGTGGGTGCTAATGTTGGTGATTGTGGGGGTTAGTGTTGGTGAGTGTGGCTGTTAGTAAGTGTTGGTTATGTAGGGTGAATCAGGCTGTGGGTATGTGACTCGTGGCGGTACGTTAAGTGAGTCAAGTATATTGTGTGGGGTCGAGGCATGGTGTGACTTAGCACTTGGCAGCGTGTATCATGGTTGCCCTTCGTGTAACGAGGATAGCCGGCCCAAGGGCCACCTAGGCCTGAATTTGCTCAAGGTGTAGAAGCTGTAGCCAACACAACCACAACACCCTAAGTTAACGAGTTGCATGACCCGGTGTCAAGAAATAGTCCGAGAAGACCGGACAACTCGCCAACTGCACTGGCTAACCATTACCCCGGAATACAATCCGCAAATCGATTAACATCCAGTTCCCCAAATTACTGCTGGGTAGACAAGAGGCAAATGGCGTAACGAAATTTGCCCATAGTTTCACCCTGCCCGGGGATCGAACCAGGGTCCTCTCGTTTGCAAGGCGAGCATACTAACCATTACACCACAGGTCGCCACGGCAGCGTGTATAGGGTTGGGAAGACAGTGTTGGTGCACGGTGACCCCCAGCCAGTCTTAATGCGAACCACACGCCTCACCATTCAATTTCACCGCCTCACACCTCGTCGACAATGGACCTTCATCTCCTGTGACTGATGCTGCTGCTTGTTTTGTGCCTCGTCTGCCGCTATGACCTACATCTTCATCTCACACTGCTGTTCTTAATTAAACTCTTTTGTGGCAAAGCCAACTTATGGAGTTTGACCTGAATCTTCATATGAAAAACACAGGCGGACTTTTTTTTGGGGGGGGTGTAGGATAAAGACCTTGGGTTAGATTGCGGATGAGGGTATATTAAGTTAGGGGTAGGGTAAGTTAGGTCAGGTTAGGTAAAGTTGGGATTAAGTAGGTTATGGGTAAGTTTGGAGTTAAGCTATTTATTCGGGTAATGTAATCAGCGTCTCATTGTCAAGTTAAAGGTGATGAGTCTGTCGTCACGCAAAGTTCACCCACCGTCACGCACACACTGTCACACGCACACACTGTCACACGTACACACTAACTTAATTGTCCACGGGTTTGACGTTTTCTACATAAAATGACCGCGAACATGACGATGTATTCATTTGATCTCACCAGCGGCGGCCACACACCTGACACTTCTTTTTTAGAAATATTATTAAAAGCACATAACTAAGTGTACGAAGTGTTGTGTTATTTATAATGTGTAAAAAAGGCGCCTTGATGTTTGTGTTTTATCCAACAAAATTCACTTGTACTTAAGTTTCATACCTGGCCAGGCAGTGTGAGGGTGATCATTTACCGCTTTTATATAAGACAGTGAACACCAAGTAGATTTTTTTCACATATTTTATAAGTGTGTGAAGGTAATTAGTTTAATTATGAGAAATAGAAAGGGAGAGTACATTCCAAAGGGAAGTTAGTGTGGCAAATCTCACCACAGGAGTGTCACTGTCCGTATAATGCGACGTCAACCGTGAAGGAGAGTACGTGACTCCCTGGTGCCAGTGTCTAGTGACCACTGAGGTAGATGCTGATGGTGACTCTCTCTCTGGGTGCCTGGACCTAGTGACCGTAGATGTTGACGGTGGTGATATTGGTTATAGTAATCACCATCAACCGTATAGGAGTAACATCATTATCTAATGCCAATGGATCATTATCATTAAAACACCCCTTAGTAGTTCAAGTACAAGACAAATAAAAACACCAACCCCAATAGTTCCACACTGCACCCTACCTTACCTTACCTAACCGAACCGAACCGAACCGAACCTAAATCATCACAATTTATACCTAATTTAATGTGCTCCAATACCAATGGGGTTGTTCTACTGGGTAGGTTAGGTTGGAGCTTGTTGGGATATATATATATATATATATATATATATATATATATATATATATATATATATATATATATATATATATATATATATATATATATATATATATATATCTGATTGGCAACCTTTAATTAGTGATAACAACCATGACCAGATTACAGTATTGTAGGTACCGGTGTTTCAATGTTCAAAACAAGAGATAGTGTGTTTTACCTGATCCGTGTTGGGCGTGACGTGGTGATAATGATAGGCGAGTGTATGCGTTCATTTGTTCGTGCGCGCGCGTGTGTGTGTGTGTGTGGGTGTGTAAGTACGATTTTGTAGTTCCTCTCTGCATTTCTGTCCACCCGTCCCTCGCTGTGTAGTAAATGTAATTGAACATATACAGAGCCTTTGATTAATTGTTACAGGCTCTAATGATTGGCTACCTGTTGTTGAGGTGGGTGGCTAAGGCGAGTATTGTAGGGGAGGTAATTGTGGGTTTAGCTGTTGGTGTGAGTCTAGGTGTAACTGGATGTGATTTAAGTGTAACATGATGTGATTCTGGGTATTCCTTGATGTGATTCTAGGTATAGTTATTTAGGTGATTATGGGTGTAGTTGAGGTGACTCTAGGTGTAACTGTTGACAGACTGTAAGGATGATAGTTGAGTCATCAGCACAGGATTGATGCGTGATGGTTACCACGCCCTGGCACCCACGCTAATACAAGTCAAAGAGCGCGGGTATGGGATGATGTGGGCGTGGTGATTCGTGAAGTAGACTTGATGATACATATATGGGCGTGGTTAGGTATGAAATAGACTTGGTAGGACGTTATGTGGGCCTAGTGAGGCATAAATGGGCGTAGTATGGGCGTGGCAGGTAGACATGAGGCAGGTGAGTCAATCAGTGGCCTCGTCTGGTTAGTGACAACAGTTTGTAATACCGTTTACTGTCGACCATATTCATATACTGTGTTTGTGTTGCCTGTAGTGTTGTTTATGTCGATTTAATAATTCTTTAGCGTATTTATTATTATATTATTATTATTATTATTGTTACCACTACTATTATTATTATTATTGTTATATAGTGTATGTTATTTTTTAGCGCTTGTTATCGGCGTAGTTGGCGAATTCCTTAAAGAAGTGTGGGTGTTATTGTGTGGATAATGTTACCAGTAGTGTCTCATGCGTGGTGGTCACTGGGGCCTTGTCTGGATCAGAAAGTGGTGGAAACCTATTGTTTTAGGGCGGCGTCATTAAGAGTCAAGGTCAGGGTTATGGAGAATTAAATTAAATTAAATATTCTGGTTTATTGAACGGACATTCCGCTTTAAGATCTGTGTTGTGTCATGCTCACATCAACTTTTTATGTATTTATTGCAAAAAAATGTAGATGTTTGTGAAATATTCTTATTACGTATGTACAGAATTATTTACGCTGCTCTTCATGTGAATATTACGCACCGTACACCGTGTAATTACCATTTGCAGCAGAGGTATACTGGTATATTAAGTAGCTTTTAATCAGCCGAACTCTGCATTCTGTGGTATGCAGCCGAGGGTCAGTGTTTGGTCATCCTTGTTACTGTTGTTGTATTTTGTGTGTCGTATTATGAACTACACCTGAATTTTTTTTTTTTTTACATTCTAATGCAATTTCGTTGTGACTTTACAGGTTAAATGTTTGTTATTGTATTAACTTATTGAAGTCCAAGAGACAATTATTTAAAAGGACTTTACTGTTGTGTTCGTTAAGTTATTATTGAAAGTTATAAGTTATTGAAACTATTTTATATTCTCTGATACGTTACGTGAATCATGAGAGTTAATGGCGGTATTTTCCTACTGAATTGATGACTGTTACTCTGAAAGTTCTCTCGGTATTGGACTTTAAGTGTTTACATCAGCGACTCAATATTTATGTCAATTTAAGTTATTGAAGATTGTGTGAACATCTCTCAAGATTATTCGGAGCGTGGTGATGCTGGTCATGCGTTGATGGACCGCTCTGGTTGATCATGAACGTGTGTGTGCCTTGGTGTTTTGTAATCTGACCGAGTGATGCATCGAAATCAGTGAAAGAAACCTTTGATGTATAAAACCTGTCTGAACGAACCCCTTGATTCATAGAAGACAAGGTGAACGAACCCCTCGATACATAGAAAACTCAGTGAAAGTGATACACACAGTCAGCAGGGACGTGTGTGTGACCAAGGGGGTGGCAGGACGCTGAGTATAAACCAACATGCCTGGTATAGGGTCTGAGGCGTGGGCGTGTGGGCAGCCAGTGTTCTACAACGTGTGTATATCCCTGAGGCAGATGTCTGGCCCTATCATCCACGAGCACCCGCCCGCCGCCACGCCCACTACCACAACCACTAGGGAGTCTAGTCCCTCCCATGCCCCTTCCACTACACCCCTACCCACCCAGCCCACGCCCGTCATGACGCAGCCCACAGCCGCCAAGCATCACAAGTGTGAGTGTGGGAACAAGTGTGAGGTAAATACTAGTGTGGGTGACCATGGGCGCTGTTGTGGCCCACCAAGAAAGGACTCTGGTGAGAAGAGTAGCGGTGAAGGCGTCTACGTGGGGACGACAGAGGCATTACATCGGACAGTAATCACGGTGACGGGAAGAGACAGAGACAAGACAGCTCAACAGGATGGTGCCGCCCTCGCATCTGGGGACACCACGTCCGGGCGACGCTACAGCACCGTGGTCAGTCTGGGGACGTGTGGACGCGCACTCTGTACCACTCGCGCCCTTGACGACCCCACACAAGCCCTGGATGACCCACCACCACGCCTGGAGGAGGAGACTTGTGATCTGGAACTGATGCTGCTGAGGAAGGTGAGCCACACCAGCGACTACAGCCTCAGCTCCCGCTCTGACTCCTCTGTCACCTCCACCTCCCCCACGCCCACACCCGCCCATCATCACCAAGACCACACCCAAGACTCTGACTACTTCGGGTCATCCTGCGAGGAAGAGGAGGAGGAGGAGAAGGAGAGAGACAGTGAAGAGGATAGTGACGATGAGGACGTGCAGGCCACGTTAAGGGCGGCCATGGCCAGACTACGGGTACAGGAGCAACGTCTGGGCCTGGGTGTCCGCCGCCCACACGCCTGGAGGAGACGAGCGCCCATAAAGGTAAGTTATCTTAGAGTTTACCTGCACTCTATCTGGTGGCGGGTCACGCTGATGACAGATCATGGGGACACAAATGAGCTGTTTGTGGTTTTCTATTATTCTGAAAACCACAATACAAGTCATCCACACTCTCTCTCCCACTCATTTTATGCTAACAGTTGTACATAATCTCATCACAAACAACTAACACCATTACATCTTCCAAGAGCAGGTAAGGGCCAACCCACACCATGACGTGAACTTTTGAGATCATTCAGAGATTACAACGCAGAGTGGAGAGAGAAAGTGTATGTGAACTGAGGCGTGGGGAATAAAGTACACCTCTTGTATAGGCGGTGTTAATGACGTGTTATTAGGTCTCCCAAGTGTCGTGTTTTATCATCCCTCGAGGACTTGTCAACCCCCATACACCTTTCATCCATAGTAGTGTGTGTGTGTGTGTGTGTGTGTGTGTGTGTGTGTATGTATGTATGTATAAAGTGCCATGTGATGTGACAAGTATGTGTACTGGCTCAGAAAAGAGGGTACAAGTCCAGTACTGCGTGTTAAGTGATAGGCTGTATAGACTTAGGTGTCGGCCAGGCGTGTATCATTCATCGGCCAGGAACGCTCTACGTCTACTCTTCACCCTCTGCACCTGTCACACGTACCAGCAAGACACCACGTGTAGAAAGTGTGATATGAAGGTTAATAAGCTGGTGGGGGAATGAGGTGGACACGCGTTAGGGAAGGCCTGTACTCAGGTTTGTTAATGTGGCCGTTTTAGTCTCTAGAACCTTCTACACCCCCTCTCTCCCCCGTCTGTTTCGTATAAGATGGTTAATGTAAATGAACACTAATAAGGTGTTGGTGGAGAGAGGAAGCTGCAAAAAATGACTCAGAGGCTAGCGTTGTGTAAGAGAGAGAGAGAGAGAGAGAGAGGGGCATAACTAACGGGTAAGTGTCTCACCAGTACTAGTGAAGACCACCAGGTGTGCTCACAAGTACAGTATATACCTGGTTGTCTCACCTGCCAGGAATGTTGCGGGAGGCAACACAAACGTATCACTTTGCCGACGACAGCGAGGACGGCGCCAACATTAAGTTTCCGTGATTATGTCAGGTTCTTAAGAAACCAACGAGCGAGACCTATCCGTGGCCACACTTGTATTTGTTTCCCTGCAGGAAGGACTGGTTGAGGTGTAGTACTAGCAGAGTACGACTACTATGGACCAGTTATTAGGCGTCGAGTCGTGCTGTTCATATTGTGTCATAGCTGTGAAAGTGTGGTGGACTTGAGCCCTAGCGGGGTACAATAACATTTATCTTTCTTTTTCCGATAAGTTTAATGTAGGAACACTTTCTGTGGTCGTGTGGGTTGTGAGTATTAACAATGATGATAATTATAATAGCAATGTGAGTGTTAGTAATAATGAAAATAGAATAAATGATTATGGCAATTACATTTACACATATAGTAAATAGAATACTTTTTAATGATGTTGAACACACACACACACACACACACACACACACAGTCACGTATACAGTGTTGCTGGACGTACGCTAAGGCACACATGATTTCCTCAACAATTTAGTCGGATCACTTATTTTAGACTTAAATTCTTTTAGTAACATACGTCAGTTTAACTTCCTCACCCCTTCACCCTTGTAGTTTCAGTGGTATTAATGGTACTCGGAAAAAATGGCACAATTTTCACACGAGGAAAAAATGGCACAACAAATTTCACTTCGAGCTCACAAATCACAAAAGAGCTAACGAGCCTGTTTGAAGCTATCCAGCGTATTAGAGTTAATGATGATATTTGGTAATTTGTTATATCACCTTTGTTTAGCCGACTTCCATTTATACACCTCGATCATGTCGCCTCTCACTCTACGTCTCTCGAGGGAGTGCAAATTAAGATGTTTTAACATGTCTCTGTACTCAAGGTTCCTAATGCCCGGGAATAGTCTTGCCATCCTCCTCTGAATTCTTTCAAGGGATTCTATATTCATTCTCTAGTACGGTGACCAGAACTGAACTGCGTAATCCAAGTGAGGTCTCACTTTACTTCCTCTACTACCAGGTTGGTTGGGCACAGCCACCCAACTATCTGGCGTTCCATCTAGTGGATACAAGCTGACCATGCTGTTGTATCATCTCACATTATCAAAGAATCTCGTGGTGAGCCACCCGGGAAGCGCCAAAAACTTGCTTACAAGAACCTCCAGACAAGGCTGAAGACTCTCTGCCAGGACCGCCAAGCTGGTCTGAAGTCAGTCCAAAGAGTTTTTGCAAGGCGCTGGCTGTAACATTCGTTGGAAATTTTAAACAATAATATGCAATGTGACATTTTTAATTTTGTAATTTATTTATGGGCTGGTTTTCACTAACATACGGTAGAATGTTTTAGTTCAAGGTAATGAATGTTTTATGTTATGGCGTTGATATAACTCTAAGTAAGTTTCAGTAACAAACGTTATAAAATTTTAGCGAAAACATGTCAATAAAATTTAATGTGCCATTTTTTCTAGTCTGATGATTATGCCGTTTTTTTTCGTGCCATATTTTCCTATTGCCATTTTTTCTGTGCCATTTTTTCCTACATTCGTATTAATAGTAGAAGTAGCAGTAACAGTAGTTATAGTAGAAGTAGCAGTAACAGTAGTTATAGTAGAAGTAGTAACTGTGGTGTGGTTAATAATATTGAAGTGAATGATAACAAAATAGTCACGTTAGTTAAGAGATAGTAAAAATATTGCTTGGAATTAATAGTGATAGTGGTAATAGTTGTAAAAGTATTATTTATTGTTGTAATAGTACGAAGCGAAGGAGGAGTGAGAGTGGTGATAGTTACAGAGATGGTGATATTACTGGTGCTATTATGGACACACACACACACATGCTGGTGATGGTGGTAGTTATGGCAGTTTGGTAGCCATTGTTGTAACTGTATGGTCGAAGGGGATTACTGTGGGTGACGTAACAGTTGTCGTAGTATTTGTAGTTGGAATATCGGCAATAGTAGTAGTGGAAGTAGGTGTATCAATAGTATTTTAATAGTAGTAGTAATAATAATAATATCAGTAGTAGTAGTTGTTGTTGTTATTGTTGCTGTTGTTGTTGTGGTTGTTGTTGCAGTACTACAATAGTATTCGTAACAACAACAAACAACTGGGAATAAACGCTGGTAGTCACAGGTTAAGGCGGCGTTGACCCACAAGACACCTATTATTGTTTACTCTTGTGTGTCATGGTGTGTGTTGACTGAAGGTGTGGCTGATACGGCACCTGTCATGACCCAGTATGTGACATGACTGGCAGGTGTCATAAGTGGAACGTGACATGACCCACCAGGGCGGGATGAAGTTGTGTGTCGCCGCTCGGTCTGAGTCAATTTTTAAGTTGCGTTTTATTTTAGTTTTCGTAATAAATAAATAGCTCAGGGAGAGATCAGACACGTTTCTTGTCATAACTATTTACTAATGATTGAAGATATTTGAGAAGGATCGTCAGAAATTATTCAGGGTATAACGTAGGGATATAAAACAATACGTTGAATATTAACATTTGAGTTTTGTCGTTTATATAGCTTTTGGAAACTGCATTCTATTGTTGACGCCATGTTCTGTGGTGGAAGGGTCCTCCTCCCTCACCACCGTCACATTAACTCCGTCGTAAGTGTGGTCACGGGCACACATGTCTTTAATTCGGCTTAGTCCCGAGTCCAGACCCTCTTAAGTGTCATGACCTCACACGTGTATGTCAGATTATACACATGGTCATGGTCGCCTCGCCGCCTTACCCGCCTCCAGCCCGGCTCACTGTGAGGAAAGTGTAAGTGAAGACTCCTGTGTGTGGTTCCCGCGGGACAGTGACTTCTCTTCTTGTTACTGTTGGCCTGGGCACTGATGTCACTACCCGGTGATGACGTAGACGGGCTCGGATGTGTTATGCTATGATCAATAGTTTTTAAAATAGTCAGCTCTCATTTACATAAAAAAATACCCAAAATACAGACCAGGGTAATGCTCCTTCTGTATTGGTGCCGGGATTTAGAAAAGTTTTAATTTAGTAGTGGTTGTAGTAATGGTTGTAGCAAATGAAAAAATAAAATTAATTAAACCTTGGTTTTGTTTCAGGTAAGGATGTGGTAACTGCTTCACGGAGGCGGAGTCCTGGGTGAGGGTAAGTAGTTGTGCTGGTGGTGGTGCACCAAGGCGCTGATTGTTCTTACCTTCCTTCTCCCATTTTCTCCATACTTGTCCTACTTATTATCTCAACAGTCCTCACCCCCCACTCCTTACTCCCTCTACCCTCTCAATTTTACCATCTTCCTCATATTCCCCCCTCCATCTTTCCTCTTCCCTTCCACTCCTTTCTCTCTCTTACAGTGCATTCCTTTGGCCATCAGGTTAGGTTAAGTTGGGTTGGGTTTGATTAGTTTTGATTAGGTTTATGGAAGGTTAGGTTAAGTAAGGTATTAAGTTAAGTAAGGATCGGTTAGGTTAAGTAAGGTTTGATTAGATTAAGTAAGGTTAGATTTAGGTTTGGTTATGTTAGGGTATGATAGGTTGCGTAAGAGCAGGAGAAAGAGTAGACAGATAATAGAGTAGTTTTACCACGACCGGCCAGGGAGAAGGACCTTCCCGCTGGCTGCTGCTTCCCTGAGGCTGTTGGTCAGATGGGCCTCCACAAGTACACCTTTTCACATATCCGTTGAGACATTGTTACATAACTATTTGACAAATTTCATAACCGAATGACAGAACACATATCGAATGACAATCTAAAATAACTGTTCGTTCATGCTAAAGGAAGTGATTGACATAAGTTATGAAGTTGACAGACGTGAACAATAAACCGACAGTCTACATATAGTTTGAGAATGTAACAATTGGAGAATGACATACCACCAACAGTTATTTTAGATTGTCATTCGATATGTGTTCTGTCATTCGGTAATGAAATTTGTCAAATAGTAATGTAACAATGTCTCAACGGATATGTGAAAAGGTGTACTTGTCCCAACCTAACCATTAGGATCGGAGGCCCATTTGGACTAGACCCTTTCAGAATGGGTTCTCTCCCCTCCTCCGTTTGGATTGGACCTCATTCCTAAATGATTTATAAGCCCACATAATCAACCACACTGATAATTATAGTTCGGTGCTGTAGAAGGTAAGTTTATGTTTATTTTACGTGACACTGAAGAGCTGTGTGAATTCTGTACTCGTCTGTAGTATCGGGTTCAAGCGTTTGGGTGGGAGGTTTTCTGTCATTATGAAAGAGAAAAAAATGTGCTTGTGGTGAAGGTAAATACAGTATTGTAGGTATGACGCGTTTGGTGTGTGTGTGTGTGTGTCGACAGGCTGGGGAAGGCATCACCATTTATAGTATGTCACAAGGCTGCCAGATATTTGTCGTAAATGAATGTGTTTATCCCCCTCAAGTCGAAATAATGTCGAAAGTCAAGTTGTTTGTCGTCGTGGTTAAGGAATTTTGTCTTGGATCAGAATTCTGTATCGTAAGGTAATGCTTAGGGTAAGGGGAGGTAGGCCCGGGGTGTGGTGTATTAAAGGTGTAGTAACAGAGGGTGTGGTATAAGCCGCTGGTGTAGTGTAGTTAACATTCCCCACTGACAGCCACAGGACGCCGCAAGTTGGGGGTCACTGTCATGCTTCCCTGGTGGTTGGTAGTAGTAGTAGTAGTAACAGTAGTTTAGGAATAGTGTAGTGGAAGAGTTGTGATGGTGGTAGTAGTAGTAGTAGTGATGGGGTGATAAGTCTTAATGGTAGCGGTATTAATGGTTGTGATGGTGGCAGAATTAGTTAGTGATGAGGATGGTGGTACTTAGGGTGTTGGGTGTGGTAGTAGTAATGGTTGTAGTGGCGAAATTGAGGACGACGGTAAAGATGATGATGGTGGTAGTAGTCATTATAATGGTTAAACGGTGGTGGTAGTTGTAATAATGGTGGTAATTTGTGACGTATGGTGTAACAGACCACAGTAACACTAACGTAAAGTAACGTAACGTCGCTTAATCTGTGGCGTCTCTGTGGACGAAGTGTTGACAGCTGACATTTAAAGTGTTTGTGTGTTCATTTTTACGTGAGGTAAGTATTTTTAGGGGGTGAGGTAATTACCATGTGGGGGTTGTGGAACATGGGGAGGTAAGGCACTAGTGAGGAGGGGGATGCAGATAAGGCCCAAAGGTAATATTATGGTAATGATGACGACGATAGTAATGACAATAATATGATAATAATAGTAATAATTTCAAGCAAAAGTTATTGTTGAGAATTAGGTAAACATGCCATTGGATCTAAGTGTACAATGTATACAAGTGTACATGATTGAGCAACAGAAGTATTTAAGTGGTAAAAGAGGCTCATGGTATCGAGGGGAAAGTTTTAAATTGGATAAAATCATGGCTCACCGATAGAACGCAGAGGGTCAGCGTAGATGGTGTTAAATCTGAGTGGGGCCGTGTAACCAGTGGGGTTCCCCAGGGGTCAGTACTAGGCCCACTCTTGTTCATAATCTACATAAACGATTTAGATACTGGGATCAGCAGTGACATAAGCAAGTTTGCGGATGACACCAAAATAGGGCGGCAAATTAATTCAGGGCAGGATGCAAATGCATTACAGGAGGATCTAAATAAACTGCAGGGGTGGTCTGAAAAATGGCAAATGAAATTCAACACCAGCAAGTGCAGCGTACTTAATATTGGAAGAACAAATACTTATAATGTATACAGCCTTAACAACATCAACCTAGAGAAGTCGACTTGTGAAAGAGACCTAGGGGTACTTGTAAGCCCGGACCTACGGCCTAGAAAACAGTGCGTTAATGTTCGAAATAAGGCAAACAGAGTATTGGGTTTTATATCTAGAAGTGTAAGTAACAAGAGTGCAGAGGTCTTATTGCAACTATATCTTGCGCTAGTCAGGCCACACCTCGATTATGCGGTTCAGTTCTGGTGCCCCTATTATAGAATGGATATAAATTCACTAGAGTCGGTGCAGCGAAGAATGACAAAAATGATTCCGGGACTTAGAAACCTTCCATATCAGGATAGGCTAAAGAAACTTAACTTGCATTCCCTAGAAAGACGAAGAGTGCGGGGAGATATGATAGAAGTATTTAAGTGGGTGAAAGGAATCAATAAAGGGGATATAGATAAAGTTCTTATAATATCCGAGCAGGATAGGACTCGGAGCAACGGATTCAAGTTGGATGAGTTTAGGAGGGAGATAGGAAGAAACTGGTTCACAAATAGGGTGGTGGACGAGTAGAACAAGCTTAGCAACTTTGTAGTAAGTGCGGGAACTCTGGAAAGTTTCAAAAGGAGGCTAGATAGATTCATGGATGATAGAGAGTGGTAGTAACTCTCGACAGGAGCTGCCATGCACAGGCCAACCGGCCTATTGCAGACTCCTTATTTTCTTATGTTCTATGTTCTTATGTAACATCTTACAGAATCTCTCACAACACGAGCAGATGCCGTGAAGGTCCTGGCTAAAAGTTTCTTGACTATAATTTGGGGGAACACTGTCAGGCCGGAGTCAGTACACACCCGTAACTGAGTCGAGGTAACAGGGCGGTGTGGGTATGGATTGTATCATGATAGTGAATTATGATCTGAGGTGGCATGTAGGATTCGATTCCATTCGCTGGGTATAAAATTAATTCGTATTCATCACTACAGGTTCAGTCAGTATGTGTTAGAATGTGGTGTTTTTCTTTGTTAAGTCAGTATCATATTGATGTAAGTGATTGAGAGAACGACGATGCCTTAAACTTGGATAATGACAAATGCGTCTGAAAACTGCTGGTGTGTGTGTGTGTGTGTGTGTGTGTGTGTGTGTGTGTGTGTGTGTGTGTGTGTGTGTGTGTGTGTGTGTGTGTGTTGTGGTGGGTATAATAATAGTAGTGTGTGTTGCATCATCAAGTGAGGAAGTGGGGTTATGTTAGGGAGAGGGGGGGGGGGTTATACCTCAGGATCACGACCCCTGCCATTGTCTGATGTCTTCTCCCTGTCCTCATTACTGTTCCCCCTTATCACCACCGGCCTACCATTGTTTCACTTCCCTCCCTTACTACCATCACCATCCACAACAACAACAACCCTCTCACCATCACTACTTCCCCTCATCTCTCCTGACACCACCACCCATAACCTCATCTCCCTCACTACCTCCACCTTCCTTCTCACTACCACTATCACCCCCCCTCACTACCACTATATTCCCCTCTCACTACCACTATCTTCCCCTCTCACTACCACTACATTCCCCTCTCACTACCACTACATTCCCCCCTTACTACCACTATCTTCCCCTCTCACTACCATTATCTTCCCCTCACTACCACTACATTCCCCTCTCGCTACCACTACATTCCCCTCTCACTACCACTATCTTCCCCTCACACTACCACTATCTTCCCCTCACACTACCACAACACTCTCCCCTCATAACCACTATCACCACCACCTTCCTAGCCTATACCTCCACCCTACTATTGTCATCCAATCTCCTCCTCCTCCCACAGTCTTTACTTCAACCCTAAGTATATCCATGTGGTCGTTTGTTTACGTTATACGAGGAACGGGTGGGAGATGTTACGTAAGGCAAGAACAGAAGCACCGCCGCTCAGACCTTTCACTCTCTCTCGACCTGCCTCTCACCCCTCCCTCACACCCCTTCCTCACACCCCTTCCAGCACGCGTGTCGGAAATGTCAGTTTTAACTCCGTAATGTCCTGATTTGCGTTATTTTAATCTTTCCCGGTGATTTAATGCAGGAAACGCAAGGAGATCACAGTAGAGGTGTCATGTCAACCAGTGCATGTTTCCCCGATAGCTTAAAGAGAATTTATAAGTATTGGACTCTGATTACAATAGGGAGCAGAGTCTTATAGGTCATTGTGTTTCTTCGGTAATGTAAGAGAGAATGTGGATGGTATTTATATATCTTACAATAAGAGAAAAGTAATGGGTTTTTACGATATGAAGAACGAGAATCTTAGAAATAATACCGCCAAGTTATCGAACGTATTTTCATGTTTTTCTCCCCAGTTCAATATAACACACTGAGATCTACCACCTACCTGTATGTACCTACAATCAACATTATCCTATAGTGTGGCCCAAACCCTCGTGTCTGTACTGCAGGTTGGAAATCACTGGTTTTAACGTGATCATTTGGATACTGCTCCTGGACCTGTCGAGGAATAGTTTAGTTTGGCGCAGGAATACATTAGCTTTTATATAATACGTATGCGTGCGTGAGTTCTTTCATGTTCGTTTTTAATGGTGATGATCTGTTTTTTAATACAGTACATGTATTTTGCGTTGGTTGTGCAGTAACGATGCGGCATTGTTTTATATACAATTTTAATATAAAGTGGAAGCGAAGTTGTACATGATTTACTGTATTGTCATTTTTGTGAGTAATAAAATGGAAGTAAAGTTTGCTAAATTTATATTTTTTTTTCAACAAACATTAAGTACGGTGTGAGGACGATGTTTAGAGCGTGAGCTATTGTTTACCTCCCTGTTCCCCCTCCAGCTGTTATGTCAGTAGCAGCGTTGTGAGTTTTTTTTTTTTTTTTTAGATTGCCCCGGAGGGAGCTAGTTGTGAGAAGGTTTCTTTTGTTGACGACCTTGACCTCCGTGCCCCTCCATCTCCAAACCACTTGAGCCCCCACTTGCCCCGCGGGTCACCCCAGTATCTCACCCGGCCCTGAGGGTCAAAGGCTCCAACAAACGTGGTTTTGCTTTCACTGAGGGAGCCTCCGGCAGTGGCTGGCGTTGGAGGAAGTTGCAGGCAGGGGAGTCTGAAGTGTTCCTCAGTTACATGATACTCGGGTACTCTCATGTTATAAGTCGCGTACACTGATAACTCGGCCATTGGCAGTAATTATCGTAACACTAGAGTTAAGTGAGTGTTATAGTGACAACTGGGGCATCATTTTCACTTACAGCTGCAGGTCAGTGGTTACGGTGATGCTAAGATTATGATGTATGTCGTGCTATGAGGTGTTGGTGATGGTACAGGAATTAGGTTTGTGGTTCTTCCTTTACACAGGAATCACAGTCGGTTCGTACACAAGATTGCAATTAAAATATTTTATTGCGTATCACTATAATCACTATTACTAATATATTATTTAGCCAGGTCAGGCTCGGTTGCGTTATTCTTATTGTGCAATATTTCGATTACCTTTGAAACAATACAACAGGCAAGCACTGGTACTGTATTGCATTAAATAGGAAAACTGATAAGAATTTTGTACCTCGTAGCGTCTCATGGTGAGGATACATGATGCCAGGTAGGACTGTGGACCACTTGACCTGCCAGCGTTAAAATCCCCGGCCAGCTCGATTATGTTAGCTGAGTGATACTAGCGTGGTGATATTTTCAACGCGTATTTATGCTGGGTAGTGCCAGGCTGTCAGAAACGTGTGTTCGGTATGAAAAATATAAGTGTTGATTATATGTTACATACCAAGGAAGCATAGCTTTACAGCTACAGGTTACAAACTTCGAACACATTCCTTGCGTTCTGGCGCGCGCGCGTGTGTGTGTGTGTGAGAGTGAGTGATATGATTTATATGTGTGCGTGCATATGTTCATTTTTTCAAAGATGTAATTCTCAAGTCAGCTCAACGATGCGACCACAAACTCCGGCTGAAGGCGACGGTGTATGGTGTAATCTTCAACATCAAGATATCGAATGTCTACAAAACTGGTAATTTTAACGGGAGGCGTTGGTGGCTGATGTAACTCTCGGTGCTGTAATGTCAGATGGTGACGGTATTACAAAGATGTAAACCCAGACTTACTGTAAATGTGTGTAATATCAATTATACTGAGGCATTGACCTGACTTAACAACCTAACGTAACCTAACCTGAATATTTGGACAGATGGGAGTATGGTAGTAAATCGAACAAAAGCAGGAAGACTAGAGTCGAACCACGTGTCAAGAGCAAAATTTCCAACGGCTGTCTGTCTTACTTTACCCCAACCAAGTCTTACCTTCCTAATTTAATCTAATCTAACCGAACACATCTTGGTTTAACCTAACCTAACGTAATCTGACTTAACCCAATCTAAGTAACTTAAACAAATCCACAGGGTTTTTAGTATGGAAGTTGGGTCCGACTAATTAGTCCCGCTCCGAGAATTAGTTTGGCCTGTAATTGTTTGTTAGCGGTACTGGTCATCTCTGGTGCATCACCGTGTGTTGAGGCGAGGACTCACGGCATAGTGTCACGGGGGTTGCCACCATGCACTGATTTGTGACGGAAGTGCATGTGTGTTAGTGTGTAACAATTTTGCACACACACTCACACACATACGTTACAATCCTGACAGTGGTTCAGTGGTGCGTTGCGTAACGTAGTGCTTCGATGTGCGTGGCAGGTGGTGTGTCCGTAAGGAGGAGTGTCACGTGGGTGTCACGTCACAGTCACGACCCACCATCCACGGCAACTGACACACTGACTTCACTCTCCTTGTATCGTAGATGTCTCCGCCTGTGTTTGTGAACTGCTTCTTGTCTAAACAAAGGTCTTTCATGTAGTGCTTGTAGAGTTAAGTTTCCTCATTTGTGCTTGGGTAAATGGCAAGTTTTCTTCTGCTCCGGAAAGAAAGTTCTGGTTCCTGCCTGTTGGAAGCTGTACCAAGCCTTAAGCAGGAATTACAGCTTGCAATCAAAGGGCAGACAGGTGCCAATAGTTCAGAGTATCGTCCCAACAGTCTGAAGTGTCAGGCGTGTAACGGGAGTGTTGTGTCTGGCTGTGTAATTGAATCACGTTTCCTCGTGTGTGTCTTGTGTTGTCGACAAAGATTCTTCTCATTTTCTTCTGTCGTTTCTGTCTTATTTTTTTCACTTGTTCTTGTAAACATCAAGTCCAAAGGTAAGAGTATTCTGAATTAACTGAATATTAGGTACCTGGGCTTTTTTTCACGTGATTAAAGACTAACGTTACTTGGTGGGGTTAGGTTAGGTTACGATAGACTGCTTGCTTGTTTGCTTGCTTTGACTTTGCTGGCTGTCAACCTCCCTGATAAGATAAGATTAAGTTTGGTTAGGTTAGACTGGGATAGTTTAGATTATGTTAGATTCTAGCATAGGTTAGGTTAGATTACCTACTGGATCACTTTAGGCGATCCAGTATTCCTTTTAGCTATTGTGGCGTGTCTAAAGTTATATTGCCAAGTATTTTTTTTTTTTTTGCGTTGTTACGATGAGAAAACTAGGTCGTTCTTCCCTCACTCACACACACACCTCTTTAAGAGTTCTCCTTCAATTATGTCCACTACATAATGGCTGATAAAACTTCAAGACTTTCTCTCTTTCCTCGTTAGCTGTGATCTTATTCTACCTGCTGTAAGTCACTGTGTCCTAGTGTTAAAATGGTATACGTCACCAAACCACAGGTGTGTCTGGTCTCATGTAATTACCTTATCCATCTGACTGCTTGTGTCTCTGTCCGTCTGTCGGCCTCCACAAGTGCTTTCGAGCATCATATCTTTAACCAGTGGTCACATGTCTGTTCCTTTGCCAGTCTGGTATATATTTTGAGGTGTCTTCATGTTGTTGCATGCTCAGTACTGGTGTAGGGGGGGGGGGTCCTTTAAGCGAGTTCTGCATGACTTTGTCTATACAGTACTGTATATGAACCACCAAAGTTGGTCGCTGTGACAGCTCGTATTTGTATTTAGTTGTTGCAGCTGCCAGATTTACTAATTAAATAAACCTTCATATAATTTTTACTTGAAATGTGGAACGAGAACGATTTTAGATCCGGTAAAATCTCAGTGTAATTTCGACGCCATTTTTGAAAGTCCACGAATTTGTAGTAGTTCACATGAATCAATTAGAAGGCTTCCAACATCTCCCATTTTGGTTGGAAATTAAAGTAGGCAGCCTTGTAGGGATTTCTGTAGTAATGTGTATGTAGATGTATCACGGCTCGTGGAGAGTCCCTCTAAGTCTGGCGAGTTTCCAACGATTTGTGTAATTTCGAGTTCTTGTCATATGCGTGTGTATACAGTGCTTTTTGTCTACTTTCACACGTATTTTGCGATGTTTTACAAGCAAGAGAAAATGTTTTGCGTGTTGTCCGAGGCCAGTTATGTTTATGGGGGGGGGGGGGTGACCCTACTGCCCACCAGGTTCCTTGATACATGTTGAGTGCTTCCCGGTCCGTGCATAGTTAGTGTGAATGATGGAAGCGTCCGTGGTGTGTTGGGGACTCTTATATCACCTGACCAAGCCACTCACTCATAATACGACCTTGCAGCTGTCCCAGGAACAGGAAGTACTATACATGTTTCGTGAAGACCAGCGGAAGAAACAGTAGTGGGAAGTTCATCACAAGGGAAGCCGCGAAGGTCAGGTTTTTTTTATCATGATCAACATGGAACTTTACCCGGGTCTTGATCACTGTTTAGTATGGAGTAATAATGATGGTGATAATAACAATGATAAGAACGACAATACTACTACTACTAATAATAATAATAGCGTGACAGGTGGTTGAAGCCCTGTCGTTTAGTAAAGGTGATTGTGGTTGCTAATTTTTATGGCCGAGTCAAGAGGATTGTGGTTGCTAATTTTTATGGCCCAGTCAAGAAGATTGTAGTTACTATTTTTATGGTTGAGTGAAGAGGGTTGTGCATGGTTGCCGACTCTATTCAGTGAATGGAAAGAATTGTGGTGACTAATGTTTATTGTTGTTTAAAGAAGATTGCGGTTGCTGTAGTTGTTATATACATGTATATCCGGAGATGATTGAAGTTGGCTGGCAGGTGGTGAGAAAAAGTGACCTGGTGTGGTGGTGGTAATGATACATAATGATACATATTATTTATCATCAACGAGGTAGTCAAGGACGCTGATGTACTTACTTTATAATATAGTAGGAGTGGTGACCAGGTAGTGAAAACATAGAAAGGTGTTCATGCCGGAAGGAAATGTCGTACCTTGAATATTTTGTTTAGTTTTTGACGGGACTTTTATTATTTATTATTCATTGTGGTCACCTGAAATTTAGACACTCCCCAGTTTATATTACCTGATGATTAAACACGCTATTGCTAATCTAACCCTCTAGGTAGTGTTAGGATGTTTTAATCATCAGGTGAAATAAGTTGGGGTGTCTGATCTTCAGGTGACGCATTCATTATGATATTATACTTGTCGTGGCGCCTCTCAGTTCACCTAGCTGGGAAGGGGTACTTAACTTTACATCTGGGAGTCAGGCTTGTAGAGGAGAGGCGGTGATGCGAGGCGTCGAGGGTGCATGTTGAGGAGTGCTGCTCTAGTGGCGTTTGTAACACTACCCAACACCTATTTGGAAATTCCTCAGCCACCACACTACCACACACGCCAGGTCTTACTAGCCAACAACCAGTGTTTGGAAACATCTCACATACCAGCACGCTTTGATTCACTGTACAGCACTTAGTGTTTGGAAATCTCGCGGAAGCAAATACAACACTCGTCCCTCCCCGGCCAGCCCACCGCGACCCTCACTGGCTGTACCAACAACACACTCCAGTAACCAGGCAACATCCCAGAGGACAGATCTCACCACCAATATGATAAGAGGCACAAAATTACACCACCTGAAGTTCCCTTTTAAAATCCTAACACAACACACTTGGGGTTACCTGTATATATATTAGATTGTGTCTGTCACTCTGTAGCTTTTCGTCTTGTTATTCTACTGACACTGTGTATGGTTAGTGATTGCATGGCCCGCTGACTAACCATCGTCTATCTGCGCCTCTTTTAATCCCACGTGCCCTGTTAACTACTGTGGCGATTGTTAATTAAGATTGTGTGGCTCTCTCTATCACCCCCCTCCTCCCCCCGCACGTGTCTCTCCTCCCACGGGTAGCCTTCAGACTTCAGTTGTAAAAGCACACACCATACACATACACTCTGACATCTACAAATTGGTTTGCTTTTCTTCTTCGAGGTACAAGGAGAGCCAACCTTGGATGTAGGCCACAGAAGCTTGACTACAGGTGTGTGTGTCCTGTACATACCTCCTTGTTATCTCTGAGGATATAGGAATAGCTGGGGGGAAAATGATGTAAATAAACGTTTTTTTTCACTTACTATGTCTTGATATGAATTGTAAGTAAAATTTCCACGGTGGGCCATGTACTAGGTACTGTGATATGCACTTACCAATTGTATTATTATTATTTTTATTATTATTTCGTGGTAGATGGTAATATTCATAAGGAGAATCGTTGTATTAATAATCTATATTGCAAGTAACTCTTTTAATTGTGGGTTACGTAATTGAGTCACTTACCGAATGGCTAAAGCACTCGCTTCTTGTCCTAAGGGTCACTGGGGCTCCCCCTGTCCACGTAACTGTAAATGATACCTACTTTTAGATTTTGGGAAGTGAAGGTGGTCGAGTGCAGTGTCGGCCACACTGCTTCCTTGTGTACCGAACGCTTAGTATTCATTGTGATGTATTCGTCCTGCCCGTAACAGTCCGTCAGGCCCACGAGACCCCACTTTCACTTTTCACCATTTACTAATGCTGTAGTACGTATAGTAGTACTGTTAAATGTTGTTACAGAAGTTATTAGTGCCAAAGATGGGTTGTGTAAAAGGTTTGTTGATGTCGCCATAGGAGCTTACCATGTTACTACGTGTGTGTGTGTGTGTGTGTGTGTGGTGGGGTGCTCACGTGAATAATGATAACGGTGGTGGAGTCTGTTTCGCACTTAACGCTGGGTTAGTTTGTCTTTTCCACTTTGTCCGTCGCGTTGCTCCGTGTGTGTGTTTGAGGGGGGGTGGGGGCCACGTGGTGAATAATGATAACGGTGGTGATGTGGTCGACTCTGTTAATTACATCACGTCTGAGAGAACCTTGTCATCGTCTGTGTGTGTGTGTCTGTATCATCTGCCATTTCCTTGTGTATTTAAGTCTTAGAATACCATACTTATTGATGGATCATTGTAGAGTGTGTCATTTCCTCACTTCGGGCTGGTGGTGATTGTAGCAGTGGTGTTATTAGTATGGTGGTAGTGATGCTGGCATGTTAACAGTGGTTGTGGTGGTGGTTGTGTCTTGTGGTAGTGTGGCCAGTAATAACAGTGGTAGTAAGGGGGAGGGCTACTTGCAGGCTGGACTCTTAATTGTGCATACCACTATTATGTAGCGTAGTTGATGACAATGGTGTGTGTGTGTGTGTGTGTGTGTGTGTGTGTGTGTGTGTGTGTGTGTGTAAAGTGCATCCACATCTGCGTACATTTTGTCGCCAACATGTGATAGACGACGAAATGAGGCACAAGATTCCGACTCTGATAGGATGCGGATTAGATCGACAAAGTGTACGCAAGTGTGGATGCACCTTAAGTTTATAAATGTGCGTATGTGTTTGTATATGTAAGATAGAGAAGAAAAAAAGGAGAGAGAGACGGTAAGGAAGGAAGGTAGGTAGGTTGAAGTTGCTGCTCTGATACTGTCAATAATTACCCAGGCAAGGAAGAGTAAGCACCAGTTTCTCCCAGGGCAGTAAAACTCGTTCCCACTATTTTGGAGAATAGTTATAGTTTGTCCCTAATCATCATGGGCACCAAGCCACCGTACACCCTGGCTGGCACCCCCACAATTACGTTATATACTGTATATTAGGTAATCATGCGCTGTAATCATTGTATAGTTTTAGGTAATCATACGGTGTAGTCTTCATGCTGTGTTTAGATAATTATTCACTGTAATCACTCTGCAGTGTTCACATCATAATCTAGTGTAATTATTGTATTATTTAGATAGGGGGCAGACAGACAGTTAGACAGCCAGGGCAAGATCCATTTAGGTAATGTATGCAGACAGACAGGCATATACTGACAGACGGGAGCCAGAGCAGGTGAAGGTTGAGGTGCGTGCGGGTAATTAGTGTAGATGATGATGATGGGGGTGAGTGAGGAAGGTCTGGGGTGGTCACCAGCAGTAACGGGACGACCCCAACCTTACCTCTCTCACTCTCCTCTTGTACCTGAACACATTTTGTACCTAGTCTCCCTGTACACTACACTAACACACAATACCATCAACGAGGTTAGCGCAGTAAATCTGAAATGAAACGATCATTTCTTCAGGCAGAGACGACGATCTTGTAGTGTTCTGGAAATAAGATGAGAATTCCGTAGCATCCTTAATGTTGAAGATTTCTTTTTTTTATCACAGACGACAATTCATTGACATTCTCAATATAAGGAAGGAATTTCTTGAAACAGACCGACATGGAGACGCAGCGTTACTCTGTTGAAACGTCGTGGGAACCGGAAACCCAAATTTGTTGATTATTGTTCTCATGTGTTGTGTTACCTGCTGTTACGTATTATCTGGTGCGCGTGTTACCTGGTGTTTCGTGTTACCTGCTGTTACGCATTATCTGGTGCGCGTGTTACCTGGTGTTTCGTGTTACCTGCTGTTACGTGTTACTTGGTGTATCATGTGAGCTGGCGTTACCTGGTGCTATGAATGTACAGATCCAGTGTTGTATCACCATCTCTCCTGCATGACCTGTGTTGTACGTACACCTTCATGACTTGCACCTCTCGACCGTACTACCTCCTTGTGACGTGGGACTTGGGTGTTGTTCAGATGGTTGGTTAGTTAGTAGCGTGGGCGGTGATGGTCATTACGGTAGTGGTAAATGAGTGAGGTGATTGGCTGAGTGTGTCGCCAATGATAACGGGCTGTGTGCTGGTGGCTACTGGTTGTGGTCGTGGTAATGAAGTGGTCGCTGCTGCCTTTAAAGCTACTACTACTACTATCATTACCACGACCTCCATTAGTATTGCTACATCACTACCACCACCAGTCATTATCGGTATTACCACCACTATCAGTACAACAACTAACATTGTGACCACCACCACTATCAACCCTACAACGACTATCACCACCATCGCTACCAACACACACACACACACACACACTAAAATTAAAATAGCGATGATAAAATGGGAAATAACGATAATAAAATACAAATAGCGATAAGATAAGAAAGAAATAATGACAATAAAATAAAATAGCGGCAGTGAGATAAATAAATAGCGATAACAAATTGTAAAATAAAACCGTAATCATTTGTGACTGCTTAAAACAAAGAGGGATTTAAACACTGTAGTCGACCCTCCGATTCCCATTTTCTATAGCCAACGTTACACGACACACTGCCTTCCGTTTTCTTTCATATGAACATGGATGGGGAGACACTGTTTTCATTCTTATTTACGTAGCGTCGTAAAACACACACCATTTTCATTCTTATTTTGCGTAGATAAGCTACCGTTTTCATTCTTATTTAACGTAAATATACAAAATTTGTTTTCATTCTTATTTTCATTATATTTTTCCTTCGGTGTAGTAACCATTGAGAGATTTTTACGCTATAATAGCTACACTTAACCGCTCTCAACCTACAGTAGATGGAATTAATAACGATGGAAGTAACGTGCGGATTACAGGAAGTGCGGTTAACCAAATATGAGGCCGGGAAAAGACATTCCCAGGCTAGTGGAGCCATAAAACTGTGTTGCGTTAGCCATACGCTTGACCTGCCGTCGGGTGTACAGTAGTGACGAACGGTGACTGATACTGATGATGATAATAATAATAATAATGACACTAATAATGATATTTATACTAGTAATGATATAAATACTGAATATGAAGATAATAATAAAATGACTAAATATGATAAATATAATGATATAATGACTAAATTTGATGATGATAATAAATGACGTGATGAAAATGCTTGTAACAATAATAGTAATGATGGTAGACATGTATACATACCAACATAGGAACTTACCAACAGTATCACATAATTATACAGATAAAGTGAAGTTACTCAGCATCAAAAAGTTAGTCACCCCAGTTTACTTCACCTGTATATTAACCACCCAAACGATACCTGGTGGGTTAAGTTAGGTTAGCGTTAGGTCAGGCTGAAGTTAGGTTAGGTTAGGCCAGGATAGTTCTTGCGTTTGGGTTAGGTTAAGATTGGGTTCATTTAGCGTTTGGGTGTTTAATCTTTTGGTGAAATGAGCTGGGGTGGCTTATCTTCAGGTGATTTCATAGCTGTAATAATGCCACAGAAGAAAAGAGTTTGCAGATAAGTAAATCTATATATAATGAAATAATGTGTGTGTCGGCACAGGGGGTAGGTTGGGGGAGGTGTTATGGTGGTACATCAGGTTAGTGTTGTATAGGAACACAGGGAGTGGGGTGTGACAGTCTGGGCACCACAGGGAGAAGGACCCGCCTGACACCAGATACCCAATAAGTTGGTGTACCTCCATCACCACTCACCACCGCCGACACCACCTCCGTCACCACCACCACTTCCTTATCTCTAGCATCATCACCAACACCATATTATCACCACACCTAGCACACCATCATTACCAGCAACACTGATTCCCCTAACATCACCTCTACATATCTCTGGCATCATCACTAACCACTATCACGATGCCTTTCTACCACCATCATTATCATCACCACCGCCGCTACTACCACCATCATCACCACCACAATCTTCTGCGCTTGTCTGTCACCACCATCCTCTTAATACACACACACACACACACACACACACACACAATCAATCATTAACTCGACGGGATGATCATTAAGTCAATTGTCATAAAGGTTAGGTTTGTTGTGGTGTCGGGGCATCATCATCTCGTTAATATGTATGTGTGTGGGTAGGTGTTATATGTATTGATAGGGTGGTTGCAGTAGTTAGAGACGTGTGCCAGCTACCTGTGGTGGTGGTGGTCGGGCTGGTGTGTGTTAAGCAATAAACTTGTTACCTTGGATCACCTGTGTGTCGAACTGGATTGGATCGAGGAGGGTCTCCCCCCCCCCTATTGTTGTTATTATTATTATTATTACTATAGTATTATTATCAATATTATTATTTTTATTTTTTTGCTAATTTACTGTTGTTATCACTGTTTCTCTTACACTTGAATGAATTTCGTGGGTGCCGGTGTAGGCCAAGGTTTTCGAGGGTCTTAACCCACTATACACGTGACGTCTTTCCATTCCCTCAATTTTCACCCCAAAGGTTCCTGGGGCATTTACCCGTCTGTTCACGGCGGCGGTCACGTGAGCTTGATGACACATTCACTAACAGGGTGGGACAGGGTAGGTATACGTTATATGGAGAGGGAGGGTGTGGAAACAACAGGTAAGAGCTGAGGTTTATGCTTGACGTTTCGACTTCAGGTCTAACCTGTTGTTTCCATACCACCCTCCCTCTCCACATATGTCGTGATATATAATAGCTAGGTATATATCCTGATAGGGTGAGGCAACATGGGTATGTATCCTGACAAGGTGGGACAGGATGGATAGTATCCAGATAGGATAGGGCAGGATCAGTACATACCCATTATTATCTGGATTTTAGTTGAGGTGCTCTGAAGGTTGACTGTTCACGTTGTTTATTTTTCTTTAACAAGTCCTCTATGTGGGGGACCACTAGTGTTGGTCGCCCGGGGGTGGGGATGAAGATGGTCACACTGATGAGTATTTAGTTATCCTTTGTTTTGTTAACGTGAAACAGTTGTCATTCTTTCATACAAGGACGCAATTGCAGGCGACTTGCATAATAACGGAGAGGCTATGACCGCGGCCGAGGTAACACCGAGAGCCTAGAGGATGTGTGCTAAGTGGCCACACTTGCGCCGGGGAGAGGGGGGGGGGGGAGTCCAGTACCCTGTAAACATTCAGATTAAAAGGCGTTATTTACTGAATTTTGGGGGCACAGTTTGTGTGTGTTTATGTGAGTGTTCAGGACTTGTCAACTGGAAGACAAGAAATATAGAACCAGCAGGAGGAGGAGGAGCGATGGTGGTAGCTGGAGTGATCATGTAACATGGCCAAACCTTCCGGTCTGACTCGTTTACATGGCGTGGTGGAGGTGGGCCATGGTGGTCGTCATTCATGAGTGACAGTGTCAGTCAACACTCGGCACCCGTGCCTTACACCGTCGCCCACACAAATTACCTCACCTGCCCACTCTTTTACTACACCTTAATATCTCTTTTGCCCTCAAGCAGGAGGTTTGAACGAGACCTCTTCTTCTTGTTCTCGAGGGATACTTGCGTTACACCTGGCTCCTCTGTCCATGTGATCACTGAAGCACCTCTGCTCGTGCTTCACATTCCACCCTATTGAAAACTTATAAGTGTCGAGTGTAAGTGTTGATATTGCAACATGTATATCTACCTCGTCGAGTCATGCGAACAACAGCAATGTGTTCTACTGGTGGTGAAAGAAAACACTTATTTTTAAAGTCATCCGGGGAAAATTTCGCTAGTGATAATTTTCCCAGATTCTAAAAAAAAAAAAAAAAAAAAAAACTGTACCCGGACACCTGATCCTGTGGTGAAATGCTGGTGGCGTGTGTTACGGTGCGTCCAACACACACTACTCAGTCTCGCCAACACCTAGAGTAGTTAGTACGCATGATGTATTTTTCTGTGGCGGAAAGAAAATTGGACTGACCAGTCTCTTACATCGGTGTTTACGAAATGTTCTCACATGTTGACTTGTTTGTGTGCTCCAGAGAAGATGTTCTAGTAACACGCCGGCCTCTGTCGCCTGTCCACGCTCCCTATAACAATGTGAACCTCCTTCAAGACACATTCCGTGATAAGGAATTAACTTGGCGTCCACCTCAGTCAGGCCACCGTCTAGAGATGTTGCCCGTTGTTGTTTTATAATTGCGTCATTTCTAGGAATTGTCCCCGCCATTTGAGTTATCACCCCTTGACGGTTCACAATTGATACTAAACGGGTGAAAATACTTGTATATTTCATTGAAGTGCAGAAGAGCGCTATCTGTAAAAGACTAGAGAGTGAATTACAAGTGTTAAGGAGTGTGTTAGTCACCCGACAGTGTCACCACCAAGATGCTGGATTACTTCAGGTTTCGACGGTGGTCACATGTAGAATTTAGCTCACCCAAGATTACCAACACCTCTACACCCACCTATACTCCCTTCAACACTTCGTCGAACACCAACACCACCAAAACTTCTCCCTCCACTTCCATGGCTTCGGCCTCCACCACCACTGCCTCAACTACCACCCCTTCCGGTAGTACCTCCACCGGGTCCAGGACCACCACAACCCTTTCCGTTTGCACTACAACCGCTAGCACTACTAAAACCACTGCCACCACCACCACTACTACCACCACCAGCCCCTGTGTCAGCACGCCCAGCACAACATCGTCCACAACGGGGTCACACGTCCCCAGCAGCGGCACCAAGAAGCATGTTTACGTCCGCTCCGTGTCCCTGCCGGAGTTTGGAAAATTCAAGAAGGTGGGTTGTGAGGAAGGCAGTAGTGGGGTGGAGGTGGTGATCAGGGGTTGCTTCTTGAGCAAGCTTTATCACATATACAAATCACACACACACACACACACACACAGACACACACACACAATGAAATTAAATTACTTATTCAATGACTTTGTTTCCTAGGCATTATTGTTATTACTGTTTTCGTGGTCTATAAGAATTAATATTTCGGAAGGTATTTTTTTTTAGTTTACGAGAAGTCTGATGGACTGGTGCAGGCAGAGTTGGCAGATGATGTTTCACGTTTTTATAAAAAAACAAAACAAAACAAAACTAACTTAGCCCAGCAGCGATCTTACTATATATTTTAGTAACTTAATTTAGGTAGATTAGGTTTGGTCTAGAAGTTTAGTTTGTTTTTAAAACTCACTTCATGAAGTAATAGCGTGTGTGTGTGTGTTGATAGCCGTGCGTGCCAGGTCCTGTTTATAAGAGTTATGGTTTACCACAAAATGTTAACTTTGATATATTTAAAATTTATCATTTCCATCGCTAAGACCTTATTGGCCGTTTGGGCGGTCGGTCAGTTCTTTGTTACTGTCTTACGGTCTTCATGATAATGGTAATCGATTAGAGATTTGATACATTTTTGTGTTTCGTGATAGGTAACTAACATGGGGGGAAATGGGGATATGCAACAACAGCCGCATGAAGATCAACACGTCAGTTCCCCATGAAATTGCAAAAGAAAAGGAGTCTAGGTCGCGGTGGAAATTTGAGATTTTGAGGGATAACTGATTTGTCTTTAAAAGAGCCCTCCCCCCACCTCCCCCCAACCCAGCCGGGAAAAAAAACAAAGTAGCTGGCTGACCTGGATGGTTGGACCTCTGTTGCGGAGTCATCCCTTCTCATATACTCGGTGGTCACATGGGACAACACCTTTAATCTGTTCTGGGCGGCTCTTCACCTCAGAACATAGTGGTGAGATATCTTATGTTATCGCTGTACCACCAACACCTGAATGTATGTATTTTATGAAGTGAGTGCCGACTGTCTCCACTGAAATATTATTAATAAATTTCAGAGTCGATCATTATAACTTTTCGTAATGTTTAAACTTTGGACTATTTGAGTGTTCCCTAAATGAGCAAGTTTTTATACCACAGAAAACGAGCATAGAGTTATTAAGAGAGAATGGCTAGGAGGAACTGCATCATTTTGAAACACTACTTGGTGTTTATGCCGAACTATTTCGCTACTTTTCATCTTATTTACCAGTTGTATGATCGGCGAATTTTCTATTTTACGTATTCGGCATGTGCTGGGTATTGACGGGATCCTCTGTTGATGTGGTTATACTTGTGACTCTGTGTCAAGTGGTGTATGTACCATTGCCGCTGTGGGACACTGCTTAAAGTAATACCGTGTGAGTAAGACAAGGATATACCTGCAAGAATAGTACATATTGTGCTATCCCATACGCACCATATATACTCACACGCAAAACACACACACACACACGCGCGCGCGCGCACACGCCGGAATTAAATTGTTAAAACAGATTTTTTAAATTCAGATTCACATTTTTTTTGCATGAAAGGTCGTGAGGGATATGAATGACGTCACCGAGATATGCGTCAATACCAAGACCATTAAAAAGGCACATCCTGTTTCCTGTAGCTGCCCTCCCTGTGATGCTGTCTACACGCACCCTACTGTCACTAACACCACGCTCCTTTCACCAAAACACTTGTCTGCACATGACCCCAGTAGTGCAAAAATCAACCTGACTGCTGGAAAACCCAATCGGTCATTTCAGGGTGTTTATTATTATTATTATTATTATTATTATTATTATTATTATTATTATTATTATTATTATAACATCAACATCAGCCTTCAGCTGTGTGCGTCGGGTACAGTTGGTGATTAACTGTTAGTGTGCGGCTGAATCAAGTGTACACATCACAATTAAAATTTGAAGGTCAAAGCACATCTGAACTGACAAAACAAATGTCCACAGTTTTTATATACTTATGAGTCATGTTTTACTATGGGCAAAATTATACTCTAAATATGCTTAACAGGTGACAGCATCTAAAAAGGACTGAGCTGAGAGAGAGAGAGCAGGTTGGAAAAGTGACAATATTTCCTGATAAGTTGCTGTAGTGTGTGTCAGATAGCGGGGTGAGGCTGGTATAGCACGTGGCTAGTGATGCTTCACTTTCCCTTCTAACATGTGGGACCATGATGGTAGTGTGAGTCATCCGCCACCATCCCTCCTTCTCTTCCTTCCTCCTCTTCCCTCCTCCCGCTCTTCCCTCTTCTTCCTCCTCCTCCTCTTCCCTCCTCCCCATCCTTCCTCCTCTTCCTCTTCCCTCCTCCCCATCCTTCCTCCTCCCTATCCTTCTTCCTCTTCCCTCTTCCTACTCCTCCTTCCTTCATCCTCTTCTCTCTTCCTACTCTTCTTCCTCTTCCCTTCATCATCTTCTCTCTTCCTGCTCCTCCTCTTCTTCCCTTCCTCCTCTTTTTTTTCTTCCCCCTGAATATTGACTTAATTTTTAAAGTTAATATCAGACTTGACTGCTTCCCTCAAGGCCAGCTCCAAATCATACTCAATAAGTCATATAATTCCGTGTGTGTGTGTGTGTGTGTGTGTGTGTGTGTGTGTGTGTGTGCATGCGCGAAATTGACAGCTCGGGTATTGTTGTTATTGTACACTGGATAACAAATACAGCCAGGCCAGGTGAATGTCAAGAGGTCGTCGCTGATGAATATTTTAAACTCACACCAGCAGCACCAACACCCACGCCTCGGGTATCTGAACACCTCTGCTCCTGGGTGTACAGTACTCGAAGCTTCTCAGGATGAATTTCTCCCTCATTACTGAAGATGGGAGAATGCATCTAACTGGCTGTCTTAAACGCGTCCAAGTAACATTTAAAAAAAGGAAGCAAAATTACATTGTTTTGTTCATTTAGTTAAAGTTAAGAGACGAAATTTATGGTGAATTGGGACCCTGGTGTTTGTTTCCCGTTAGTGTCATTGATTATTCGACTTTCGCATCGTAACCAGACTCTCGTGGCAGGTTTCATGGTAGGTCAGACAACGCCGCCTCGGTTTTATGTGAAGTAACACGAGTTAAAGCCCCAGCCACCTGCCCCTGCCAACACTCCACCTGAAACATTGACTCTAGAGCGTCAGTCACTATACGCCCGCAGTCACGTATAACACACACGGGTTAATGGGATGAGTAAGCGACACAACACCCTCGTTTGTCTCAACATATGGGAGTTTTATTTCTCGCTTATTATTCGGGTTTTTTTTTTTTTTTACGGATTTTACTTATTTATTTGGTTCTATTTACTTGTCTTTGTGTTATTTTCTTCATTTCGTTTTTTTTAGCTATGTTATTACTTGATGTATTTATTCATTGTATTTTGTATTATACAGTATGTGAATTTTATTTATTTTTTTTATTTGCTTTATTAATGTTTTTACTTTAATTCCCCCTCCCACAGGTAAGACCCGAGGCCACACTACCTACTGCTGCTTTGTATACGTGTGGTGATGTCATATACAGTGGTGACGTCATAAACAGTGGTGACGTCAACACCTGGTAGTAGATCAGTAGTCCCGGGCGTCACTTACTACACGACAAAGGTGAGTCTCTCTAACCTCGTACTGGTGATAACGAGAGAGAAGCAGCCACTGGTGGACAGGTAAAGGTCTGCCATATGGTCAGGTAAGCTTCAATATGTTGTTGTGCCAGGGCTCTCAAGGGTGGTCGATACCCCTGGATTGTTAACCCGTCTAATGTTACTCATAATTGCGTAACTACGAGATTTTAATGAACAAAAAGTTTCTATATAAAAGTTATGATTTTTATGAAGTTTTAATACCAGGTCGAGTCATCATCATCGTCATTTAAAATCGTGGGTGGGTGTGGGTTCAGGTGTGGATGTGTGAGTTGTAGAGCACTATTATGCCTCAAGGTGGCCGTGCGGAACAGAGTCTAGGACAGCGGAAACAGGTGCGTAAGAAAAACCTGCCCGGGTGTGTCGTTCTCCCCCCTATAGTACAGTTAATTACCAGGGGGTGAAGTGTGGGGCCTTGGAGGGAAGGGGTAGGGTTTTTTTCCCGAGTGGGCCCTTGAAGCCTTCATGCATGTTTGATGTGTCCTTGTGGATGTTAATGTTTCTTGTTATGTATGTGTGTGTGTGTCTGTGTGAAGTGGGTTACGTGCGTCTAAATTTACCTGGAAGACACCATTCTTGCGGTGGACCCTCCTAGGTAAGCAGGCCGTGGTGACGCCTCAGGTCAGCTGGTGCCCTGAGTTGAATTAAGGGGTGTGTGTGTGTGTGAAGGATGTAGGTATTGGTGGGGAATGGGTGTGATTGAGTGGGTGGGTGGTAAAGTGCCTTGTCCGGTGAGAAATTTCCCAGGCCTGTGGCTCGGTACTGCGACCGTGAAATCCAAGGATAACAAGACCACTCAGGGACGCCATCCACCTCGTCGTCACTTGGCCTTTCTCCTTTGAGAATGAATTGGTTATTGTTGAGCCAAAGTGAAGTGTTTGTCAGGAGGTTTTTTTTTGTGTGTGTTTTGAATGCTTCGACTACCTGGGTTATTCGTGCCATTTCGTCCTTTTTTGTTCTTCCTTTGTCCGTTTTTACAGTTATGTGAGGATGTGGAAGATGTGTACATATTTGGAGATTGTGTACAGGTGCGTGGAGGATACTTGAGAGTTAAAAGGTGTGGCAGATGTGTACACAGTTGTGAAGGATGTTGACAAGGGTGTATACAGTAGATGTGGAGGGGGAGGTAATGGGGAGTCACTAGACCTAGTTAACGCCAGGTGAGGCGCTAACTCACCCTCTCCAAGGACATGACGCGTCTCTTACTGACTACAACATAATACTTGATTATCATTGTAACGTTTTTGTACCTGTGAAGGACTTTTGTATTCATGAATAACGTTTTTGTACCCATGGATAACTTGTATTCAGGAATAATGATTGTTTTAATTGATAACGCTTTTGTATAAATGAATAATATTTTTGTATCCCTTAATGACTTTTGTATTCAGGAATATCGTTTTTGTATACATGAATAATGTTTTTGTATTCATGAGTGGTCGACCTGTATTAATAGATGGTGTTTTTGTATTCCCTGGTGTTGCCCGTGTGGCACGTGTAGAATCGCTGGAGTGATGAGGTCAGGCCGGACCACTAGAACACCTGCCACACACCTGGACAACCCTGCCCGCTGCCCTCCTGGGTGGTGATGTCCAGGTGTCATGGTTATTGAGTTACCTGTCCGAGGAGCAAAGTCGTGAGCACCTCTGAACACCGACAGGTTATTCCCCCTCAGTAAGGCGACCTCCCTTCCTACCTCTCACTCTCACACAGGTGGCGTGACCGTCCAGCCAGATAAGTGACAACAATGGAGAGCGAGGGTGTAGGCTGGTGGTAGTGGTGAGAGGTGGTGCTTTAGTGTTCATTATCCTTGTGGCTTATTACAACCTGCCTGCCTGCATGCCTGCCCGGGTGTGGTGCAGGCAGCCTGCACACTTGCTCTGGCCTGTACGCCACCACCCGGACAATAACAAGGAGATAAAAATGCTCGTTGGTAACTGGTGTGGGTGGGCAGGCAGGAGTCAGGGTGGGTGGTGGGAGCCCTACACGACGGAGTGGGACGGGCGTCTTAGTCTTGGTTCATGTGTCGTGCTGGAGGGAGCTCGTCAGCTTCCTCAAGGTAGTGGTAGACGACATGCACACCTTAGTGGCCCCGCGCGACTCCTCCCCGGGCCTCACCTCGTGTCTTGTATCACATAACACTTGGAATTATACTTAACAGATCACTATCTAGGTGTTGAATAATACCCGCGAGCGGCCCGTGAGCGGCTTGATATAGCGGGAAGTTGAGCGGAACTGTTATAGCAGCTGAGAGTGTTTAGTGCGAGCCGCCATACACAGCTCTTACCATTTAGATTACGAACAACATAATCACTTGTACCGGCCCTAAGTGCCCATCAGAAGTGGTGGTGGTGGTGTGTTTAGTGTTTGGTCATGTACGTGGTAGTGAGGTTGCTTGCTCAACCACCACCAGCCCGCACTGTGAGTACTGTACCACACATAAGGTGATGGGGGGGAGGATCTGGGCCGGTAGTAGGCCTACCCCTCACCCACCTTTATGGATTATTAATATTCCTTTCTGTATGTCTTTAATAATCATTATAAACTCGGGTCAGGCGTATGTCTGCTCCCAGACTCGTAGTCTGATGAATGAACGGAGCTGGACTTGAACTAGGCCTACCTGTAAGTCACAGTCATGGGAGGTTAATAGTCGCTCCTCCTATCTCTCTGATAATCATATTAACCAGCGCTTAGTAGAAGGGTGTGTGGGTGTGGGTCAGCTGTTATACACAATAAGTGGTGGAGTTCTGAGTAGACCAGTACTTGGCTTACCGCTAACCAACCATCACGGAAGATTGATATTTGAATCTATTTATCTTTGATGATCACCTTAGCAGCAGCACGCGGGGTATAATGTAAGTCTCTGTACAGTACTAACAGTTCCTTCCTGTACTCAGAAAGTTGGTGGAAGAACGGAGGTGAACCATCATCAGTAGGCTTACCGCTCATTGACTTTCATGATAGATAGATGTTTATACAGGCATTCTTATTGGATATTCATTATATACACATCACGTCTGTATCGGCCTCTGTCATTGTACTAAATCACCATTGTTGATGACGAGTGATATCTTCCCACAGCTTCACGGTACTCGTCTAATATTTGATACCTGTGCTCAGGGGTTTAGTCACGAGTCTCGCCTAGTAGTGAGGAACTCCAGCCAGGATGATGTAGTGTTAAGTGGAAGGGACATGGTAATAGTTGGGCTTGGCGAACAGGTAACAGGAATGTATTCGAGTTGATTAATTGATTGCGAAGGTAAATTTATGAGAGAGGGTTTTCGCTATTAAGGAGAATGACAAACACTTCTCAAATCACCATCAGAATCACATAAAATCATTTTCATGTTCATTTTCTTCGTGTCGTTCAGTTAACGAAAATGAGTCAGTGTTGTGAAGTACTTCCTGAATCACTCGTAGTCATTTTCATCATCATTTTCCCAGAATCGTTGAACTATTAAGAAAAATGAAGAGTGTTGTGTGCGAGTCAGTGTTGTGCAAGTCAGTATTGTGCGAGTCAGTGTTGTGCGAGTCAGTGTTGTGCGAGTCAGTGTTGTGCGAGTCAGTGTTGTGTGCATCATTGCCGTCGCTCGTGTGGTCATGACAAACATCATGTGGTAGACAGGTTGCCACTCACTGTAATAATATTCCCTCGCTCTCACTTACTTTGGTGATGGTGGAGAGATCACTTGAAGCTTAAAGCCACGAACCCCAGCTTAGTTTACCTGGTGGTTGAAGCTTAAAGGCCACGAACCCCAGCTTAGTTTACCTGGTGGTTGAAGCTTAAAGGCCACGAACCCCAGCTTAGTTTACCTGGTGGTTGAAGATTAAAGGCCACGAACCCCAGCTTAGTTTACCTGGTGGTTGAAGATTAAAGGCCACGAACCCCAGCTTAGTTTACCTGGTGGTTGAAGATTAAAGGCCACGAACCCAGCAGTTTACCTGGTGGTTAGATTTACCTGGTGGTTGAAGATTAAAGGCCACGAACCCAACTTAGTTTACCTGGTGGTTGAAGAAGGCCACGAACCCCAGCTTAGTTTACCTGGCGGTTGAAGCTAAAGGCCACGAACCCCAGCTTAGTTTACCTGGTGGTTGAAGATTAAAGGCCACGAACCCCAACTTAGTTTATTTACACAACCCCAGCTTAGTGGTGGTTGAAGATTAAAGGCCACGAACCCCAGCTTAGTTTACCTGGTGGTTGAAGATTAAAGGCCACGAACCCCAACTTAGTTTACCTGGTGGTTTAAACATCCTAATCCTTCCTGGGGAGTTAGGTTAGGTTGGCGTCAGGACTGGTTGGGTTTGGTTAGGTTAGTGTTAGGATTGGTTAGGTTTGGTTAGCGTTTGGATTGGTTAGGTTGGCGTTAGGTTTGGTTGGCGTTAGGATTGGTTAGGTTTGGTTGGCGTCAGGACTGGTTAAGTTTGGTTAGCGTTAGGATTGGTTAGGTTAGCGTTAGGATTGGTTAGGTTGGCGTTAGGATTGGTTAGGTTTGGTTAGCGTTAGGATTGGTTAGGTTTGGTTGGCGTTAGGAGGTTATTGGTTAGCGTTAGGATTGGTTAGCGTTAGGATTGGTTAGCGGATTGGTTAGGTTTGGTTAGCGTTAGATTGGTTAGGTTTGGTTAGCGTTAGGATTGGTTAGGTTTGGTTAGCGTTAGGATTGGTTAGGTTAGCGTTAGGATTGGTTAGGTTGGCGTTAGGATTGGTTAGGGATTAGGATTTAGGTTTGGTTAGCGTTAGGATTGGTTAGGTTTGGTTAGCGTTAGGATTGGTTAGGTTTGGTTAGCGTTAGGATTGGTTAGGTTTGGTTGGCGTTAGGATTGGTTAGGTTTGGTTAGCGTTAGGATTGGTTAGGTTTGGTTAGCGTTAGGATTGGTTAGGTTTGGTTAGCGTTAGGATTGGTTAGGTTTTTGTGTGTGTATCCCTTTATTCTTTCATTTGTTCTCTTTTTCTTTCTTATTTTTCCTTCCCTTCCTTTTCCCCACTTTGTTCCTTCGTTTATCCTTCCTTTTTCTTTTGTTTCTCTTTCTCCTCCTCCTTCCCCTCCTCATTTTCCTTCTCTTCATTTTCCTCCTACTATATATGCAGTTCACATGAGAGTTTCTCCTGCAGAAGATAATACAACTTTCTTAGTCGTCGTCGCTAAAGGGAAGACTTGGTGTTTTGTCATTCTGTCTACCTGTAAGTTACTTAGGAAATCATCACACACGCGCCAGGTGCTAGAGACAAGTACTCGGTATATTTGCAGAAGGCGCTGACGAGGAGGGTGAACGGAAACTTTAAACGTGGGTTGATGGATCACCTGAAGATTAAGTCTCCAGCTTGTGTCAGTTTGAGGTTAATTGCCCTTAAGTTAAACCAACCTAGCCTGATTTGACCTATTCTATGTTAATCTTATCTAACGTATTGTATTCTAACCTAGTCTAATTTAACCTAACCTAACCTATCCTAATCTCTCTTAACCTAACCTAATTTAATCAAACAAACTCATCTAATCTGGTAGAGGTCACGGGGTAGTTAAGAGGTCACACTAGGGGTTATTATCACGGTTACACTGCTGGTTACTACTAGTTCAAGATCACATTGAGGTCTACTATGGGCTTGATGAATCACACAAGAACCGGCTGCCTTATTGCTGGTCTCTGTGGTGGTGGTGGTGGTTAGGTCATTAAGAAGAGGGATAATTAGTGTGAGTTATGGTGGCGTGGAGTCAAGAAGGAACCCACACACACAGTTCCGGCCAGGAGTTCCGGCTACCAAGACCACCGGCTGCCTTATTGGAACTAGGTCCGGTCTGTGGTGGTGGTGGTGTGATATAGGTCATTGGAACGCGGAAAAAAGGAGGTGTCATAATGGGTATGAATATGTCTGACTGGTCGTCCTGTCACATGGCAGCATTCTGAATTATGATCGTTTGGGTGAGGCAAGACTAACGTTGAGATACTTTATGTTGTACATTCAGGAGTCTGTGCACACCCACAGCTGAAAACAACGTGAAAACGATGAGTTGCTAACCCCGCCAGTAAGCTGGTAGTGAAGGACAGGATAAGTAAAATTAGAAACAAGGTTGTGGTGATGACTAAGCCCGGTGTTTCATCCAGTCGCTCGTGAAGTAGTCTTGTGTTTAGCGTCAGCGTGTTTTACAGTACTCGTGTTTATTCTCTTGTTGTTATGCCAATATTTATATGTTGTATTTATACTGAGTAGTTTTTTGCGACGCCAAGACGGGACTACTGCCTTGTAAATATGTAGAGAACACACACACACACACTCACGCACGCACGCACACGCACGAGATAAGAGAAACAAGAGGAGGCAGACGACGTGACCAGACAACAGGACATCCTGCGTCGGGTTGTTTATGTTGAGCGCGTGACGTGGGTCTCACCGGTATCTTGAACATACTTAATTAATGTGTTATAAGTTGTTTCCGCTGTGACACAACGCTCCTACACCTACAGTATACACTCGGAAGGAAAACAATTACCTCCTGAAATTAGGGTGTTTTGTGTTTTCCCCCGAATATGACGTGTGTTTGTGTGCGGGAATAACCAAATTGTGGCCGCTTCTAACACCGTGTAGACCGCAATGTGTAAGGTGAGTTGCGTTGAGATGAGGCGGGTTCAATCCGTGAGAGAGAGAGAGAGAGAGAGAGAGAGAGAGAGAGAGAGAGAGAGAGAGAGAGAGAGAGAGAGAGAGAGAGAGAGAGAGAGAGAGAGAGAGAGAGAGAGAGAGAGAGAGAGAGAGAGAGAGAGAGAGAGAGAGAGAGAGAGAGAGAGAGAGAGAGAGAGAGAGAGAGAGAGAGAGAGAGAGAGAGAGAGAGAGAGAGAGAGAGAGAGAGAGAGAGAGAGAGAGAGAGAGAGAGAGAGAGAGAGAGAGAGAGAGAGAGAGAGAGAGAGAGAGAGAGAGAGAGAGAGAGAGAGAGAGAGAGAGAGAGAGAGAGAGAGAGAGAGAGAGAGAGAGAGAGAGAGAGAGAGAGAGAGAGAGAGAGAGAGAGAGAGAGAGAGAGAGAGAGAGAGAGAGAGAGAGAGAGAGAGAGAGAGAGAGAGAGAGAGAGAGAGAGAGAGAGAGAGAGAGAGAGAGAGAGAGAGAGAGAGAGAGAGAGAGAGAGATTTTCTGCATCATAGTACTTTTTCTGTTTACAGAGTACATTCTCGTGATTTTTTTCTTTGCTCTGCTTTGGGAGTGAGGGGGGAAGCTAACAGATAGTAAGAGAGATGTTCCCAAGAGTTAGAGAGCTTGTTTGTACCAGTAGTCGTGTGATTTTCTTGTTAACGGGTTTTGATTGGTGTTCACGGGAATGGCAGTGCTTTGTAGTGTTATTGATGGGGCGTTTCTCTTTGAGTTAGGTTAGGTTGTGGGGCGTGGGTAAAGTACGTTGTGGTGACGTAGGTAAGATATATGCTTTGGGGGCATGGGTAAGATATACTAGGTTGTGGGGGCGTGGATAAGATATAGGTTGTGGGGGCGTGGGTAAGATATAGGTTGTGGGGACGTGGGTAAACGATAGGTTGTGGGGGCGTGGGTAAGATATAGGTTGTGGGGACGTGGGTAAAGATAGATTGTGGGGGACGTGGGTAAAATAGGTAGCGAGGGTGAGCGTGTTGGCAGCGACGTAGAGAAATGTGGCACCCTGACCGACGTCTTCATCAAGTTGCCACGTCTCGTAAATTACCTAATAAGCAGAGAACGACGTGATCATTACTGTTGGCTCTTATAATGGCTCGTTAAAGTTGTCCTGGCTGTCGGCGCCTTTTCAATGCGACCTTGATTAAGAGTCGCCATTAAGGCATCACGTTGATTACATTATTACGGTATGTATGGGTTTGTTGTCAGCTATACTGTATTATGTGGATGTGTTAGAGGGTGGGCGTGTGTTAGAGGGTGGGCGTGTGTTAGGGGGGCGTGAATCATAAAAGCCACAGGGGAAAATGGCTGTCAAAATGATAATATAAATCATTCCATCATATTATTGACATCCGGATACAAAATAAATATACTAGTGTTTGATGTGAAGAGAACGAGTCGGGGGGGGTGGGGGCACTTGTACACACTGGAGTATAGGAGCAGTCGTGTGTTGTAGTACCAGGCTTAACAAGGTAGAAGTTTATGGGTGTGTGTGGTTACCGTGACCTGGTGATTATCGTGATAGGTCCCTGGGGATGGGGTGGGGAGGGGTATACTAGTTTCTCTCATTCATGGGGTTAGGTACCAGGCACTCATGAATACTATGAATACTTGAGAGGCCAGTGGGTCTCTTAACCTTTTCCCCTCCCCCCTTCTCTCCCATTCTCTCATTCCTTCTACCCCTCCCTCACCTCCCTCCTAGATCACTATACCTCATTGATGGTCACTCCTACCACAATATCTGCCACCAGTGCCTCAAACACCTGCCACCAGTGCCTCAAACACCTGCCACCACTGCCTCAAGCACCCACCATCGTCATTAGTAGTGCCACATTGAGCACTAACACCAGTACCACTTCCACTACCACGACTTACCCCTGACACATGTGTGGGCGCCCGTCTCTCCCTAACACGCAGTCAGGTAAACAGGTGTGCTGGCTTACAGGTGTTCTGTGTGGGATTGTGGGTGTTACCAAGTGGTGCAGGTGGTATAGAGTCTGAATTGCACGTGTGTGTGTGTGTGTGTGTGTGTGTGTGTGAAAAAGAGAGAGGGAGGGAGGAAGGGAGGAAGACAAGTCAGAGAGGAGAACAAGAGAGTTAAAACTCACCACAGTCAGGTAGTTGTCAGCCGTCGTCGTGTAAACAAGCAGACATAATTGGACTTATGAATGTTTATGAGTGTGGGAGATGGGTGCCTTTGTGTGGGTGATGACTGTTGCTGCTACCTCTGGTGCATTGGGGAGGTAAGTTGATGGGTTGCTGGGTGTGGTGATGGTTGACAGTCTCTATGGCGACCATCTATTAGTCATAATAATATATTAATCCCTTGCTAAAAGAAGGTAGAGTTACAATTTGTGTTTGTGTGCACGTGCGTGCGTGGGATAATATTTAACATGGAAATGAACCAATTTTGGTATTGTCAGGGATAGTCTGGGTTAATTTTCGTCAAAAGTGGGTCAAATTGTGCGATGTTCTGGTTGTTGTGCTGTGGTCACCCCCTGAGGCGTGGATGGTTCAAGGGGGAAACTAGTGTAGCCTCCTGCCGGTAGATGACTTGTGTGCTGGTAATGTAAAAACACACTTATCACTGAACGAATGTCTGACATACTGTAGGCTCTACAAGGGTCTCATTGCTTAGTGCGGGGAATACCTGGCGCTGCTTTTATGATACGGGACTTGAAGATGAATTGCCTTGTGTTGTGTGTGTAGTGAAGTCGCAGGTCTTCCTTAAAGCGCTCCCATGTCCGGGTGGCGAAGGTCGGCACTGTCAAATATTGGCATGTGGCGCTGATGAGTTGTTGATGACTGTTAAGTGACTCTTACCTGGAAGAGTTGTGTGGGGACTGTGAAGGAGTCGTCCTTCACCAGCAGGTGGCTGTCACCACACACACACGCCCACAATTACCACCCACACTAAATGTCTATAGCACACATCCTACGTGTACATTCTACTCATATATGCCTGTGTGTTACTATGCCAAAGCGCACCCTCGCTCCCCCCGTCTACGCCCACTCATCCAGAGGTCCCCACACCACCCGGCCTGACAACCGCCCTGAGGTGGTAGGCGTCATATCCTGTGGTCTGTAGCTACAGTTTTGTTGTCACTTCTGGTACACGTATTTTGGGCCCCTCTACCTTTACCTGTTAATGACTGCTGTTAAACTAATAATACTTGTGTCAGGCTCAGAAAGACGTGTTTGTTGTGATTTTGTGATTTTTTTTTTTTACAGTCCAGTATGTCAGGTTTGTGAGTAATGTCTTAAAAGGAGAGAGTGAACACGATCTTGAACTTTAACCTTTAGTCACCATTAAGGTCACTGGTAACAAGAGCCGGCTGTTGTGAGGGCACGATGTCACTGGTGCCTCCAAGGTCACCACAACCTGCAGGGTCACTACTGACACAGCTACGCCCGAGGTCACTAAATCAGTCACTAATATAGAACACCAGAGTCACCACCGTGTACAGGGTCATCAGGTCCACATGTACCTCGAAGGTCACAAGGGCACCCCAATGGTCACCAAAATTTTGAAGGGGATCAGTATACCTCCAAGGTGACAAGGTTAGTGGCACACCTGACATCACCAGAACCTCTAATATTTGGAGTTGAGAGAACTTATCAGGTCACTGTGTTGTTTGGTTAGGATTCACAAAGTTTCGTAAGTTGTATCTGAAGACCGTAAGAACGCTCCTAACTGGTTCTGGATACCTTGAGCTAAAACACCAAAAATAGCGTTAGACTAGCACTGAATCTCGTAATTTAATAGATGTGTTCCCTCGGCACCAGTTAAAGAGACTATTAACCCTTGCAATCTTCTTGAACACACACACACACACTGGACCACCAGACACCACGTTGGTTGTCTTGGAGTCACCAGGGGCACCGAGGATCAACAACCTCTTGGGGGTCACCAGTACAACCATCACAAACACAGCGAGGCGGCTTTTTAGTCTCAATGCGAAGAGGCGAGGCAAAGAATTTTGAGTATTTCTCCACCAACACAACGACCACATACATCTGGTAAGCTACTCAACGTCAGAATTATCTCATTACACGGTTGAAGAAAAGAACGAGGGAGACTCAGTTGACATTAGCTCGTAGAAATGAAAAACTCTAAGACAGTTTGAATCACGTAAAGATTGGGCACCCCAGGAGGGACAGTAGTTGGGAGAGGAGGAGGAAGGATAGTAGCTGGGAGAGGAGGAGGAAGGATAGTAGCTGGGAGAGGAGAAGGGACATTTGCTGGGAGAGGAGTAGGAGGGACAGTAGCTGGGAGAGGAGGTGGAGGAGGGACAGTAGCTGGGATAGGATGAGACGGGACAGAAGCTGGGAGAGGAGGTGGAGGGACAGTAGCTAGAAGAGAAGGAGGAGGGACAGTAGCTGGGATAGGATGAGAAGGGACAGAAGCTGGGAGAGGAGGAGAAGGGACATTTGCTGGGAGAGGAGTAGGAGGGACAGTAGCTGGGAGAGGAGGTGGAGGAGGACAGTAGCTGGGATAGGATGAGAAGGGACAGAAGCTGGGAGAGGAGGTGGAGGGACAGTAGCTAGAAGAGGAGGAGGAGGACAGTAGCTGGAAGAGGGGGAGAAGGGACAGAAGCTGGGAGAGGAGGAGAGGGACTAGCTGGGAGAGGAGGATGAAGAGGGATAGTAGCTGGAAGAGGAGGAGGAGAGGGACAGTAGCTGGAAGAGGAGGAGAAGAAGGGGCAGTTGGAGGATGAGGTCAAGTGATAGTCAAGTGTCCCCCAGGTTCTCTTTTTTCCTAAGAGGCCAACCTGTGAACTTATGTTGGTTAGTGAGTGTGGATGTATGAGGGGTGGACTGTAGCGGGGGGGGGGTTATGAGGAGGGTGATGGGTGTGTGGGCAGTGGGTGGTATATGTTGGGTGGGAGAAGGAATGATATTGTTGGTGTAGGTCTGTGGAGGGAGGGTGAGGGCGTGTGGGGAAGGAGGGTGAAGGCAGGGGGGAGGAGGAGGGTGAGGCGTGTGGGGAAGGAGGGTGAAGGCAGGTGGGAGGGAGGGTGAGGAGGCGTGTGGGGAGGGGTGAGGGCGTGTGTGTGTGGAGTGAGGGCGTGGGGGAGGGAGGGGGGGGGCGGAGGGAGGATGAGGGGTGTGGAGAGGCGTGTGGGGAGGGAGGGTGAGGCGTGTAGGGGAGGGAGGGTGAGGGCGTGTGGGAGGGAGAGGGTGAGGGTGGGCGTGTGGGGGAGGGAGGGTGTGGGGAGTGTGTGGGAGGGAGGAGGGTGAGGGCGTTGTGGTGGAGGGAGGGGTTATGCGTGGGGAGGGAGATTGAGGGCGTGTGTGGAGGAGGGTGAGAGCACGTGTGAGGAGGCTGCGGGCGTGTGTGGTGGGCGTGCTCGGGCAGTCCACGCCAGGATAATGTCATCGTCACCCCTTCTATACACACTGTGAGCACGATACAAGGATGCCTGCTCTCCCCCCCCATCCTCCTGCCCCCTCTCTCTCACTCCTCCACGCGCGCACTCGCACACACAAAACGTTTGATGTTTATGCTTGTTTTACTAGATGGCAATTCTCTCAAAACATATTCTTCAGTCCGACCACGACAATATACAAGGCGTGTTTTACCTTAAGTATCAGGTATGCTACTTTAGTTTTAAATACATTACTTGACTACTGAGTATCTTCAGTGAGCGTTGGGTGTCTTATCTGAATACTTAGATGACGTCATGCGTGTGCTGGCAGTCATGAGAAATGATGACGTTGTGGGTGACGGTATAATTAGGTAGGCTCCTGAGAAATGATGACGGTGTTGATGACGTTATACTCAACTAGGGGTCCAGAGAAATGATGACGTTGTGGGTGATGTCATTGGTCAGAGCATCAGGGGCAGACGTGACCGTGATAAGGACCGGACGAGCCACACTCCCCCTCTTTCCTAGACTTAACACAGTATCCACCTCCTACGCTATACTCCAGCATCCTGCAGGTGTTAGCGTATAAGAGTTAACCTCGTCGACTTCTCCTTCAGACTTTTATCTAAGAATGAGAGTTAGAGATGTATGGAAATGTGGAAATAAAATAAATAATATAAAAGAAGAAATTTATAAAATGTATGAGAGAGGTTGATGGTAAGAAGGAGAGGAGGAGACCGAGGAAAGGATAGGGGGGGGGGTGAATTTACTAGAAACGGGGAGACTGGAGATACCCCAGACACAGCGGAGGACGTGAACAGGAAAACCTAACACCGAGTAAAGGTTTATGTGAGTCCTGATAGTGAATGAAGACGGGGGACAGTAGAGGCTGTTTTTATTTTACCGGATCCCGATCATCCTGCAGCGTAGACCAAAAGAGCTTACGGGGGATCACAGGATGTAAGGGGGTGCCCAATAAACTAGCCCCCTCGTGGTGGAAATCTGATGATACAGCAAACTGGCGTTACTTTGGGGGTGGGGGGGGGGGGTGTTAGGTTATGTTACGTTAGGTTAGACAATGTTATGTTATGTTACTTTAGCGTTATGATGGATAATCTTTAAATAATCTTAAAATGAAATAAACTTGAGGGGCTAATCTTTCCGTGCTCCCTTACATAATACGGCAAATATTATCTATAAACTAGCAGAGTTACCCAGCTTAGTCCATCCACACCTCCCGAGTGAGTTCGATGTTACAGACTTCCGCCAACACCTCAGTAATTGGCCTGAGTTATATTAAGTGTTCAACCTCATAATGTCTCTCCTCGCTGGGTCGCTGTAGTGAAGGTCTGGAGTAGGTGACGTGTTGGTCTGGAGTAGGTGACGTGTTGGTCTTGAGTCTTGGGTGTATTCTGTGAGTTTGGTGCCCAGGATATTCAGAGTATTGTGATTGGTGTAGTGTGTGTGGTGTACAGTGTTGGTAGGATGTGTGGTGAGGATGTATTCGAGTAAGGTGTACTGGATGGTGATGTGCGTGAGTTTGGTGTGTGGTTGTGGTGGTAAAGTGTGGCTGTGGTGAGGCAGGTTCCCACGCGGGTGAGGACGCTGGCTCAACATATTCTTGGTAGTCCATTGGTTGTCAAGGCGGGCAGGAAGGAGTTTCGGTTAATCCAGGCCTGTGGCACCACCTGATGTCATCACCTTACAAGTGGGTCTGAAGTTGGTGACATCATAGATTGAAATACAAGGGTGATGGTGACGTCATGGATAACGGGGGGGATAGTGACATCGTGTTTGTCTAAATACAGAAGTGGTGGTGAGAACCTGAGAGTACGTGTACGGGGATGATGGTAACAGTTAATTATAAACTTTAGGGATAATACTACACTGCGAGAGATGGAGAGTGGGTCACGGATCTCTAGTACAGGCGCCATCATCCCGGGACACTGGTACTAACTCGTTTGACATGTACCAAGACCATCAGGGATCTCCCACTGCGTATGTGAGAGAGAGAGAGGGGGGGGGGGCGATTTTTGACGTGGGCACATTTTTTGTATCCTTCCGTGAGTGTCCAGTAGCTTTGTGTTCGTTCATTGCCTCGACTTGTATCTCTTGAACCATGTGGTCTCAGCAACGTATATATTACCTACACCTGAATACAACACCATCATGTAGCCAGTTATCCGGTATAATATTTATAAAGTCCCTTGATCTTCGTGTTGGCAGTCCCTTGATGAAGTACACATGCAAAACATGGGTGTGTGTGTGTACTAAATATCTCTTAACACACCACTGTTTTCTTCGCCATGTTCGCTGTGACCTCTTGTCTGTAAAGAAGTCGTCACGAACATCCTTGATACATTCTTACCAGTTCCGTCTACAAGTCTCAAGTCACTGTGAACACGATAAAGATACAGAGAATGGCGGATACAGATGTTTTAGATGTGTGAACTCCTCAAGGGACTCTGTAAACACAAACAACAAGTCTTTGTAAACACCGCGTAGTGTGGCGGGCGTGGTGTGGGAACTTGGTGCTACGGATCCTGTGAAACGCATCAACATTACACTGTTTTGCTCACAATGTTTTTCTGTTCATTTTTTCATTGAAACTAATTACTTCTGCTGCAGCGTCGAAAATGTCTTCTTCAGCGCCAGACTTTAATGTGAGTCGTGACTATGTGGGTGGGTGGGTGTGGGTGACTGTGAGGGTAGGTGACTTGTGTTGGAAGGTGGATGAGTGGGTGGATAGGTAGGTGTGTGTGTGAGGGCGGTAGGTTCAGAGAGAGAGAGAGAGAGCCGCAGGTGGTAGCACAGTTAACAACATGACCTACCGTGGTTCCTACAAAATAACTTTCTTCCCCAGAATGTTAACCCCGAAGGCCTTCAGGTTAACTGTGGCCTGGCTCCCCCCCCCTCCCCCTCCTCTCACACGCCCATCAATCACTTGACACATGCCAGTCATCATACAGACTGACACACTCGTCACTGTCAACATACATGATAGTCATTTATAATTAACTTGACTGCAATAGTACATGGCTGTTATGCTTCACCAGACTATAGATGAGTGTTTTGATGGTGTATTGTGGTAAGTCATCATATTAGTAGCAATCATTATAAGTCATCATAGTAATCACCATAGTGAGTCATCATAGCAGAGGTCGTGAGAGTAAGTCGCCAGTCTGTCTGAATGCTAACCCTTGGTCAAGTTTTTGCGTTGGGGTCAGTAATGAAGAGCCACTGCGGGCGTATTTTGTTCCGTACGCTGGCGACTATTTTGTTTCTGTCTTGTGAAGATGTGTGTATTGACTTATGTAGGGTAGATAGGCGAGAGGACGAGTGATGTGAGAACTGTGGGTATGAAACTGAGGTCTAGGCATGGTCTTTAGCCCTAGCCCTCAAGCACCAGGCAGCCCTAGCTAGTCCTCAGGCTTTAGGTAGCCCTAGTCCCAGAATGGTAGCCTGTTTCTCTCTCACATGTACCCTACTATTGTACCAACTGTCCAATGGTAGCACACCGTTTGGATCCTGATATAGTGTACCTGTCATGTGTTCAAGTGCATATCAACCCCCAGGTGAACCAGGTGTTCTAGACGGGGGGGATGGGAGGGGGGAGATTAAGGGACGGAAGGGAAAGGTAGTGACCGAGCTTTGTTACAATTTTCCCGGTTGTGTGACTGAGGCAGAGGCACCTGGCTATGGAAATCGTGGTGGTGGCGGTGGTAGTAGTGGTGATTGTGACAAGAGTAGTGACATTGTGTTGTTGGTGGTGATGGTAGCTAATGATGGTGATAGTAGTAGTAGTTGTATTGCGGGTAGGAGTTATAGTGGTGGTTTAGTTGTTAGTAAACTGAGATGGTGGTGGTCATGTGGGCTATGGTGGTGGTTGACGACTTGTGGTGGTGGTTGGGTGTGCTATGGTGGTGAAGATTGGTACTTGTGTTAGTGGTGGTGAGTGCTGGCAACGAGAGTCAGGAAACAGGTGAGGTGGTCGACATAGTGGGCTGGATAGACGCCATAACCCAGGTGGTATTGGACAAGAGGGACTTTCCTTGCCGGGGGTGTGTCAGCTGTGTGTGTGTGTGAACGTACGTGTGTGTTTGTGTGTGTGAAAGATATTGAGAAAGTAGTAGTCGTGTTAGTTGTCGTGCTAATAGCAAGTGTAGTGGTAGCTGCAGGTGTAGTGGTGACTGCAGGTGTTGTGGTAGCTGCAGGTGTAGTAGCCATGCAGGTAAGGGCCGTGACGGTGTGTCCTCACCTTCCGGCTTCCGCTGACCCAACAACTTCAAGGTCCTGTTTCCTCCACCTGCTGTCTGCCCGCCCAGGGGGGTCGTGTGTGTGTGTGTGTGTGTGTGTGTTCCTTGCCACTGACCCGCGCATGTGAGTATTGAGAAGATGAAGCAGCACTGTGGTGTACTGTGACTATTCTGTGGGCGGTCCTTCCCCCTTCTTGCTCTCCTTCACACACACACACACACACACGTCAAAAACATTTACTCAGCAAGGTGTGGCGCCAAAAGACGATAAACTGTTGACCTATTGTCAACACTCATACTACCGCGTCTGGGTGAAGAGGTCAGCTATTGTGGGCAAAGGGTGTTGTGTGGGTCTTAGGTGGGCGTAGGGTGTGGGTGGAGAGTGAAAAAGAACTGGCGGTGAGTAACACTTGTCCTTGTCACTTGACTAAGGTGTAGTGAGTGGTTACGAAAAAAGAGCTGGCAACCATTTAAATTGACGCTTCCTCAACCCAACCCCCACCTCGTGCGTCACTACCTTCCTGTACCACCTTCACCTGTGTCGTGTAGATGTTAGGTATTGTGTAAGATGTTAGTGTAGTCAGTTAAGGTGTAGAGACGAGTGTATTATTATCATACGGTCAGGTGTCAAGCGGTGTTGGGTTGGGTATTGGCGTATACTTGGAGAGTGTGGTGATGAGTGTCAGGTGTTATAATCAGCAGGTTCAGGTAAGTGGTGGCTGTTGCTAAGTAATACTCGACACATTATAAGCGTAGAGGGAGGAGGGGGATGTTGGTCCGAGCGTCACCCTCTCCCCCAACCACCCCGAACCAGTCTTCACAGGTGGGTTACGGACCGGTACATCACCTCCACCACATAGTCTACCTGCCCCCACACATTATCCTCCTCCATGCAGTATACCTGCCCCAATGACTCACCCACCCACCTGCCCCACTGACTCACCCACCCACCTGCCCCACTGACTTACCCACTCATCTGCCTCACTTGGTCACCAGCCCCACTGACTCATCCACCCACTTGCCCCTCATCACCCACCTGCCCCACTGACTCATCCACCCACCTGCCCCACTGACTCATCCATCCACCTGCCCCACTGGCTCACCCTCCCACCTATCCCACTGACTCACCCGTCCACCCATCTGCTTCACTTGGTCACCTGCCCCACTGACTCACCCACCTACCTGCCCCATTGACTCACCTGTCACCCTGTCCTACCTCTCCTCACCTGCCTCACCTCTGTGCCTGGTTAGTGTCTCCCCCTCCTTATATGAGGGAACAATGAACAGAAGTAGGACTCGTGTACAGTTAAGGGGTGACCAGTGTTGACACAAGACTCCGGCCGTGTCCGACAAAATAGTGAAATTTGTTTAGTGAGATTAGTTGTAATATGGCTATTTCGACTACTACTACTGTTACTACGACTACGACTACTACGACTATTCCTTTTTTCGTGGTCTCTAAACTTCTCTTATTGCCATACGTTTTCCACCATTTTATTCCTTTACTATCCTAATGCAAAATTATCTACCTTAGCTGGGTTAGTTAAGACACAGATCTATGCCGCAGTCCGTTTACTACTACTACTACTACTACTACTAATAATAATAATAATAATAATAATAATAATAATAATAATAATAATAAAGAAACTCATAAACGGTAAGGTAGAAACTGCGTAAAACTTGGGTGAGCAGTAATGAATTTCTTGTAATTTCGCGCGAGAGAGAATATACAGTATGGAGGACTAAACTGCTCGGCGCTCCCGGGAAATTATCTGAAATTGGTGCGGGTGTGGGGGAGGCGGCAGCTGTTAATTGATAACATTGTGGCAGTGAGAGGTGCGAGGGACGAGTTATGACAGCCTATATTTCCCCCCATCATATATTCGGTATACGTCACGTGTCTCTCTCTCTCTCTCTCTCTCTCTCTCTCTCCGGATATATTCTGAAATGATGTGACAGTTTGCCCCACTTCTCTCATACACGTGTGTTGTAAAATTTCGTAAATATAAGAGCTATACCTTTATTTACTTTTTATGTACCGCCGCCATTGTAGAAGAGGCATATATTGTTATCTTTGACTGTCTGTGCACTTATACAACGTCAAGTTCATTTTCATTCTCTTTCGATTTCATTTTTCTCTTCGTTAGATTTAGATCACAGTTCAATATAGAGGAGGTCCCCCTGGTGGCAGATAGACCAAGTTCTGTGTTATACGGCAGAATAATGCGAAACAGTCATCCGATTGGTTAGATTATTATTGATTACTTTGGATTAGGTTGATTTAGTGAATTTGAAATATATTTAGGTAAATTAGATTATTTTTCGTAAGTTAGATTAGGTTACTTCAGGTGGGTTAGGTAAGGTTTATTTATGTTGGTTAAGTTTGGTAAGGGTAGTAATGGCAGTCAGCAGCTATCAATATGTAAATGATGCTTAGTTGTGTCAGCCACTTGGTGCACACAGTCAGCTGTTGGTGACGTGTGGCGCAACACCTGGTGAATATGATCCCCGGCCTGTACCTCCTGCCCTCCCCTTCCCCCCTTGCCCTTCGCTTCCCTCCTTGCCCTGGTGAATATGATCCCCTGTCTGTACCTCCTGCCTTCCCTCCTTGCCCTCCCCCTTGTCCTTCCCTTCCCTCCTTGCCCTCCCCTTGCCCTCCCCCTTGCCCTTCCTCCTTGCCTTCCTCCCCTCCCTCCTCCCTGCCCTCCCCTCACCTCCCTGCCCTCCCCTCACCTCCCTGCCCTCCCCTCACCTCCCTGCTCTCCCCTCACCTCCATGCCCTCACTTCCACAACATCCTGCCCTCACCCCTTCCCTCACCTTCTCTCACGTGCTCATTTCCTCACTCTTATTTCACTGTCTCTCGTTGTCTTGAACTTTTACTCCCAGCGGTTCTCTCTGCTCTTCATTCCCCGTCACGAGTCTAGAAGGCGGCGTGTATTGTTAACCTTGTCTGTCTGTCCCTCCATCCGTGCAGGCTCACTCACACACACACACACACACCTTTCGATCTCGTTTAAGTTGTTTGGTTAACCTATAAGTTGAGCTCAGAATTAGGTGGTTAACCTTCGTGATATAAGAACTCAATAAGCTAATGGAGTATATTGCAAAAAGTTACTAATTTTTTATCTTGAATGTGTTTAGTGTTAAACTGATACACAACATTGAAAACTTAATTTATAAAGAAAGGCTGGTTAGAGTGATGTAAGACCTCGGGTGTTTGTAATTTATATAAACATAGGTTAAAATGACATAAAGAATTGGATTGGTAGTTATTTATGTAAGAATAAGAAAATCACCAGACGATTAGGCACCCCAGCTTATTTTTTTTATGATTTAACAGTGTAAGGCAACATTAACCTTCCCCCACCCTCTTCCAGGTAGCGTTCGGGTGTGTAATCATCGTACAGAATAAGTCGGGGTGCCTACTAGATACTCTTCTGGTGATCCGGATTGGTTGAATTAATCATAAGTATTAAAGAATCATTAGTTTGTATAATAAGACGTTAGGAGAGGTAGTGAAGGGGGGGGGGGGCAAGGTGAGCTTCAGGTGAGCAGATATGATAATAAGTTTACCTGACCATGACAAACACAGTGGTGGGTGGGGCGACATTCCTCCCCACACGTCCCCCACATGTTAATACCCAGTCAGCTGTGGACTTGTTGGGTCACTTGAAGACTAGGCTCCCCAGCTTATTTCACCTGGTGATTAAACACCCTAACTATATTAAAACAATTAACTTAACATACTTTAACTTAATTGAACTTAACCTAACCCCAGGTAGCGTTAGGATGTGTAGTCATCGGGTGAAGTAAGGTAGGGGCTAATCTTCAGGTGATCCGAATTGCTGCATACCTGCCAGTGTTGGGTGTAGGTTGTGATGGAACAAAGTATAGAGGGAGGGTGTAGGTAATATTGCCGTGGTGTTGATCTAAGCAGCAGTAAATTGTGTTTGTCGGTGTGAAGTGTTGAGTGTGACCCAGCAGCCTCAGCATCACCTTCTGCCCGTGCTATGACAACCTTGACGCTGACGGAGTTACAGCGGCAGGTGGAGTCACGAGTGGCCCCCTTCTCTTGCCTGAGCCTTGCCTTGACCCCGCCACACCACTCCGTCGCCTCTTCTGCTTCCTTCTGGTACTATTTCTGCTACTGCTGCATTGGCTTTTCTGTTCTTACGCCCCTGCTACTGTACATACCCTGCTCCTGTTCTGTCTGCTGCCTTAATTACCTTTTCCCTGTTCTTCAGTTACTGCTGCACTTAACCTCCCGCTGCTCCTACTGCTTTCTGAATGTAGCTGAAGCTCTTCTCCTGTTTCTGTATATGTGTCTGTTACTGCTGTTCCTGTCGCTGCTCTGTTCATCCTCCTCCACCTACATATGTCGTCTGCTCACTAGATAGTGCAGGTGGTTGAGGTACAATAGTTGTGTGGCGCGGCCTAACTCCTTGGTCCGGCGTGTTGACCTTAGCAGTACAGCCTCACTTTTGACTTGAGTTATGTATGTCATCCGCATACCTTTCCTGTTTTACCTAGTTGGAAGTCCAGCCAACAAATATGAATATTATACACCCGTCAGCGTTGCGACACAGTGACACTTACATGTTTCTTGTTTTTCATAGCTAAGGTATTTGCCTGCCTGTGTTAGGGTCCATGTTAACGCAGCGTTATTATTCATTTTAGTGGCTAATGTCGTTGCTTAAGTGGAACAGATGTTACTTTAGTATTTTGCAACGTCAGGATTCAGGACACCTATTAACGCAGCCTTAGTTGACTGATGGGCAGGGAGAATGTTGGATTAGGGAACAGCTTTTGTTAAAACTTACCTTACCTTGATAGTCTGTCTGTCAAAATTATAAAGCCCAGTTGACACTTTTAACAAGAACAAGTCTTCCTGAAATACAGTACATAGCAGTACTAGAGTACGGTGTTACAGGTGGTGGTAACAGCGGGTGAGGTACATAGGTTTATGGTTGCAGTGTCAGGATATAGGTACAGTAGGTACCCGTTGTTTTCCTGGCTTGCTTGGGTTGTTGAGGCTTCTGTAGGTGAAGTGTTTATTTTCGTCATGACCTTCCCAGACTAGAGTGAACCGTCCGTCTCCTGCCTGCAACCCTCTCACGTATTACAGGACGCGATAACACCATGACCTGGATATTCCAAAGGATTAATATGCTTAACTTTCCCTGTAATTGGAGATTAAAGATCACAAAGTTACACCATCAGAATAATCGTGCTGACCCAACCTGACTCTTGGTGAGGAGAGTCTATTTATCAGCCTCCAGCAAACGTTTCACGGACCGTCTTGAAACGTGTTTATTGTTGAATCTTGGATCTTGGGTGTGTCCTCTGTGGTAACTCTCTTTTATTTTTTCTTTATCTTCTCTTCGTTCCTGTGTCATATTTCCTCTCATCCCTCTTTTCCTCCCAGCTTCCGGTTGAGGTAGGAGGCAGGTAAGAGGCCCCGCCCCTAATCTGGTTACCCCCGGGCGCCCTTCACCATTGACACTCAGGTGACTCACTCAAGGGGACTCAGAGGCCGCTTCCTGTACCTCCCCTCCTCTTCTACCGCCTTCTCCTCTTATGTCTCCTCCTCTTCTGCCTCCTCCTCCTCCTCTTCTCGATTCTCTTGGCACATCCCATACAAAGCTCCAATGCTATAGAATTGATTCTTTCGGCGAATAGGATCTACTTAGTACATTCATTTGTAATCAGCCCGCAACACACTCCTTTGTCTTAGACTGTGTGTGTAAAGCTGTCATAAGTATTTGAGGGTTTATGTTGAAATTTAACATGATAACGGCTTTAGTTGTTTTTATTGCACATCACTCATATACCGAACTAGAAATAAAGAGCTGCAAGGTTTAGGAAATTGATTCTGGATAATTGATGGATGGCATACAAGTACTGTACACCTGTTGTGCCATGACCACCAGGCCGCAGGTGTGACCGAGTTGGGTGTATTTATGTGTCACCAAGGAGAGTAATAGATGAACATGTGTGACTGGTGGCTGTCACAAACGCCAAGGTGACCCCGAAGATATTTCCAGTGGGTCTATAGATCTTGGTGTGTGAAAATGAAACCCGGAATTTACTGGTGACTTAAGTGAAGGTTAATATAAGAGGCGGTGTAGGTGCAGGGAGTCAAGTGTGGCGGGCCATCCCCAGGGAGTTGGACGTCCTCGGGTGTGGGTGTGGCCGGCGATGACTGGTACTGAAGTAACTTGATCTTTACCTAACTTAGTGGCGTGGTATTTGATGTGCTTTGGTCACTATATCGATTACTGACAAATAAATGTTCAACTCAAAGTTTATATACAAACTATTGAAGGTGGTGAACTCAAACATAAAAGATGGTTTATTCAAATTAAGTCAATATTGATTGGCACACTGCACAGTTAAGTATTTTTTTTATTTTGGGGAGTAAACTAGATCTGATGAGGTGGATTTAGTTATGACATTAGGATATTGATTAATGATGTTAGTAGTTACTGAGTGAATCACATACCCGTTACTGTATAACTTCAGCTACGGAACCAAAGCTTCAAATGTTCTTGGGGTTTTGTGAATATTTACTTAGTTTTTGTACAGTCAAATTTTAACATGTATAGCTAGTGTTAGGTGTTAATTGACTTTACATCAGTTTAAAACATTGACTGGCGTTAGGTAAAACATGCCTGGGATGTAGTTGACTCTTTAGTATTAGATTTTGAATGAGCAGCAGAGGCGTAGTGGAGGGTGGTGATGATGTGGTGAGGAAGGACATGGCGCCCCCCCCCCCCCTCCCCATGTGGTGGTGGTCGGGAAGGCCGTATTGGAGTTGTTGGCGTGATGGGTGGCAGGGGGCGGCGGTGGTGGGGGTTGAGGAGGCAAGTGGAGCAAGGTGAGGCGGCGGCGGTGGTGACCCCTGGCCCCTACTTCCACTAGGATAATTAATATGCCACACCTGTACTAACACACCACCTGTTGTGTACCCTCTTACCTGCCCTGTCACCTGACCACCATTAATTTGAAGTAAGTAATACTAAAAAACGAATAGTCATCTTCGTCTGGCATTTCCCGTTCACCTGGCGTAGCTTACGGAAGCTATGCCAGACAAACATTCACTCCCCTCCCAGATTACTCTCACCGGCCCCGCCCAGGTTGTTGATGTTATAATGTTATTACTGCGCTTCAACAACTAAAGTCTTTAAGCGCGGTGTTGATGGATGGTTGAGGTGTAGTGGTGGTGACTCCCTCGGCTGTCATCTCTTCCCTCAGCATCTACAGGCGAACTCCCCTCCTCCGTCAGTGTCTTGTGGTCTCGTCTGCTGGTGAACATCCCTCACTTTAGGTATTGTTGATTCTAGGTATTCCTAATGTTGTGGCCAGGTGTTGTGACCTTCAGGTGTGTGGCCCTCGTGTTGTGACCCTCAGGTGTGTGACCCTCGCGTTGTGACCCTAAGGTGTGTGGCCCTCGTGTTGTGATCCTCAGGTGTGTGGCCCTCGTGTTGTGATCCTCAGGTGTGTGGCACTCGTGTTGTGGCCCTCGTGTTGTGATCCTCAGGTGTGTGGCCCTCGTGTTGTGATCCTCAGGTGTGTGGCCCTCGTGTTGTGGCCAGGTTCACACACCGATAATGCTTCTGGGGGAATGTACCATATATGACCTAGTGGGTCACCTTGAGTCTACTATACCACTTCTGTCACGCCGCCTACCGCAGCCGCAGTCATCACACCCGCAACCAAAACAGCCGCCGCAGTTGTACCGGGACGCGGATTCAGTGAGAGGCGCAGGTGGAGACATGTTGAAGGAGCAGACAGGTGGGGGGTGTGGGGAGGTATAAGTGTGGGTCTCATCTCGGTGAGGGTGTGTGAATCAGCTGGGTGTGGGTAGGTGGGGGTTTGCGTCTCAGCAGGTGTGGGTAGGTGAAGGGATGTGAGAGTCAGTTAGGTGTGGGGGTGGGTCGGTGGGGGTTGTGGGAGTCAGCTACTTGTGGGCAGATGAGGGTGTGTGAGTCAGCTAGGTGTGGGCAGATGAGGGTGTGTGAGTCAGCTAGGTGAGGGTGTGTGAGTCAGCTCGGTGTGGGCAGATGAGGGCGTGTGTGAGTCAGGTGGATATGGGTAGGTAGGGGTTGTGGAAGTTAGCTGGGTGTGGGCAGGTAGTGTGTGACCTCCAGAAGAACGGCCTGGTACCCCCAGAGGTCAACAGATGGTGCACCGATCACTTGTTGCCACTCAGGTTTCTTCCTCCTCCCCATTCCTCTTCCTCCTTACCCCTCATCCTCCTACTTTTAACCTTATCCTCCTTCTCTTCAGGAGTATATGTGGTGCACGATCACTTAAGTCTTAAAAGGAGGGAAGGGGTGGAGGGGGGTAATTTGCGACGGGGTTGTCTGACTGCCGAGACGAGTTAATTGTTGGTAATAGGACTCGTGTGTGTGTGTGTGTGTGTGTGAGAGAGAGACTCAACACTGCTGACACAGGCTTGTCGAGACACTTAACATCCGTCGCTCAAGTAAAGAGAGTTGAGTGAAGATCACTAACTGCTTGTGTAAGAGCGACCGGGGAGAGGAGGAAGACTTTACACACGCACGCACAACGATCTCAGGGGAGAGAGTCCCCCTCCTTACTCCTGGTCAGTGTCAAGGTGGGTGTGTCCACGTTTCCGTCGTGGTAAATGTCGCGTGGTGGATGTCTTTTGTGGTGGTGGTTCCCCACTACCTGCTGATTCACTATTACCACTGTCACCACCATCATAACTACCAGTATCAGAGGTAGGAATGCTGCAGCAAGAATTAGAAGATAGAGAGAAGGCAGGGAAAGAAGACGAAGATACTAAGGGCGAGAGAAGAGGAGGAGGAGGAAAAATGTTTCTAAAGGAAGATGATGATGTTGAAGTGGAGGGGAAAAGAGGAGAGCGAGATAGATTTTTCGAGAAAGGAGGAGGAGGAGGAGGAGCGTGACCCAGGGAAGATTATGAGAACGGAAATTTGATAATGATGAAGAATTTGTACGAGGATAAAGAAGAGGAGGAAGAGTTAGGGCAGAGTGGGAGTACTCAACATGATGAGGGTGGGAGAGTGACACTGCAGATGGTGACCATAAACAGGGAAAATATACACTCATGAGGGGGGGGGGTAGTTGTGGTGAGAGAGTTGGTGGTAGTAGTGGTGATGGTGGTAACTGTACAGGACATGCGGCTTTAAGAGTAGTAATAGTGGTAGCGGTGCAGGACAGTGGTGAGCGACACACCACAGCAGTCCCCGTGTAGGTCAAGGCTCTCAGGCAGGGCCCCAGCTGACGCCTGTGCTAATGTTGTGTTTGTTGTGGTAGTGCGACGACGCTTGTGTACTCCTGCCGCCCCCCCCCCCTAATTCACGCTCCAGCTGACAGTACTGCTGACTGCTTGTACTGGTGCTCCTGTATCGTTTGCTGTTGTATGCACCGTAGTACAGTATACATACATTAGTCGTGTGTGTGTGTGTGTACATCCACGGGTCGGCTGTGTACAGTACATACCTTAAACGGGATCTTGTGTTGGAACTTACCGTGTACACCCGTGGGCCGTGTGTGTACAAGTTATACCTTATACGGACCACAATACTGGCTTATTGTGTACACGTGTTGCATCATGTGTTTTATTAGTAATCAGTAACAGTATTTTTATTCTGTGTAATAATTGATATATGAGGGGCATTTTTCTCGCATCAAACCGTGTCTTTATAGTGTAGTGTTTACTTGGTCCTGTGGTCCACACTTGACACCGTCTGTAGTACATGTGTGGCGGCGTTGTGTAATTCTAAAGGATGCGAGACCACAATGTTAGTAAATTATTCTTGTGTTTGTGTTGACTCATCTGTGAAAGATAAGCAACCACGTCGAAATTCTGGCCCCCTATTGGTCCAGGTGTCACATGCTGGGGCCCCATACTGTGTTACAGAACTTACAGCCCTGGTGGTGACCCCTCCTGTCCACACCCTGGTGATCCCTTCAGCTGCTGCTCCTCCTCCATACTCCCACACACGCCCTGCCCCTCCCTCCAGCCCTTACCCTGACTCATTTCCTTCCTCCCTTTTTGCCCACTCCCTGATTCCATCGGCCCCTCCCTCCTTATCCACACCCTGAGTCCTCTCGCCTTCATTCCATCTCCCCTCCCATACCGCCTTCCCGTTCACCCTCGCTGCGTCCCCTGTACTAGAGGAGGGAGGCAGACTATACTCATTGTACATGCATGATAGTGTTACCGTCTCTGGATAAACTCTAGAGATGAAGATATTAATGTCTTGTGTCGTTACCTTTGTGTTTATTATTCCTCCAGAGCGAGTAAGACGCAATAAGTATTGGGTGACCAGCAATGGAATTTAGTTGATTCACGTACAGTACATCCTTGATTTTTTCTAAGGTATTGATGTTTATTATTATAATTATTATTAATACTATTATTTAATTAATGCTCCGTTCTCTAAGGCTATGATGATGCCGTGTGCTTATTGGGACATGGGAGTCCCGCGTGTGTAGTGATGGGAGGGCGTGGTGTGTAGCCTGTGGCTGGTATGTGGTGGTGGGCGTGCCGTGTGTGAGGTGGTGTTGACTCTGGGTGAGGCGGGGTGCGGCGCCCAGCTCCATTCACTGGTGTAACTATCACCTACACCCCGACACCTTCCCACTCAACCTGGTGGTCCTCTCCACACTCCGTAATGTAGACGTCCGAGTGTGTGTGTACGTCTGTGAGTGTGTGTTTGGGTTCTTAACATAAAGTACGTGTTATCTCACCCATAATTAACACACATCATTGTTTACCACCCAAACCCCGTCCCCTCCCCCTCCACTCTCCTCCTTTCCTTCCCTCCCCGCTCCCCTCCCCTCCCCTCCCCTCCCCTTCTCTCCCCTCCCCCCGACTTGCTGATGAAGACACAAAACTTGTACTGTATGTTTCGTGAATTTTGTTCGTAATTTTAACATACGACTGGAACATACGACTTGTGGGCCTCCTGGGAGAATTCAGTAAGGTGTAATTTTTATTCTCATTTGGGGAAAGTAATGACCACTTGTTGCACTGCACGGATGGATGCTGGATCTTATTTCACTAGTATTCTTCACCCACGTAGACCTTACCTGAGTTGGCAGTACTTAGCTTTCCTGGGGTGTATGTCGGTAGCTCTTACGTGTTACCTGCACCTAGAACTTAACCCCCTGATCTATCACTAACTTATCCCACTCCTCAAGACAGTAAAGGCTTTGGAAAAAAAAATATTCTTGTACTGAAATAGCTGACATAACTATCATCACTGCTATTGTCTTGAGTCTTGTATGTTTCAATGAAGGAACTGCCTCTTAAAGGAGCGTAATACAGGAGTGATGGTGTGAACTCCTCGTCAGGTGTAATCAGCGTCTTACACACCATCACCACCTTCACTGTCTCTCACACTGTGGGAATGGTTTCGTGTTTTCTATTGGTTGAACCTGGAAAGTTGAATTTACTGTAAGTGTTTTGTACACATTGTGTTAGGAGTACAATACTAAGTCCTTAATTAGTAAAACCTAAAAAAAAATATATCTCCTTTGGTTATAGTAAGGACAGATAACTATTCCGGACGTATTGTGATAAGGAGGAACTTGTGTTATTCTAATATCAGAACTCTGCTGTACAGTTATATTAAAAACATTAGAGGCATCGCCGTGTTGTTGTGAGCTGCCAGAGAATATGCAAATGCCTCCCCGATTGGTGTTAAGAACATAAGAATGGAGGAAACTGCAGCGGGCCTATTGGCCCATACTGGGCAGTCCCGTTTACACCCAACCCCTATTGCTCATATAAGCATCCAACCTATGTTTGAAGCTATTCAGCGTATTCGAGTTAATGATGATATTTGGTAACTTGTTCCATTCATCCACTACTCTGTTTCCAAACCAGTGTTTACCTATTTCACGCCTAAATCTAAATTTGTCTAATTTAAAACCATTGTTACGAGTTCGCTCCTGGTTGGATAGTTTGAGTACCTTTGTAATGTCCCCTTTGTTTAGCCCTGACTTCCACTTATACACTCTATCAGGTCGCCCCTCACTCTACGTCTCTCGAGGGAGTGCAAATTAAGATGCTTTAACCTGTCTCTATACTCAAGGTTCCTAATGCCCGGGATTAATCTTGTCATTCTCCCCTGAATTCTTTCCAAGGATTCTATATCCATTCTGTAATACGGTGACCAGAACTGAACTGCGTAATCCAGGTGTGGTCTCACAAGAGCAAGATACAGTTTTAGGATGACCTCGCTAGTCTTGTAACTAACTCTCCTTTGTATGAACCCAAGTACTTTATTAGCCTTGTTGCGAGCAAAAACACATTGTTTACTTGGCTTAAGGTTCCTGCTTATCATTACTCCTAAATCTCTCTCGCAGTCGGATTTCTCTATGGCATCGTTGTTCATCTGGTATCTGGTTTCCCTGTTTACATCTCCTATACTGAGTACTTTACATTTGTCCACGTTGAATTTCATCTGCCATTTTTCAGACCATTCGAAATTTTTTTTTAAATCTTCCTGTAGTTTTGCGGAGTCCTCGTCAGATTTAATAACACGTCCTATTTTAGTGTCATCAGCAAATTTACTTATGTTGCTGTCTATACCGATATCTATGTCGTTTATGTATATAATAAATAATAATGGTCCAAGTACTGAGCCTTGGGGAACTCCACCTGTGACGTTGCTCCAATGGGACTTAGTGCCGTTAATGCTCACTCGCTGTTTCCTGTCCTGTAACCTTGCCCTAATCCATTTAAGGATGTTACCTTTGATGCCATGTGCTTCTACCTTTCTAATTAGTCTTTCGTGGGGGACTCTGTCGAAGGCTTTGCTAAAGTCGAGATATACCACATCATAATTGTGCCTCTCGTCCACCCATTCGAAAACTGATGAAAAGAATGTTAATAGATTAGTTAAACAAGAACGTCCGCTTGTGAAGCCATGCTGGGAATCATTGATCAATCGGTGCTTCTCCAGGTGATTTCGAATAGAGTTTGAAATGATTGCTTCCAGTAATTTGCCTACTATTGATGTTAGACTGGAGGTTAATATAATTTTATCTATCTATCTAACTAGCTATCCATGTTTTAATTGGATGGGATCACCTGAAAATTAGACACCTCAGCTAATTACACATGAAGATTAACCGCACTAATCAAATTCAACTTTATCTGTTGTATTAGATGTATCTTACCCGTTGTATTAGGTGTATCTTACCTGTTGTATTAGGTGTATCTTACCTGTTGTAGTGGTGAAGACCTTCTCCCCGTGTATGGTTTAAGGAAATAATTACTTACAGTACCTGGGACTGTTTGTAGGGCGGGGGACAAGTGGTGGTTTTTTTGTTTTTGTTTTTTAAATATAATGACCTTGGTGTGGTGTGTGGGTTAGGTATAGTGACCCAGGTGTGATAGCCAGGTATAGTGACCCAGGTGTGATAGCCAGGTATAGTGACCCAGGTGTGATAGCCAGGTAAAGTGACCCAGGTGTGATAGCCAGGTATGGTGTGTGGGTGAGGCCAGGTGCCCCCACCCCCCTTGTAACTGGGTCAGGGGAGCGTCAGTCAAGACGGAAGGAAGTTTACCACTGCCGACCATTTTACTTGTTTTACCGTTACGGAAATGCTCCTTTTGTGTATGTGTTCTCACGCTTGATTACCAGTGTGTTGTAGGTTTGGAGGTATATGTTTTGTGTTTTTACTCGTGTGTGTATGTATGTAGCTTTGTGTGTAGTGGGAGGGGGCTTCAGACTTCCTACAAATATTAGTGTTTACTTGAGTGATGACAGGTAAGGCACCACAACCTAGTTTTCTTTTTTATCTGGTGTTGTTGACGCATCACCAGCACCTACTGTAGGCCTACCAGCTGGGCCAACTGCCACTATTAGCTGGACCCCTTACCACCATTTCTAAGACTATTAACGCTGCCACTAATATCACCACCATTGCTACCTCTACTACCATTACCACCACCATTGCTACCTCTACTACCATTACCACCACCATTACTACATCTACTACCATTACCACCACCATTACTACATCTACTACCATTACCACCACCATTACTACATCTACTACCATTACCACCACCATTACTACATCTACTACCATTACCACCACCATTGCTACATCTACTACCATTACCACCACCATTGCTACATCTACTACCATTACCACCACCATTGCTACATCTACTACCATTACCACCACCATTGCTACATCTACTACCATTACCACTACCACTCCTACTGCCACCTTCATGTGTGTGTGTGTGCCCGTGTAGCCCAGAGTGGCTTTCTACCTGGCCCAAGTTGATTGACGTGAAAGTCACCTCTACCACACAACACTACACACCTCGTCCTTCCCTTCCTTCCTTCCTTCCTTCCTTCCTTCCTTCCTTCCTTCCTTCCTTCCTTCCTTCCTTCCTTTTGTGACCCTATTTGGATGATTAATTATGAGGTTAGAGATGTGTGTGTGGGGGGTCGAGGAGGCTAATTGGGTGACTAGAGGTGAGTGTGGTAATGACAGCTGGTACGGACAGGTGATATACGATAGACAGGTGGTAGTGTTGTTCCCAGATGGTGGTGGTGATGATGATGCAGGGTCGTGTAGAAGATGCTGTTGGTGACCATTGTGTGTTAATGTGGTGCATCTGTGTGTGTGTGTGTGTGTGGGTTTGTGTGCGTTGTGCATGTGTGTGTGTGTGTGTGTGTGCGTTGTGCATAATAATAATAATAATAATAATAATAATAATAATAATTAACGGGTTATTGAAAGAGCTTGGCAGCCAGAAGGCTGAAAATATACAGTTACATATTTGGGGAATGGGTTACGAATTACAAATAATATACAAGTAACATAAGTGATACAAATAAGATATATAATAACTAGATGGGGATAAGCTCAAACTACAGTGCATTTCAACATAGTGACAGTGCAAGAAGTAGTATTTACTGGGAGTGAATACACTGGTTTATTACAAGTTATTGATAATTTTTACAATGGTTGGGACTGGGCTGTTCTTATAGCGATCAGTTCGTGCACGTATGGGCTGGATGCGGTTGTGGTGTCGAACGTGTGTGTGTGTGTGTGTGTATCAATGTAGTGGATCGTGTATATGAGTGCGTGTGGTGACTTGATTTAGCACACAGACACAGACACACAGTAAACATGGGGTGTCTACAGTACGTGATGTTAAGCGATGGTGGTGAAGGAGGGTGTCTGAGGTCCAGCAACTCTCACCCTCCGCTCCTCTTTATCTATTTATAATCTCTTAAATTGCTCCTAGTTTTGTGCGCACATGACGTGACCTTGGGGGGTGGTCTTGGGCGGGCGGCGGAAAGTGGGTGTAACGGACTACATTAAAGAGCGGTGAAGTGGGTGGGGCACTTCTAAGGCGGACACACAGATAAGACACACGCGCGCCCTGACAGTGGCTGCGGTTGTGAGACGTAATGAGAGGGGTTTTGATGAGAGAGAGAGAGAGAGTTTCTTTACAGTCTGGTGATTGCCGACTTATTCACAACATGGTGTGGCTTACTGTAGGCTGAAGTATGGTGGGGGGAGGGAAGATATGGTGATGGTGGTATTGTTAGAGTTGAATGGTCGATACAGTATTGTGAGGAGAGGTATGATGTTGTTGGAGCATGGTTGATACAGTATGGTGATAGGAGTATAGTGTTGGTGGAGCATGGTTGATACCGTATGATGATGGGAGGTATGGTGTTGTTGGAGCATGGTTGGTATGGTGATGTCAGAAGGGGGCGGAACATGGAGGACAGAGATATAGTGTCGTGTAGTGTGTGTGTGTGTGTGTGGTTGGTTGTCATCCGGTGTTAGTTCAGAGGACCATTCACTACCTTCTGTGACTCACCCCAAGGTCTCTATCCACCCTTCCTTCCTTCCTTCCTTCCTTCCTTCTCCCCCTCTCTTCTTCCTTCCTTCCCTTTCTCCCTCCCTAATCATTCCTTCCTTCCTTCCTTCCCCTCCCTTCTCCCTCCCTAATCCTTCCTTCCTTCCTTCACTCCTACCTTATTGACACACCCCCTCACTCATCGCCACCCCTCATCTATCACCTCTCACAGACGCTACCCTCATTATCCCCACTAACATCAACGCCATTACCATCATCAACACCACTACCACCACAGCTATGGTCTCCTTTAATGCACCACAATTGTCACCATCACCAGTAAACTCATCACCTTTATCACCATTGGTATCTCCATCACCGCCACTATTATCACCATCACCGCCTCTAATATTATCACCATCACCGCCACAACCGTCACCACCTTCAGCGTCGCCATGTATGTCTGACCTCAGGTGAAGGACCATAATACTACCCCTGTATATGTTGACTACCACCACCACCACTACCACCACCACTACTACCACCACCACCACCACCACCACTACCACCACGCCCTACAGTACACCTTCCACGGTAGTCTGGCATCCTGGTCACCTCTTACAACAGTCTATATAAGCTGATAACACTAGGGACTCAGATTCACTCACTCACTCATTCCCGGAACCTAACCTAATGTAATTGACTTAATCTTCCTTTCATCAACCTAATATAATCTTTCTTTGGCTCTTGTAACGGATCACCTGAAGTTTAACTCCCCCTCCCCGTCAGCTTATTTCACCTGATTAAACACCTTGACGCTTCCTTTGGGGGTGTTAGGTTGGGGTTGGCTGATCTTTAAAAAGGTGAATTAAGTTAGGGGAGTAAATTCAGGTGATTCCTTGATAAACTGTGACCAAGATAACGGAGGGGGGAGGAGGGGCGGGGGGGGGCTAGAAATAGATAGATAGAGGGGATATTTTAGGTCGGGGTAGATAGAAGGAGGGGTTTTGGTTAGGGGGGAGGGGAACTTCAGGCACGTAGATAAAATCAGCGGAAAAAAATATATGATTGTACAGAGCGGAAGGACGAGTCAAATAAGGTAGGAGGGAGGGAGGGAGGTGGCGGCGAGTATGACCAGGGTACAGGATGACCTTGGCAACAATTTTTCTTAAGTTGGGGACAGCAAGGTAGAAGGTGACCTTGGCGGATGTTTTAACTATGACAGGTATGTAAGGCTCAGCAGATGTTCCCTGGAGGCACGGCTGCAAAATGATACTACATCTCAAGTCGGTTTCTCGGAGATGAGAACGGTAATTATCCCTCGGTTACGAATGGGTGAATTAGTCTTGGAGCTGTGGAAAGTCTAGGAAGTCACTGCTGCGTTAATGACACCCTCCCTCCCCACACACATACGCATACAAACACATTTTGTTTTTGCAAGACTTAAACCAATTGTATGCGTTCACAGATTACGTATGAGGCATAATAGAACTGACGCGATAAGCTTATCCCCGGGCATCACTTCCTGTCAGCAGCAGTGTTGTGGTTGAGGTGGGGAGAGGGTATGGAGGGGTACCAGGTGTGGCGTGAGCTGATTATCACTTATATAATGACAAAGTTAACATCTCTTGTGATTAATCATTCTCGTCACAGAGATCAACACTCTTGGAGGAGGATGGTTAATGGATGAGTTTGTGTTCATTGTTGAGGATGAGGATATATCTGTGTCTTAACCTGTGGTGTTGTGGCTGGTTATATAAATAAGGATTATTTCTTTCACTCATACTCACTAAATCCCGAAACCTAAGGATTATTATTCACATGTAACTGGACTTGTGGTGTCAATGTGAATATTCGAGCTTGATGTTGGAGTTTAGTTTGACATATTATTACTTCATCTGTCAGCCATCATCATTATCTGTGTCTTATTTAGTGTGTTACTGCAGGTGTTGTGGGGATCCTGTGACGGGGTAGTGATAGATGGTGAAGCGAGACGAGTTGTGGCTGGCTTAAACTTTGGGACAGTGATGGAGGACAAGTGAAGGTTACTGTCATGTTAGACGCTATATGGGGCTGCTTTATCTCTGTCCGCTGCAGTTTGGTGTTCATTGAGGGATGCATGACCTTGTGTACCCCACCACCTGCTGCTGTTGCTGCCATGTGCCCCTCTCACTGTGTACCATCTACCATACAACCATCCTAGTGGTGGTAATACTTTTTTCTCCCTCACTACCATGATGTGTTACCGGGCGGGAGTTCTACAGTATGTATACCATGTACTGTACCATACAACTATCCTGGTAATGCTAGTGGCCTGAGTAGTTGCAGGTTAACACGCCCACGGTCAGCGCACGAGTCTAAGGGTGTAGTGTGTTGATGGTGCAGTCCTCGGCTTAAGATGTTGCACAGCCGTAGTGTATAAGGGAGGGTGTTAGTTCCTGTTATGGTGTTGATGAAGGATGGGGGTGAGTACAGCCACGGTGCCGGCGGCAGGGCAAGAGAGGATTGGACGAGGCAGGGCATGGTAGGGCAATTATAAGATATGGCAGGGCAGTAACAGTAGGACAGGGTAAGGAAGGGCAAGACAGGATATAATACGGGATAGGGGAAGGCGGGTAGGCACCTCACGCAGGTAGGGGACGAGGTGGTTGCTGCCCCCCGGCGTAGACTCGTCGCCGTCGTCAGGTTTTTCTCCGGCGTCCTTGGCTGTCTTCTACCTGTGTGTTCGTCTTATTAGTACACACCTCCCTGCTCACGTGCCCTCTGACGCCCCTGCTTTTAGTAGTCGGGCTGGTATTGCTGGGACTACCTCACACACACGCCGACAGGAAACATCTGGGTTGGTCTGTGTGCACGCACGGTTGTGGGCTTGAGATACAGCGTAGCGTACGGGGATGTGTTTACATGCTGAGGTGTGAATGTGTGTGTATGCTTGTGAGTATGGGTGTGTGATCGCGCGTGCGCATTAATATTATACGCCTAAACAGTATATCATGTGTTTTAAAGTAGTGTTGGCAACGATGATGTAGCAGCTTTGCTCTAAGTTAACAGATAATAAAACCACGTTGATGGTTAGATGGCGTGTGCTTGTGGGCGTGGTGGTGGTCAGAACGGCGGCACAAGAGGGAGGGGTCAGGTGGCAGCTGCGGTGACTGGGTTTACAAAGTATTGTCGTGAAGTATTACCACCAACACCCTGATCACCTGAGACCTCACAACCGGTTCTTCCCCCCTCCTCCCCTCACCAGGTAATGTCCAGGTGTGGTATTCCAGACTTTATCCCCCCCTCAACGGTTTAGGATCATGTACACATACACACACACACACACTCACGTCGTTGCCTGCATTAAGCCACAATAAAACACGGCTGCATTGTACGTTTTACGGCTGAGTCATGACTGTAGTGTTGCGTCCGGGAGATTTTATTGCCACTTGTATTAAAATTATTTATGTTTTTATAATGTTCTCGTCCTGGTGTGTGTGTGTGTGTGTTCATGATTGTTTATGGTGTTGTAGTTTTATGTGTGTTTGTGTTGTGAGTTTGTGTAGCGGTCTTGTATCTGTAGGCTTGTGTTTGCACTGTGTGTTTGTTTGTTGTTGTCATGGGTAACTGCTCTTGTTATTTATGTCGGCAGTGTTTGCTTTTGCTAGTGTGTATGTGTGTGTGTGTGTGTGTGTGTGTGTGTGTGTGTGTGTGTGTGTGCCGTATGCATGTATGTATATGTCATTAGGTCTCGTGTGTGTGTGTGTGTGTGTGTGTGTGGCGGTGACGTCATGAGTATTGTTTTGGGGTAAGCCTCTTTGTTATTGTGTATCGTCCTTGATGTGTTTTGATCAGTGTGTGTGTATGACCTTTAGTTCCTTCTACTCCTCCTTCCTCACACCTTCACTCTTTATTCTCCTCCCTTTCCCCACTTCCTTTCTTCTTCTCTTACCCCTGCTTTTCACTTCTTCCTCCTTATCTGCTCTGCCCTTCCTCGTCCTCTTCCCCCTTCTTCTTCCCCTTCTCCTTCTCCTCCTCCTTTTCCCCTTCTCCTCCTCCTCCTGTCACAACACACTAACCTTAAGGTTCACGTGTCACTAATGTGAATTTCATCCCTTCCTGTCCTTGCGCTCTCCTCCTCCTCTTCTGTCAATCTCTCCCCTTAGTCTTCGTCTTCCTTGCTCTTGTCGATTCTTTTTCTTCTTCCACTTGCCTCATTAACTATCTATTTTCCATCATCTCCTTCTTCCTCTTCCTTCCTTCATCCTCTTGCTATTTCTTCCTCCCTTCATCAACTGTATCTCTCCTCCTTCCTTCATCTTCTCCCTCTTTTCCATCATTGTCCTTCCTGCTTCTTATCTCACATTTTACTTTCCCTTCTTTCTTCACTTATTCTTTAATGTATCTTTTTCATTCTTCTTCTTTCTCCTCCTTCCATCCTTCTCCTTCTTGTCCCTCCTACTTCACCCTCCTTCCATCATATACCTCCTCATTTATTTTCCTTTTTATTCATATTTTTCTTTCACCTTCACTTCCCACCTGCCACCTCATGCTATCCTCACTTCCTGTTCCCCCCACCTCATGCTATCCTCACTTCCTGTCCTGACCTCCCCCCCTCACCCACCCCACCCCCTCCCTTTACTGGTGGGGGACTGACTGTGTTGGGCCAGTAATGTGACTCTGCGTCTGGTTATCCCTTGTGTTTGTCTGTCTGTCTGTCTGTCTGTTTTTCTACCCCTGTGTGTGTGTGTGTTTATTTGTGTGTCTGTGTCTTGTAGTGTGTGTGTGTGTGTGTGTGTATGTGTGTGTGTGTGTGTGTGTGTGTTCACTCTTTCTCACGCCATATCCAGTTTTATCCTCATCTACTCCACCTTTTATTTATTTGTTTATTTTTACCATTCGTGGAAGATTCCCCAGGTAGCGCTTGAGGGCCCCGGTGTTATGTTAATTTGGACGGTTTTGTTAGAGCACTTGAGGAGTCGTGGCTGATTATCTGGGTAGGGTTGATCTAGTCATGAGGAAGAGGATGAGGAAGAGGAGGGGGTGGTGAGGAGGAGGAGGAAGAATGGGAAGGAGCAGGGGTGATAATGAGGAGAAGGAGGGCAAATGAGGAGAAGGAGGGGGGATGAGGAGGAGGAAGTGTTACCCCGGCCGTGTCATCTTGGGTGTCACAGGATTTTCAAAGCTACGTGTTTCAAGGTGTTTCCTGTTTATTCTACTTCTGGATATTCTTTGCCTTCTTTTCTTTCTTTTCCTTCATTCCTTTGTCTTCTTTTCATTTTACTCCCTCATATTTTCTTCCTTTCTCATTCTTTTCTTTCCTCTTCACCTTCCTCCATTCTTTCCCTTAAATTCATCCCTCACCTTCCTTTTTCTTTATTCCTTTTCTCTTTCTTTCTTCCCTTATCTTCTCTTTCTCTCCTCTTTGTTTTCTTCCCCTCCCTTCCTTTAATTCTGTTCTCATCCATCCTCTTCCATTTTCCTTTTCCCTTCTCTTCTATTCATTTTTCTTCCCTTCCCTTCCCTTCCTCTTCTCTTTCTTTCTTCCCTTATCTTCCTTTCTCTTCCCATCTCATCTTTTTCCCTCCCCTTCTCTTCCCTTCCCTTCCCTTCCTCTTCTCTTTCTTTCTTCCCTTATCTTCCTTTCTCTTCCCATCTCATCTTTTTCCCTCCCCTTTTCCCTCCTTTCCCTTCTTTCTATCTACCACCATTACCTCTTCGTTACTGGGGCATAACTCTTGGCTTCGTAAGTGTTGTCAGAGCATTAGGTTGACTTCTAAGGAGGGGTAAACGTACAGTAGTATAGAGTCTCTGTGTTTGTGTTGTCATTTATGATGTTAATTTTTTTTTTTGTGCTTTGGCTTGAACCAGTGGGATATTTTCTCTAATTTCCAGCCGGTTAATGAGAAGATTAAATGTGTGTGTGTGTGTGTGTGTGTGTGTGTGTGTGTACAGGAGACGTTGCTAAAGTCGATGACTCAAAAAAAATCGAGTGTTAAGGTCAACATGTGAAGTCACAAACACACACACACACACACACGCCATAAACAACATCGTGTCAACATTGAAATCCTGCTTAACTGGCGCCTTCAGAACACAGTCTAGTACACGCCAACCGCTGGACACTATATTTTTATCTCGTTCAAATATGAGTTAATGGATTGGTTTAAGGTTCCTGTTAGTTCTTGTCCCCAGCCAGTCTATTATGTGTTAACCCAGTACTGTACCTCCTTCTCTTTTGTCTCTCTCCCAGTTACTCATTTTCCTCCCTCTTAGTCCCTTCTTTTTCCTCCCTCCTAGTCCCTTTTTTTTTCCTCTCTCCTAGTCCCCTCTTTTTTCTCCCCCATAATCCCTCATAGTCCCTCCTTTTCCTCCCTCCCTTTTAACCCCTTCTCCCCTCCCTCTGTCCCTTTTAGTCCCTTCTCCTCCTTCACCATCATCGTCTTCTCCACCTCATCCTTCATTATCATCGTTTCCTCCACCTCCTCCTTCATCATCATCGTCTTCTCCACCACCACCTCCTCCTTCATCATCATCATCATCATCATCTCCTCCTCCACCACCCCCTCCGTCATCATCATCGTCTCCTCCTCCACCTCCTCTTCCATCATCATCGTCTCCTCTTCCTCTGTCTCGTCTCGTCTTCAGCGTGGCGTCCAGTCCAACTTATATATCGCCACTGGGAGCACGTGACGCACTTTTTCTCCTTGGTGTCTTCTTTTTGGCTTTATACACGGTGACGGTCATAGTGTGGTAGTGACGCAGGGAGGAGGAATTTAACGCATATTTTACATTCAATTATTCTCATGTTGTGTACGTTACGTCATCGTTGTTATAGGGTTTACGTTGTTGTACTCGAAGGGGTCAGTGGTGTTACTCGGCGGCCAATGGTGTTACTCGGCTGCTAATAGCGTTACTCGGCGGTCAGTGGTGTTACTCGGCTGTCAATGTTGTTACTCGGCGGTCAGTGGTGTTACTCGGCGGTCAATGTTGTTACTCGGCGGTCAGTGGTGTTACTCGGCGGTCAATGGTGTTACTCGGCGGCCAGTACACTTGACTAAAAAATTAAATTCGTCTTAGAGATCTCCTTTTATTAACTGGTTTGACCTTTTTAAGATTCAGCTGTGACCTCCATGCACTGCTGACCGCTTGCTACTAAAGTGATATAAGTAACGTGTGCAGATAAGAGTGTATACGCTTTATGTTTTAATGGACCTCAGACAACTGTAGTGGCACGGCGTCTGTAACATTACTCTTAAGACCAATTGTAACTTGAATTTAATAGCATCTTGACAGTGAGTGTAAGTACTGGCCATCTACAGTAAATAACAATGCATTGTTCCTTTTCCTACGTTGTTATTTACTGTCTTAATTATACATATATAAATATGTTGTTAGTTGTTGCATTTGTTCATGGTTTTGTCAATCACCCCGTGTGTGTGTGTGTGTGTGTGTGTGTGTGTGTGTGTGTGTGTGTGTGTGTGTGTGTGTGTGTGTGTGTGTGTGTGTGTGTGTGTGTGTGTGTGTGTGTGTGTGTGTGTGTGTGTGTGTGTGTGTGTGTGTGTGTGTGTGTGTGTGTGTGTGTGTGTGTGTGTGTGTGTGTGTGTGTGTGTGTGTGTGTGTGTGTGTGTGTGTGTGTGTGTGTGTGTGTGTGTGTGTGTGTGTGTGTGTGTGTGTGTGTGTGTGTGTGTGTGTGTGTGTGTGTGTGTGTGTGTGTGTGTGTGTGTGTGTGTGTGTGTGTGTGTGTGTGTGTGTGTGTGTGTGTGTGTGTAATAATAATAAATAAATAATAATAATTAACGGTTTCTTGAGAGCTTGGCAGCCAGAAGGCTGAAAATATAGTTACATATTTGGGGAATGGGTTTCGAATTACAAATAATATACAAGTAACATAAGTGATACAAATAAGATATATAATAACTAGATGGGGAAAAGCTCAAACTACAGTGCATTTCAACATAGTGACAGTGCAAAAAGTAGTATTGTGTGTGTGTGTGTGTGTGTCACCCACCAGTATAGGCTCTTAAGGTCATATGCTGATCATCACAACATTCTCGGAATGCTACACTTGTTATTGAAGACTCACGCGGGATGTCTTGAGCTTGTCGCCGAGACATTCATTAACAATATATAACAAGTTTATTCGTGTCCTTAGGTTTATCGCCAAGACGTTCGTAAATAAATTAATGTTTAACACTTGTTCATGTACTCTATACTCTTCTTGGCAGCTTTCTTACACACAGGTCGACTGCCATATTTTATTTCTGGGAAAATTATGTCTTCAAAATACGACAAAAGTTGTATTTTTTCGTCACCTTTAATAAGAATTATCATTGTCTAAAATAGCAATCAGCAGCACGAGCCTTCGGAACGTGCCTGTAGTTCAGGGAATACTGGCGTCAACACCGCTCTGAACCTTGGCATCTGTACACGCTGATATAGTCACCCCTAAACCTATAGATGTGTCCAGTCCGCTTGTAGCGACAGGACAGACAAAGTCAGCTGCCAGTAGGGAGTGTCTCACACACTCCTGTGAACTCCTCTTTCCTGGAAAATGAAAGCGACAGTTAACAATGCTCCGTCAAAGTTACTTATGTGCTTCTTATTATATTAATCTTAGATGCTTTGTTACATTGTTCCTTACTGCCGGGGTGTAGGAATGTCTGCTTTCTCTCCATCCATCTCTCCTCCTGTCCGTGAGTTGGAAATACACTAACTTTAACAAATTATAGTGAATTTTAATTAATTTTATTTGGTGGATGTACCGCAAGACCTGGGACGAGTTCAATATTTTGTGTTTTGCGTCAATCTTACCCAGTGTTACTGCCCCTGGACCTAGGCCTGCCGCGGCGGGGTGTCCTCCCCACCTTTCCTGCCAACCTTGTTCCTGACGAAAAATACGTTCCTCCTTGTTACTGTACATGTTTTTTAATAATGGATGCTGGGGTGTAACGTGTGGCTGAATTGAAGCCTGGGTTGGCTAGAAACTGTTAATTCATAATTGTTTCTATCGACGAGAGTTTCTCCAGCCTCGTAGAAGGTTGTGGAGTGTCGCAACTTTTACTTGGCTTAGGTGTGTGTGCGCGCGTAATTAAGGCTATGAGAGATTTGCTTCCGGGGATAATGTTGGTACTTCCTGTGACTTGTTCAGTAGCAGAGGAGGCAAGATACAGTGTTGTCAAGATAACGTGTGTTGGGAGGAGGAAGAAAAAGATGCTGAAAAGGAGGCGGATCAGCAGGAGGAAACATGACAATGAAGAGGAAGATATGATGATGGAGAGAAAGAAGGTTCTTCAATGACATAATGATAACATGGAGGTATTAACATGCTGTGTGTCTTCGTGGTAGAGTATAATCAAGGTACAGTTTTGTCACGACGAGCAGCTATTGTGTTAAGGTTAGACTACTTCCTGAGCTGATGGTGGTAGTGTGTGTGTGCGTGTGGTGTGAGGTAAGGGCGGCTGCATTCCCACTTTCACTCCCCAACACCTTAGTCAGCACCACCACCCTCACTACACGACGCCTTCAGGTAGAAAGCTTAGGAACTACACCCTAGGAGGTCCTTCTCCGGGGATAATGGTGCAACAGTGAAACCTCTGGCTTTCTCACTGTTAGTAATGGTTGTGTTGGGCGTCTCTAAGTCCTTTTCGCCCCATTAAGGCTTAATCTAACCTAATCCGACCATTAGCTTTAAGGGCCGAGTCTAAACCCTTAATAAACTGCTTCTGAAATTGAAAGTTATTTAGCCAGAAAATATAGATATAGGCAGGACGACAACAGCATCAGTGACATGGTTTAGCCTCGTGAGCGCCGGAGCACACTTGGTGGCACCTGATAAATACTGTATATTTTTCTCGTGGAAATTATTGTGTAACATTTCCTGTCGTTTAAATTACAACATGTTATATGATGTTAGGTTAGGACCTGTTAAGATTGGTTAGGTTAGGTTAGGGACTATCAAGATTGGTTAGGTTAGGTTGGGGTCTGACAGGATTGGGGCCCTTATAACCAGTTATCGTGTTAGGGCTGGGTGGTCATAATCTCGCTATCTCTGGAACATCAACATAGTCCCCTGCCAACACGCAGCACTAACCACCCCTCCAGGTAGAAAGTGAGGCACACACACTCCTCAACCCTTGTGTTTGGCCTCTCTCAGTACCTCCCCACCTGCCCCTCCCACCTTTTTCTCTCACCCTAACCATCTGTCTGTCCATACGTTCGTTTTACTGATTGTCTGTCTGTCCGTCACCACTCCAGCTGAAATTCTACCGTTCATTTGTGTGTGTGTGTCTCACCCTCCTCCATCCTTCCCCTCTCAGACCCTCCCTTTGCCCCTTCTCTCCCTCCGTCTTCCATCCCCTAATTGCTATGGGAGGCCACAAAGGATGGTGTGTGTGTGTGTGTGTGTGTGTGTGTGTGTGTGTGTGTGTGTGTGTGTGTGTGTGTGTGCAATAATAATAATAATAATTAACGGTTTATTGAAAAAGTCGGCAGCCCGATGGCTGAAAATATACATTGGAAAAAATTACTTATTACAAACAAAGACATGGGGTGGGTGGGTCGTTTAACAAAAGCTTTCATTACTGAAAGAAGAAGGAACATGAATTGAACATAGAAATTATTATAGTTTGCAGTTGATGGCCTGGGCCTGGACTGGTCATGGAGACACCAGGTGGTGTGGTGTTTACGTGGTGTAGTAACTCGTCCTCGGGTGTTGACATGAAGGACCACACGTGGTCATGGAGACACCAGGTGGTGTGGTGTTTACGTGGTGTAGTAACTCGTCCTCGGGTGTTGACATGAAGGACCACACGTGGTCATGGGGACACCGGGTGGTGTGGTGTGGTGTTCACGTGGTGCAGTAACTCGTCCTCGGGTGTTGATATGAAGGACCTCACGTGGTCATGGGGACACCGGGTGGTGTGGTGTTCACGTGGTGCAGTAACTCGTCCTCGGGTGTTGATATGAAGGATCTCACGTAGTCATGAGGACACCGGGTGGTGTGCAAATAATAATAATTAACGGTTTATTGAAAGAGCATGGCAGCCGGAAGGCTGAAAATATACAGTTACATAATTGGAGAATGGGTCTCTTGATTTACAAATAATATACAAGTAACACAAGTGATACAAATATGATATATAATAACTAGGTGGGGAGAAGCTCAAACTACAGGGCATTTCAACATAGTGACAATGCAAAAAGTAAGATTGACTGGGAGTGAATACACTGGTTGATTACACGTTATTGATAACTTTTACAATGGTTGGGACTGGGCTGTTCTTATAGCGATCAGTTCGTGCTCGTTTGAGCTGTATGTGGTTGTGGTGTCGAACAGCAATTCTCGGGCGAGGGAGCCGGTGTCGAGGATGGTGCAGAAGCTTCTCACCAAATTTGCAGATGAGGTCGTGGTGATGGTCAATGAGAGCCGAGAGGGTCACTGTTGAGCGCTTCTTGATATGTGGAGTAGGAAGGGGAGAGAATAATCTTGCATGCCCTCTTTTGCACTTTTTCTAGGCGTTTACGTTGTGTGGCATTTAGCGAGGAAGACCAGGTAGGGTAGGCATAGGTGAGCTTGGGAAGTATAAATGTTGAGTAAACACTGAGGAGCTCGGGTGCAGGAACTCCATGGGACTTGAGTCGGCGGAGGAGGTGGAGACGGAAACTGGAGGATTTGACAACTACACTGACGTGTGATTTCGAATTTAGTTTGTTGTCTATGGTGACGCCGAGGAGCTTAGTGGAATCTACAACCTGGAGTGTGTGTGTAAAGATACAGTTAGTGAGGTGAAGAAGTACGGGAGGGAGGGAAGGCGGAAGAGAGAGAGTAGAGAGAGGGAGGCCAGCAACCTTCCTCATTCACTGCATGTGCCACCTCGCTCTCACTATCACCACTGTACCACCCTCCTGGGCGACTACCACCCTCGTGAGTGACCACTACCACCCCTCGTAAGTGACCACTACTACCCTCCTTCGTAAGTGACCACAATCACCACTACCCTCCCTCGTGAGTGACCACTACCACCCCTCATGTGTGACCACTACCATCCCTCATGAGTGACAACTACCACCACACGCCACCATCCTTCTCGGTCCAGGATTCTCAGAAGTTCGTACATTAAGTTCCTCTCCTAACTGATGACGTGGAAACACATCCAACCGGTTGACTTCAGCCACAACACCAAAATGGAGGTTGATTGAGGCCTCTTTTCTTCTTCCTTGTGGTTGAGGGTTGTGGCTACAGTCTCGGTACAATTGTGGGTCATTTTTAATCCATTTTCGTCTTTGTGAGTGAACTAGATAGAAGGAAAATTTAACCCTGAAATCTCTTGAGAATTCGCCATCACGTCGAAGCTCATTAGTAAACTACTCAGAAGTGTTATTTACATAGTCTATTTTTATCGTGGCTTTAGTGAGTGTAAGGAAGGTTCTTACATCATCAGTCTGAGGAAATATTTACTGTAGCAACCTTCACCATTAAGGCATTCCATAACACATGGTAACCACGTGGAAAAGCACACCGGGAAAACCTGAACCCCCCCCTCACACACACACACACACACACACACACACACGGGAAAATTATGTTTCAGTGTTTCTTAATGCATTAGTTGTGTAATGGTATTTAGAATTAGGCGAAATTTGGGACCCGAAGCCAGACACGACTCTTCATTATAATTCGCTGGTTTTGGATAAGTTATGACAAAGGTGACTTTGGTTACATTTGGAGTTTGTTAGGTTGTAAAGGGGTTTGGTTCTGGGTCCGGGAATTGAATTGAATTGAATTGAAACAGTTTATTTAGCCAGAAAAACACAGGTACAGAGTGGATAATAATGACAATGTTAACATGGCTGAGCCAGTTGAGAACCTGAGCTCTCCTTTAGGCACCTGATATATACTATACATTTATCTCAAGGAAGTATTATGTAACATTTAGTATCATCTGGAATAGTACAATAGCATGGTGGTAATAAGAACATCTCATCATGTTACCACGGTTATCACTTCAACATTTATTAATTTTATTTATTTATTATTATTTTTTAGTTTATTTATTTTTTATTTATATATACATAAATTACGGTGGAATTGAAAACAAAATAAGTATAATGTGGGAACAGTACAACATGGATTGTACAGAAATAAGGTTGAACAAGAGGACAGAGCTGTCAGGATTATGTCTAGTTGGCAAATATGTTTATTGCAATGGTAATTACTTATCTATTTACGTGATAATTTCCGATAAAACGGTTTTGATGGTACATTAAAAGTAGGTACTGTAAATATAGTAGGTATTACAAGAAATATTAATACTTAAACAACAGATATTTTTTAAGAGATGATTTAAAGGAAGGGAGCATAGTCTTTGCTCGGATGTGGGGGTAAGTTGTTCCACACCTTCACACGTGATATTTTATGGAGGTCTGGGACTGAGAAGAGCGCATGGGGGGTGGTCTTAGTAGCTCTGGGTGCCTTAAGTTGTATCTCTGATTATTCCGGAACTGGAAATCATTATTGTCAAGCATGTGATTGATAGATTTGTAAACAAAGAGGGCACAGCAGTAGGTGTTAATATCTTCGAATTTTAACATTTTCAATATAGCAATTTTTTTTTGTGATGTTTTTTTTTCAAGTAGGTCATTGTCCGTACAACTCTCTTTTGTGCAGTAACCAAAGATTGTGTTTTTGAAGAGCCAGAGGCTCCCCCATAGTGTGTGACAGTGTATCAGGTGTTGGTAAACAAGATCATGATATATTTCTTTCATTGCTGTGAGAGTGAGTGACTGTCGAGTGTGATACATGATACCGCACTGTTTATTGACTTTACTGTGAATGGCTTGTATGTGGTTTCTCCAGTTAAGTTTCTCATCAACAATAACTCCGAGGAATTTGGTATTTTGTTCGCGTTTGAGGACTGTATTACCGAGGTACAGGGGGTTCAATGCATTCTTATGTTTATTTTAATTTAGTGAACTGAAATTGGCTGCAGAGTTAAATTTTAGACGGGTTTCAGAATCATGAGGTTTGCTTGAGAATGTGTGTGTGTGTGTGTGTGGTGGCAGGGGCGGCCTAGTTACCCTTGGCTGCTCCTTAGTCTGTCCCCTCACCAAACTGGTTTATCCTCCTCCTCCTCCCTCCTCTTCCCCCTCTTTCTTCCCTCTCTCTCCCTTCCTTCCTGCTCCCCTCCTTCCTCATCTTCCCTGCTCCCTCCGCTTGCCACCGCCCCGCACCCTCTTCCGTCCCCTGGCAGCCATTACTGTCCTTTTCTGGATATATGCCTTCCCTCCCTCCCTCCCTCCCTCCCTCCCTCCCTCCCTCCCTCCCCTCCGTGGGTGGCGGTCTGGGGAATGTTGTAGTGTTGGTGTACTGTAAGTTGACAGTCGTCTTCCCTCCCTCCCTCACTTCACATACACTCTTCGATTTCCATACATCTCCCTCTCCTTTCACCGCCTCTCTCTCACAAATCCATCTCTCGTCTGGATTTCTTTCGTTTCTCTCCTTCATCCCACACCCATGACGCTTCTCCTTCTACCTTCCATCACCCTCCCCGCCTCTCCCTCCCCTTCCTCTTCCCCCTCACATCTCCCTAACACTCTTTGCCCTCTAGTCTTATATATACCCCCCGTTACACTTCCCCTCAGTACACCCCAGCTGATCAATATTGATTATTGGCACCACTGTACTTAACCACATGACACACACTCTCTCTCTCATTCGTGTGATTTAGTTTTTTGCTTCACTTTCTTATAGTCTGTCTCTCTCTTCCATGTGTCTCTGGACATCTCTTTCTTCTTTTCTCTTCCTTCTCCCTTTTTCATAATCTCCTGACTTTCTTCTTCTCTTTCTTCATCCACGTTACTTCCTGTTTCCTTCTCTTCCCCCACCCCCCTTCCCTCCTTTGTCATGTCAGTCTTCCCCTTCACCTTTCTTCCGGCGTACCAAAATCATCAGTCATTTCTTCCCAGTTCCTTCATTCTTCCTCTTCCTCCCAGCATCCCCCCTCTTGCTTCTTTCACTTTTCTCCATAGCTTTCCTTTCGTACCATCTTCGCCCCTCTCCCCTCTTTTCAATTTGCCCTTCCGGCCTCCTCCTCACGATCCATTTACTGTCCCCCTTCCTTCCCTCCTCCCGCATCATCCACATGGTCTAACCCTCCCTCTCTTCCTCCCTCCTCGCTTACACGTTTTCCTTGTCCCCAACCTCAGTGTACCCTACCATATACTCTCTCTCTCTCTCTCTCTCTCTCTCTCTCTCTCTCTCTCTCTCTCTCTCTCAATTCGTGTATGTTTCCTGTGTCTTGTGGTGGAGTTGCAGTGTATGCGGTACATTTTCCGTAAAGAAAAAATATATAGTTGTCATACAATACTACTTACTACTACCACCATCACTACTACTAATATTAATAATAATGAGGAGAAGGAAAGGGTTGTCTCAGTGTAGATTAGTGTGAAGCAGCCTGGGTACATGTCGAGGTACAAGTGATTGGGTTTGTTGACTTTTAACTACATTAACTGTTTACTCGCATCTAGGTTAAGGTGCCGCCTCTTTGTTCAGGGATAAACAAGTTATTTCACAGGTTGTGGAGACTTTATCTGTTGATGTTCACACTTTAGGGAAAATATATGTTGTTACTGTTATTTATTATTATTATGATTTAGGAAGAGTGGTGTAGGAAGCCTGGGACGAATTCTCAGAAGGTCTACGTCAAGGGAAATGTAAAGAATGGCTTAATGGGTATGAGGGTGGAGGAAGGAAGGGCGAAGAGGGTGTTTGTAAGACGTGAGCAAGAGCAGGGAGGAGAGTGTAGGGGAGGGGAGGGGAAGGAGAAGAGGTTTATGGCCCGCTGGTGGTGATAATGAGAGTGGTGGTGACAGTGGAGAGTAGAGGAAATGGTGGTAGCAGGTGGAGATAGTAGGAGTAGAGGGCAGGAGGTGGAGAGTGGTAGTGGTGATTGACAATGGTGGCAAGTGGCAACAGAAGTGTTTTTGGTGGTGGTGGTGGTGGCGCTGAAGACAGTGAAGGCAAAAGCTGATAAACTTCTGTGAAAACGAGACGGAGGTAAAACATGTACACAGTTCACGTGCAAGTCAACACACACACAACAGGTTCTGAGAATAGCTGAGGTTGAGAAGAGCAGAGGTTCTGAGAATGGCAGATTTTGGGATGATGTTGGCTTAGACTAGAGAAGACTGGCTTTGGCTCTGGGGACGGCTACTCGCTTACTCACCGCCTTCCTCTGAATGAACACTCCCTCTTGTACATTACCTAGTTGTTACAGGTGTGGCGATGACGAAAGTTACAGAGGTGACAGGGGGGCGGGGAGGTAAGAAGAGACAAAGCGTGTAGATATAGAAGGATGTGGTAACTGAAAGAGGAGAATCGAATGGAGAAGTAGATGGAACGATATAAGAAACAAAGGCATGGAAAGAATGTAGAGATAGATAGAAAACAAAGATAAAAGGAAATAGCATTAGAAAAATGGGCGTAAACTTAGAGAGAGTGGATAGTAACTATAATCAGCAGAATGTTGTGTGTGGGTGTCCGGAGTAACAGCGACACACACACACAGTTAGGGGGAGAGAGAGAATGGTGTTCACTCTCAGCTGGACACGTGTGGATGGTCTGTGCTTAATACAATGAACTCCCCGAGTAAACACAAGAAAACTGTGTTCATTGGTGGTCAGCAGAGCGGGGTATGGAAGGTGGAGGTGGGAAGGAGTTACAGTAATACTGTATACGACTTGGGATTCAACTGTGGATGGAGTTCAGACAGTGATAGCTGGAAGTCGTCAGTGTTGCTTTAGGGATTGTGCTTGACTACGGTAGAGATTTAGAGGTAAAAGTCGATTCTGCTTAAAAGCGAAATGAGCTAAACACAAATGTCAGGAGTTAGATGTTCTCTAAAACAATTTAAGCTATATTTTTTATAAGTAGATGATGTGGGTCAAGACGTGAGGTGTAACAGCTGATTGAAGGTGGTGTGAGTGTGCATGTAGTGTAGAAAACTTTTCGAGTCAAGGAAACCCCCAACGTGTTATACTACTGCCTGGAAAACTTGACATTAACCAGACGACGAACAAACGTGAAGTGGACGGAGTGGTTGTTGGGTGTAGTAGGGTTTAAAGGCCAGCTGGGCGAGTGAATGAATGGTGAGGTAAGATGACGACCTGTGAGGAAGGAGAGTGGTGAGAGGTGAAGGTTCACTAGACGTATTAATGAGAATTGTGATGTAAGAGGATGACTGGAGTTGGGGGAGTGGTGGTGTCTGAGGAGGGGGAGTCTCATGTACAAACTTGTAAACACCACGTGAAACAGATCACTTCCTTCGTTATTAGAGCAGTCAAGAGCTGGACCAGTCGAGTGTCAACAATGAGGTAGGCAGCGAGGAACCATCAGCTGGTGGGGTAACACAGTGAAAGTGACTCATCTGGGCAGGTATTGTGCGGGGGTCTCTTCCACCTGACCACTCGTCTCTTGGTTATTGTTGACATTAACCCGGAACCACACCTGTCTGGGAGAGCTTGTGAAAACTGGTGTTACTCTGGTTCCTAATACCTGTTACACTACGATGATGCTACTGTATAAAATGTAATGAGTGACCACTTATTACACTAAATGGCATGTAGTTTGTTCTGTGACCCCTGGAATGATATGACCTTTGCTTGTCAACTCACATTCTCTCCTGGTTGTTATGTGTTTGTTTGAGGTATTCCGGTTACTATAATTATTTACTGTTCTGGGTGCTGTGGTGATCGGTGTAGGTAAGTTGTTACGCTCACGAGGTTGAATTCAACGTCTCTCCCAGCTGCCTGGCGGTAAGGGGGAGGGTCGTATGTAAGGGGAGGGGGCAGGAAAGAGAGACAGTGGGAATGTGGGGGAACAGCCATCACGCGCTAGCAATATATCATGTTAATTAGAACACCCTATGTGACCATCGTGTTAATTATTTATTGATCCCCTCCGCACACACATACACTGTACCTGAGCCTAAACCCACGGGATTTTTTGCAGTAAGGAAATTATTAAGTGGCTTTTGTGGGCGTGATAATGCAGGTTTTCCCAAGTACTGGACGTGATACTGAGAGCTCCGTGAGTCCTGGTAGAGTCTTGGAGTCTCATATTATGTAAATGTTAATTAATTAAAGAAACATGTCACTTGAATATACATAAGTGTTAATGTTGCTTCTACCACTAGTTCATTGCTTCCTCTACCACCACAATTACCACACCATCACCATACCACACTACCACCACACTGCTACTACCCCATTATTACTTCCACAATTACCACATTACCGCCACTACCATACCACACTACTATTGCCACGCTATTACCTCCACAATTACCGCCACCACCAATTTGCACTCTTTGTTTCCTGCAGGCGTCGTACTGTGGATGAACACCACATTGAGTGAGCCATGGGAAGAAAACACGTGACAAATCTTATAAAATCACAGCTGACACTTACGCATACCGGAAGTTGTTTCCTGTTAAGATTAATTAAAGTCAAACATGTGTAGACCTTAGTCACGTACAGCCTACCGTGTCGTCTCCTTTAAAGGGCTATACTATATACAGAACGTGTGTGTGTGGGTTGGGTATTGTGTTTGTGTCAGAGAGCATATCACCATACAGAGCTTTTATCGGTCAGAATACCATTGGGCACTTTCTCACTGGTCAGAATACCACCGGACAATTTCCCACTGGTCAGAATACCGCCGGGCAATTTCCCACTGGTCAGAATACCGCCGGACAATTTCCCACTGGCCAGAATCTCGTTCTCAAGATAATCACTTAGACAAAATCGCACCATTACCCTCTCCTGGTTAGGTTAGGTAAAGGGAAGGTAAGATTAAGTCAGGTTAGGGTAAAGTTATGTAAAGAAAATGTCAGATTTAAGTTAGGTAAGGTTAGGTTAGGTTAAGGTAAAGTTAGGGAAGAAAGTTAGGTTAGGTTGAATTTCGTACCACAACCTGGGTACTGAAAATGAAGGTGTTGATGGTAGTGAGTTGGCGCCAGGGAGAGTAAATATGGAGCGTGTGGCCCCCAGCACTCACTCACCCGGGCTGGAGGAGACACGAGACGGCTGTTCCCAGGGATGACACCACACTCGCCGTCAACTTCACACTGACACCATTACCACTGTCACTATATTCACTTATTACCACCAGCACCACACTAGCATCACTACCAGCATACTACCACCATCAGCAGAACCTCACTATCATCACCAGCACCACATTATCATCCTTACCAGCTATAGCAACCCATCACTACACAGCATACTGTCATCTCAGTCACCACCAGTGCCACCCTACTATCACCTCTACCACCACTGTCTCTGCGCATTACACAACATTCTCCTTCTATACGCTCTTCCCAAACACTGAAGATTCCAGGTGGATAATCATTCACTGAACATGTTGAGATAAGAAGCTTCCTTGTGTGTCAGGATTTTACTTCTCACAGTACTTGAGGTTTGGTGGTGGTGGTGGTAGTAGTAGTAGTAGTAGTAGTAGTAGTAGTAGTAGTAGTAGTAGTAAAATTGTTGGTGATGGTGGTGGTAAGAATAGCAATGAAGGTCAAAATAAAGAATTATTGGTGGGTATTCTTGATATTTTCAGGGATGAAGGTCATTGGTACCTGCAGTACACAAGTGGTATAATTAAGAGGGTTTTTTTTATTGTACCTTTCATTTTTACTATGTATCGTTATTATGGCGGCTACTACAGCTCTAGAGGCACCGACTCATAATTCTTTGTGGTTATATCTGTTGGGGGTCTCCTCATCCTCCCTGTCCCTTCACGCCGACACACCCATTGAAATAAACGAGTCTCCTCCACACTGATAACACGGGAGGTACCATCACTAGATCAATCAATGGGAGGGGGGGGGGGGATTGCTCAGTTTGTTTCTCTCAAACATTAAAACTGCTAATCACGCCGATGACCCCTCAGTCCCCCTCTTCCCTCAGATCCTTCCCCCAGCCCTCCACCGCGCGCCCCACAGTCAACGTGGTATCGTGGTGTCCCCGGAGTAATAATATATATTTTTTTTTATCAATTCTCTGCATTACACTAATATGGGCTATATTATGATCACTTTATCGTGTTTACCTAATATATGTTTTGTATTTTTGTATTTCTCTATAAAAGTAGTGGATATAAATATACAAATAATAGATTAACTGGCATCCCTTTTGAGCGTGTGTGTGCGCGCGGCCGGGGAGGTCCAGGGTAAAACTGGCACATGTGTTCATTCAGTAGCTGACTGACTGTCTATTCGTGAGGTGTGTAACGCTACGTCTTGTCACCTGTGATTTAAATGTGGTGTGAGGTGTTAAGTGTTTGTTGAAAATAAATATACTTGAAATAAAAGAGTAAATTAGACAAATCCGTCGAGAAAAACGATAAATTGAAGTATAATTAAACGAAAACATAAATTTTGGTTTGAATTTTAGCTGGCCAGTAACTTCCGTTATTGGGTTAATGGTGGTGTGAGCTGGACACCAACATGTGAGAACAAGTTAATCTTAGGTACTGTACTCTAAGAAAATAAACATAGAAATATTAATGCGTCGAAACCTCGCCTGTATAATCAACTTCGCTACTGGGTTTGATGACTATTAATTACTGTAAGTTTTGGTATTTGAAAATGGAAATTAGTGCGTTATTGAATGGAAGTGATTACTGTTGCGAGAAACACACTGTTGTGATGTACCCGTTTGGTCAAAAGTGTGTCCTCAAAGTGATGTGCATGTGTGAAACTAACAGTGCGCTCAGAACTTACCAGCAAGTGCCTGAAAGAAACAACTAAGTACAGTACCTGTACTGTACTATGTTTACGGCAGCGAGAAAATATGCAGTGTTAGTGTGTGCATCAGTGGAGACCTGGCCATTGCTCATGACTGTGTACAGTACACCAGTGTAGACCTTAGCAGTGGTTGTGTGTACTTCATAAAGATCTTTCCGTTGGTTGTGTACATTAGTGTAGACCTGACCTATGTTCATGTGTACACAAACGTAACATTACAAAATTGTTTTATATTCTATTGAAGCCACTTCAGTGACCTACTTTGAGAATTTAATGATGTTGACATTTTCAGTTGAAGGTGATTATATTCCACCTTACACGTCGCCATGTTTACGTTGTCTACACAGCTGTGGCGACCTGTGTTGAGTGGTGCCCAAGTGTCTGTGTTAGTACCTTAATGCTGTTTCATATTAGCGCATATTGTCTTGGTTTTAGAACTGTTCTTGGCTTACAACTTCGTCTTCACGTTAACAAAAACCTACATTGGTAGAAAGAAAAATTCGTTTTTTGTAAACTTACTGAGAGTAGTGAAGATACATGTAGATTGTTTCAGCTTGTTTGTATTTTGAATTTTGGTGTAAGTTTTGCTGATGGTGAAGTTAGTTTGTGGATGGTTAGAGCTTATTCTGGGATTAATATTATTTTTTGTGGGTGAGTAGACCATAAGTTTGGTTTGGTTTAGATGATTTGCTGCAGTGAGCATACCAACACTGGTTTTGTCGTAATAATTGTGATCGTCGACTTGGTTGTAATTCATTTCATGGGCAATATATGGATAGTTTTATTAAAATTGTATGTAATAAAATATGACACTAACTAGGAGTCAGTCATGGAACCCATACTTACAGACCCTTATGTAATCATTTTGTCTTATTCGGTTGTTTTAGTGTTGTGTAACGTTAAAAGTAAGGTAATGGGTCGGCAGTATATTGTACCATTTATTACAACATGGAAAAAACATGTTTCCTGTTTCCCGAGCAACCTTATTTTTGGCCCGCCAACTCATTATTTTCGGTTAATACCGGTATATAGCTTGATAAACCAGTAGCTACGTTATGTTATACTGTATAGTAAAGAAGTCCGTTTTCAATGCTCCCCCTTTACAAATTTGTTAATCAGTTATTAGTGGTAAAAAGAGACCGATGAGCGTGTCTCATTTTCGGGACAGGATTTTTTTCGGGGGGGGGGTGTAAATTAGATTGGGTATATTGTTATAGATTGTAATTCTTTAGATTTATCATATTGTCAATTCCTTTGAAAACCCCCAACCGCGCTTTGTGTGGAGATATGAAACTGTAGTCATGTTGTGTGTTATGGCAGTGTGTGTGTGGTACTTCACCTTAACAACAAAAGGTTCTTATACCTGTTGTCTGCGTTATTCAATCACATATGTTGACCCTCCCATGTATGGTGTGTTTGTGTGTCGTAATGCAAGCCTTCGATAGTCCATTTGTACCACAGCTGACTCGATACAATTCTAATTAACGTTCGATATCATTAGTTATTTCAGGGGTTAAGTTGGTGCGATATATATAATGTTTTTAGAGTCCATGTGTGTGTAGGTTGTGCCTGTGTGGTTCTTGAGACAGGGTTATTGGTTAGCTAACGTGATGATTTATTGTAGTTTCATGTGTTGCTTGATAAATCTCTCGCATTCAGATTTGTTAGTGGTTCTTCACTTCTTATTTTACTAATGGTTCTTACTGAATGTTAATTTATTAGAATTTTCATTGTGGATATTCTAGTAATGCGTTTCATTATTAGATGTTGTAGTTTGGTTTTAAGTACAGCATTAGGAGTTTGGTGCTGCAGTGTGGTAAGGTAGGTGGTGATAGTGGTGCACCTCAGGGATAGGAAATACCAAAACTAGTGTTCCAACATTATACCGCACTAGAACCTTGTTTCCTACAATATGGAATAGACTATAGAAATTGAAACCAGCGTTCTCTGTTTCACCATACCTATACATACTTTACATGTCGGCGTGATGGTCGTCACTCCCAATTAACGTTATCAGGCAACAAGAGATAATGCAGTAGGTCTTTTTTGTGTTTGTTGGGTTTTTTAATCCCTAGTTTTTTCAGCTTCTCCCTGTAGCGGCTATCGTATAATGGTAATCTTTGAAAACACTGAAATGTGTCTTTAAAGTCCATGATTTTTAACTGGGTTGTGTATTTGTATCTTATGTGTCACAGATGTGCTGGTTGGCGCTTGATACATTAAGCTGGCACCAGGTATTCGGACATTTGGGCCATGGGACAAAAAATTTTTGACTGGAAATTATAATCCCCTTAGGACAGGTTAGGTAAGTTATTACAAGTTACGTTAGGTTAAATTAGGCTTGGACGAGGTCCACTTATGACGCAAAGTCATAGACTTTGTTATGACGTTTGACTGGAAGTGCGAGATATCCTGTGTGATGTTGGTCAGTTTCTAATCCCGGCATTCACTCTGAAATTATTTTCCTTCCATTTAACACTTGATATTGTTTTTAAATTGTCAGAATAAATAGTTCTGGAAGGTTAGTGTATGCAAGTGTGATTATAATCACACTTATTTGTTATTAGTAAATTAACCCTTGGTCCAAATATTAAGATTGGAGCTTCTTTGTACCGCGCCATAATCATAATGAACAGGTGACGGGTGAAGTTAGGTTGGGGCCCTTTCGGCTTGTTAGCAGTGAGGTGATCCCCCCCCCCCCCTGCCTATATACACAAGCGTTTATTAACCCACATAGACAGGTATTGGCAGACGCTCAATATTGACACTTGAGTCCCTCTTTCGCAGGAAATAATGAGAGTAATATTTTAGAAAAATAATGAACTTTATTCTTCTAATAGTTTGATGTTTTTATGACTTTATCCATACATCACTGTATATCTCGCTAATAATAGTTGCGACTAATATATGTATCAGGAAGATCATTGTTTTGAAATGTGACTTGGTTAAATTTGCACTTCCACCTTCCCATCTGTTAGAAAGTTAAATATATATATTTCTAGTGTATTTGTGTGCTTTTCGACCGAATATGTCCTTTTCCGTCGGAAATTGGCCGTTTTTTTTATCGATTTTTTTTTTCGAGAGACGTTTTTCGAAAAAAATAATTAATCGCCAAGCGAATAAAAAATACACCAAAACACACTAGAAAAACCTAACCTGACCTAACTGACTCTCACCATATTATGGAATCACCTATTTCTTACCTTAGTTGGCCTGGAGACCTGGTTCTTGTTCGTCGTTGGATTCTGAGATTCTTACACAACGCCACATATGTTGGTCTTTGCAATATTTACATTCAGTCTTGCTCTTAGTACACTTTACTGAGGTTGGAAGAACACCATGTGATCGAAAAATGCTATAGTTTCTTCGGTTTTTTTTTTTTTTTTTCCAAAAAACTCGCAATCAGCTCCATATAATTTAAGTGACACCCATCGCAGACTTCCATGGTCGGAACTGAACTTGAATTTCGAATTATGAGACCCAAAATAAAAATCAATTTTGATGGTCCAAAAATACCGCGAATTAAACCCAAAATCATTTTAATTGGTTGCAAAAAAAAACGCTTTTGATTGGTCGTGTGACGTGTACAGGAACGCATGCGCATGATGATTTATGAAGGAGACACGCAGGAGAGACACAGTGTTGGAGGAGGGACAGGCGATAATGGAGGAAGATTAATGGAAGAAAATAAAGAAATTTTTGGATTTGCTATCCGTTAATATACATTTCCGGCGGTAATGTAATAAATGAAAATGATCTTATGATCAGACGTCTTATTAGAATACGATAAAAGATTAGTGGTAGGAAGTGGGAATGTTTAAACGCAATAATACCGTGACTTGTCCTAAATAAGAGATCAGTGTCTTGGGTTTTCGTGTATCTTTGAATTGCGCGCGCGGCTTCCAAAATATTATCGTGCCAACTTTGGCCCCAGATATAACCCTTAAGCTAACGACAGTGGTAGCAGGAGATATCCTGGGGATTGTATATAATGTAAGACTGACGTAACGAAATGTGTTCTCTTGTACCCAGTTATAATGTCAATCTTATTATGTATGTGAGGGTGGTATACTATACGGAGTTAGGCACGGTAGGGGGGTGGGGTATAACTTGATTGCGTGGATGAGGGAAGTATTGGTACCTTGGTGCATCACAAAAACTGGTAGGCAGTTGCTCTTGCGTTGACCGCCCGCCCCACCACCATGCCCTCCAGGTCTCCCTCGGTAATGTTATCATGGTTCTGCCGCCTCCCCGACTCCCTCTGTCCTGGCCAGGCCTTTCTTCCTCTTACTGCCATTACCACCTACCCTGGTCCCCTCACTCCCTGCGGCTTAGCGACGCCCATTCCCCTCATTCCCTTCTCTCATATCTTCCCTCCCTGCGGGCTAGGCCTACTGCGTTATTGACATAATCTGCGGGAGATGGGGGTAGTCTGTCCCAGCGCCCTCATGAGTGTAGTCATCGCGTGTTGGGACGACACACTCCCGCACGTGCATGATTTGACCAAAGCTTACATTAGTGCTCGGCTGCTCAATGGTTCTTATTTAAAAATTTTCTCCTAACTGCAGACGTAAGAACCCATCTAGGTGGTGGACGTTAGGCGTAGGCTAGCCCAAATATAGCATGAAAAATAGCATCGGAATTGCACGGAGACTTCATTCTAATAACAAGATTTTAGGAACAAAATAAATGAATGTTTATGGATCCAGACCCAGGGTTTGTATCAACACCTTGAAGTTCTTCCCTGGCTGGCAACATGGAGTAGTGTGGGACGAGACCTTGGCGCCAGTGGTACGTGTGGAGACTGGGTAGTGTGTATGTGTGGAGTGCCTAGTGGTAGTCACCCCCCTTCCTCCCACTGCTACCTCTAGCAGTGTGGTCACACATGCTCTCTCCGTGTGTACACACTCTACACTACAGCCTCCCTAGCTTTTTTAACATGAATTGTTCCACACTCGTGGGGCGTGTTACTTTCACACACACACACACACACACACTATGAACACGATGTTTGTGGAGGAGAAAGTGATGGTGTTCAACTTGTACTCGGCCAAACATGCTTTTTGTGTTTTCTGTATTTAAATGCACCCGGAAATTTTTTCATATATTATTGGAGACAAAGGTTACGTGTTACCGTAAATTTGGGTTAAAAAAACTCCATGGAGTAAATGTATTTACACAACACCTGTACTCATCCACCATGTTGTATTTACACTTGTGCGAACAACCACGACCTCTTCTACAGCCTTGTGAATGTCTCCTCAGTTTGTTGGGAAGCTTCTCGCTCTTCTCCCCCAGGGTCACAGTCTACGGGACGGCGATGCCTCGTTTTGTGTGAGCCATCTTCATGGGTATACAGTATATCATGGTGTAAGGGGCCACTGCCGTCATCGCCATCCTGATGTGAATTGTGAAGGCAAATGTTCTTAATTAAAATGGAGGCGTGATGGTCTAGCTTTTGAGTACTGTATTCCTAAATGCAGCTACTAATAATCCTCCAAAGTCCCTGCATTTATGTATTCTGGGACCAACAGCAAATTCATCTTTTGTACCATCAAGACCATTAATTTTTGTGGCTCAGAACACAACCACTATTACTGCATACTTAGCACAATATCCCTTTACCACTTTATTCGGGGTTTTACGGAGGGACAGTCGGGATATAATTTTCGACGTTAAACGAAGGAAGGAAATTCCTTAAAGGGCAAGTAGGTTGGTGTATCGCAGGGTGGGTAGTGTATGCCGCGGTTGTTATTGGCCGGACAAGCAAGGGTGTCATTAAGTGTGTGTGGTGAGGACGGTAGGTGTTTGATGAGGGCGGTAAGTGCATGGTGAGGACGGTGGGTGAGTGGTGAGGATGGTGGGTGAGCGGTGAGGATGATGGGTGAGCGGTGAGGGACGGTGGGTGAACGGTGAGGATGGTGGATGAATGGTAGCATCCTAAACATGGTGTGGAGGACCACACAACCAGCGGTCATTATAGCCTTACATGGTGAGGGAGGGGTGGGTAGGCCCTGGGATTTACACTGCCACAGTCTCGCTACTACCACACGCTCCGTTATGCTCTACCCTTGCTTGTTAACACGCTTTGTCTGATACATGTACGTTAGAATACTCGTGTTCTTGCTGTGTACGTAATGCGTGCTTGTGGGCGTGTAGATTTTTTTCTGTACTTTATTATTTTCACTAGTAGCCTGTGTAACTACACTGCCCAGGATAATGTTATCATTTTCAAGGAGTATTTGTTTACGTCGTACCCCCACCCACCCCAACCACACAATTCATAACTTTGTAAGTATTTCTATCTATAATATGTAAGCGTATACGGTACATCATTGTAGCTGAATACTCGTCGACCATGGGGTTTGAGCTTGAGACTAGCTGACACCAGGTAGTCAAAGGTGATATACACTACATCAACCTGTGGAGGTTAGCGATGAAGTTTATGCGTCCGAGGAATAAGTTTGGTGTAGTGACAAGAGAGGGCCAGTTACTGGGGGTCCTGTGGGAGGTATGGTGAGTATTAACTGTTCTAGTTCAGCTTTGATTCGTCACTGTGATGCTGTAAGTGAAGGTGATGTAACATTGGAAATGTGTGTGTGTGTGTGGGGGGGTGGGGGGGGGGGGTGCGTCACAGTGAAGGTAAAAGGCCGCTCAACAAACGTACAGTGAGTGGGAGAGTATGATGGAGGAGCGGAAACAGGAGATAACTCGGGTGTCGCGCGTGGGGGAGATACCCTCAGAAGCTCCTTAGTCATATTCTCCCCTTAAATGGAGAAGTAAAGACACAATAGTTGACTAACTTAATCGATGACAGTCAAAATGGCATTAAAATTATACGGAAACTACAATAATTAAATGCACCTTATTCCCGGTGTAGGAATAACATTATTCGGTGTAAGGTAGCTTTTTAATCGTGAGAATCGAATCCTGGGACAGGAATGCTTGGAGTTTTTAAGGTTCACTACTAACTCTTGGTCCTGTTTATGTAGCTACGTAACTGTAGTACAGTATTAATAACACCACCTTCTGCAGCTTTGGGCCAAACATTCGGTCTAGCTAGAGCGACACAGGTCTATTTTGAAGTGACTTGTTTCATCCACATATTAATGTAAAGCTGGCAAACCCATCTTTGTAAACTGTGAATCGGTCAGTGTTGTGCTTGTGCTTCTGTATTATGGTAATAATATGGTGTAGCAAGGGGGGAAGGGAAACCTTGAGTCTGTCTATTTGAGCTGTAGTGAGTGTGCTTTTGAGCGAGTGTTATGACTGTGGGTTTAATATATCATGACTTGCATCTAAACGAGCAACAGTATATTGGAACACGACTAAAAGTGAAGTGTGACGTGGAAGTGTCACTTATAGTACACTTACAATGAGGTGATGTGAAACTTAAAAGCATTCATTCAAAAGTTTTGTGGCTTCCAGGAGAGAAAGAAAGAGAGAAGGGCAAGATTTCGTCATAAACTTAAGGAACGTTTGGGCACGATCCAAGTTGGACCACCGGTGTATGAGAAAAGTATTAGTATACGAACAGTGAAGACTTATTGTGAAAAGCAAATACTTGTGGTTGAGGAGTACCATGTGAATATGATGGTGTATGGGTGAGCCGTGTGCTTCTTGACGGTACCTACCACCACCACCACCACTACTACTACTACTACTTATATTATTACTATCATCACAACCATCACCATCATGACCAGCGTGCTCACCAACCTGGCCGGCCTCTCACTGAGGGAGCCTCCCCCGGGTAAGATAGAGATCTTGCAGGACCTTGACCTCTACTACATCAAGCAGCTGGCACATAACTTTAAGGTGAGTCCTTCCCTTACCATTTACAGGTGAGTCCTCCCTTGACCATCTACAGGTGAGTCCTCCCTTGACCATCTCCAGGTAAGTTCTCTGGTCATCTCCAGGTGAGTCCTCCCAGCCTCTGTGAACTAGAGGCGAAGTCCAGCCCTGTTTTGGTGATTGATCTGATGATCCAGTCATAATAGAACACCAGCCTTGTTGCGTCCCAACCTAATCATTGAGGATTGGTCCCCGGTCCTGGGTTGGACTCCACCTGACCTCCACCCTCCCTGTAACCACCCACTGACCACACCTACAGTACAGTATATCGTCTACACAGATCCAGGAAGGAAGTCTCCAGCTATTTTGATCTTGAACGGCAGCTGGCAGGATTTTGTGGAATGTTGTGTTGTTTTACTCTCTCTCATTAACAGAGAAGTAAAAAAAGATACTTTGGTGCTCGACTCCCACAGCCCAGGTGTGTTTTGTCTCCCGTTCGTGTTGTTGATAAGGTTGTTACCGCCGAACACTGAGTGAAGTGGGAGAGGTAAGTGAAGGTGTGTGGGCAGTCGTCTTCTGTGTGAGCGCGTGTAAGGTGGCGCCACCAAGGTGAGTTGTCTGTCAGAAGAGATGAGTTGATCTTCGTATTTACCATATAAATATGTGTGTGTTAGTTGGGACATGATAGATTTTCTTTTGGTTTATATCAGTTAACGTAATACAGGCGAACATCAGTTTGTTGTGACTGATTTCTTTCCCGGTGATTCGAAAGGGGTTTTATGATGTTATATACCAGAGCTTAACTGTAAAACTTTGGCTGTTATCGAGGACTTCCATGTAAAGCTTCTTGTTACTGTAATTCTCTTTAAATGAAACTTATGTAACATTTTATTGTTATAAATATTTGATTACGTAATATTAAGTGTTTTATGGGTATATTTATTATTTAGATTAAGTTATGAGATAAACCTGGATAGACTAGTGTTTCAGCCCTTAATTACCTGTATAAGAGATAGTTAAATGTGAGAGTGAAGCAGCTACTCTCACTGTATAAGTTCAGCCACTATCACTCCTTCACAACGTTCCCTCATGTCCACTTTGGCATCTCTGTTCCTTTACATCCTTCCCTCCTCCCCCACTTCTTCCCATATCCTTCACGCCCCTCTCCAACTCTCTCAATCCTTCCCTCACATTCCTCTTGGTGTTCCTTCTACACACCACTCCGGATGACTCCTCCTTCACTTCATATTGAACACTTAACTCTTCCATGTGAGCACGCTTATACTTGAAATTGGTGTGGTTGAGGGACTAAAGGAGAGTGTTTCATGACGTGGTGTGTGTTGAGGAAGGAGTGTTAGGTGTGGGAGGGGGGTGTGCGTGAGTGTTTACACATTCATCAGCTGTGTGTGTAACAATAACTTAATATGGGTGTAGTAAGAATCATTCGTTTAGTTACTGAGGGGAATCTACCAGTTGCCCAGTGATGGTGTAATACTTCTCGCTACTCCGTCAACATGCTGCTACGTTCAAGAGCCCTACCGTCACGTGTTATCCTGGCTGGCTAGAGTGATAATTGTAACCTAATTTTTCTGTTTGTTATTTTTATTTACATTTAAGACTATTGTTACTTTCTGACAAAAAAAATATTGAAATTCAGGTGTGTTTTAGACGTGACTCGTTCTGAGTATATACTGTATAATGTGAATGTATGGTAATGAGCTGTGATAGTGTAAATGTGTGTGTACAGAACGTTTGTAGTACAAGTATTTCAGCGGTGGCACTTAAACGTTTGGTGGGATGGATCATTGTGCGTCGCTCTGCTCTGATACGCTTTCGACGGTGAATAAGTGTGATAATTTGAATGGTGACAGGAAAGTGCTGACTAGTGCGCGGCGATAGTGTAACGGTTGACTGGTGTACGATCGACAGTTAGGGTGGTGGTGACGTTGGTGTTTGTCAGGACAGGACAGCTGGTGTGTGTGTGTATCTCCTGGTGCGGTACTTACTGTGATATTGCATGATTTCCTTGATCGTTCGGGCCACACGGGGCGTGCCCCGCTGGTGTATTTGACTTCACAGTTGGAGTTGCCACTTTCATTTTACCATGGTAAGTTGATGGCTCAGCTTAGTATGATTTTTTTAACTCCACTTTGATACTAAGATTCACTCTGATGTTTCTACCTTGTGTTTCATTTATACATGTCAAGCAACACTAATTCAGTCATCCTTCCCCTTCATAAAGGTTTGTATACGTTTATCCACACCACATAGAATGGCAGGGCAGTAATAATACTAATAATATAGTTCTCTATGTCAAGGTGTGACTTGATCGAGTGATCTAGGCCTTGGTGTGACCTTTTTAGACCGTGTGACGTGTTACGAGGTGTGTAGTTGGTGTGTTATGTAGAGTGTACCTGTACTGTACGGTATATTTGTGTTGTATTGGGTGTCGTATCTTCATAATTATTTGTATAGTGGAATAACGTGTGTCTTTGTGTTTACAAACATAATATATTTTCAAATATTTATCATGTTAAAACTAGTAGAGTATGTAGTGAGTTAGTAACATTATTGTTGTTGTTTTAGGAGTATGACCTGGAGCAGAGGATCGCGTTGGAGATCAAGATGCGTGAGGGGACCACCAAGCTCCTAGCAGCATGTGGAGCCCAGGGTCCCCGCGCCAACCTTCCCCATACCCTAGAGGCCGCCAAGAACCTCCTCACCTCCAACGAGCGTATGACTGCTTACATGGCCGAGCTGCAGAGGAGGAGGAACTCCTCCATCCCACACGACGGGTGAGTAGCCCTGTCAAAATAAGGCTCTACAGTATATTGTAGATATAAAGTTTTGTTAAGTTAGCTATCGTGAATTGTTTGTGTTATGGAATTTCATGTAAACAAATAATTTAATGAAACATTGCATATAGTAATATGTTGACAGTCGTGACAGGTTGAGTACCGTACTATAAATTACGGTTTCGTTCCTCTTGTTTTTCGTGAATATTTTCCCGTGTGGTTTAAGAAACTGCGTACAGTAAGTAATCCTGTAATTAATAATTGATTTTCATTCAATTTGACCAAGGACAGCGACAGAGCCATGGGAGGTTTATTTCCAGTAGAATCATGCCAGCCTCATTTGGTGTTCTTAGGGCCAGGTGGTCACCATTCAAGTACTGTTCTACTAACCGGACCCAACGTTGTTAATAGATTTGCGGATCATATTCCAGGGTAATGGTTAACCAGTGCAGGTGACGAGTTGTCCGGTCTTCTCGGATTATTCCTTGACACTGGGTCATGCAACTCGGTAATTTAGGGTGTGGTTGTTTTGTTGGCTTCAGCTTCTACACCGTAAACAAATTCAACATTATAGACTTGGAAAATGATGCAATCTTTAACTATTGGTAACGGATAAACAGGACGTTATGTGGAGTCTTTAATTTTTTTTTCATTAACTGGATTATTTGAGACACGGTACAAAGTATATACGGTATGGAGCTGCCTTGAGCCGGTGATCTAGGTTAGCATGTCAAATTCGTCACTGGAGAACAGCCCGGTATGGCTGTTACAAAGCGAAAATAGTATGTCAGTAGAATTGTTTTTCTCGTTAATTAACCATTAATATCAACTACAGTATTCACCGAATATATCCCCCCGCCAACTCACTAGATTGCAAGATGTTGTAATCGCTAGACTAAGGTTAGGACATAAGTACCTCTGGCAGTATGTTCCTTAAGCAGATGTGAGCAAGACTAAATGTAAAGTGTGTGGCCAGACATATGGCCACACACTTGAACACGACGTCCTCGACTGTGTGAAGATAGAACCTTTTAGGGACGGGTCCAAGCACACTGTGTGTGAAATGGCACAACACTTCATCTCTAATGGCAAGATAGCCGACATAATTATTAAGATTGTATTCACTTTTTTGCACTTAGTAGCTATATCAGCTCCCATGTATAGAACCAAACACACATTGTGCTTGAATACCTCTCACGCAGATGTGAATAACAAAGTGTGCGGCCAGACATATTGCCTCACACTCCTGTACTCACGCAGTTGCGAATAAGTTACCCTTTATGTATAGAACTAAACAAAGAATTTATTTGAAATACTGTGTAACATTCAATGACATAAAATCCTGAACATGGGTTTTAGTTATTCTGACCCTTTGTAAACCCTACTCTAATCCTTTTGAGCTACCGCTCACAAGATGCGTATGGGGTGCACAATAAACTAGCTGCTGTAAGTGGCAAAATCAAATAAAAAATTATGACTAGATATTGATTAATAGGTGCTCATAAGGATGCCAAACAACTCTAGGTGTTCATAATGAAGCTTAGTGACATGAGGTAGCTCATAATGACCCAGAATGTATCACAGATGCTCATTTTGACACCAAATGATCTATACAGTAATCTATCTCCTTTTGTTAACAGATCACAACCATCTCTTGCTCGAGTGTGTCTGTCAGACCTCCGCATGCCACTCATCTGGAAGGACAGTGATCACTTCAAGAATAAGGGCGACTACCGTAGGTAAGGAACTGTTGTTTTTTATTAAATTTTTATTTTTTTTTAGATATTGTGTTAACTACCGGTACTGTACTCCAGTAATTTGGTCCTGCTTCTCAAAGATTTTTACCAATAATGTTCCTTAAAAGTGAACATGTAAGAATGTGTTTTAAGTTAATCACAAAAATGGTATAAAAAATGTCCTAAATATTACATAAATTATTGTGCAAAATATCGGTGAAATTTTGATGCTGTTTTTACTTTTTGTGCTTTACCTTAAATCAACCAGGTAGATATATTTTTAAATGCTCATGGATGAGGAATATTGATTGTTTGAACCCTTGAGAACCAAAACACATTACCCTGTATGTGGCATCATTAAGCAGAAGTTGTTATTGATACAAGACCAAATTGTTATTTTAAAATTATACCTCATGTTTTAATGATTGAGGTTGTAAATGACTAGGTTAAGTTGTTTTTAGATGTAAAGATTCTTTCATCTGGGCGAAAGCACCAACTTTAACCTGTAGTGCTGTACCTTATTGGATACTTAGATCAGTATTTTTCATAATTTTCTGAAAGTTTATGAATAGAATACTTATTACAGATACAGGTATACAGGCAGTCCCCGACTTACGACTGGGTTAGGGACCCAAATCCAGGTCGCATGTCGAATTGGTCGTAAGTCGGAAATGCAAAAAATAATACATGGAAAATCTAAAATGAAATACTGTACAGTAAAAGTAATCAATAATGAAAAATGAATAATGTGTTACTGTGCACTTACCAATAATTTTTTAGTTAAACATGGAGACTACATTAATTGGATGAAGCAGAGGAGACGGCTGGGTGGGTCATCAATGGCACTTTCTTCAGACAGGCTAACATACTTGCTTGTTGAAGGTATTGGATCATGTTTTGGGAGTGAAGAGGCAGCAGTGGTGGGGCATGAGTAGACAGCAGTGGGGGACTCTTTAAAACATATGTCCAATTTAGACTGCACAGTTTGCCTTTTCTTTTCATTGTAAATATCCCTGTAGCAAGCAAGTGCATCTTGGATCATTCTGTCAACTTTTGCAAAACGCTCAACATTTTGATCCATTTCGTCAAACATTTGCATCCCTTTATTAAGAGTAGCAAATGCCTCTGCCATTTGTTTCTTCTGAGCACCACCAGAACTCTTACTTTTACGCTTGCCAGTCATCTTAAAGGGAATTAGAACCGAAAATATTGTCAGTACACAGCACGATCACTACCGACAACAACGACGGCCAAACACCAACTGAGCGCGCTATGGCGTGGACGCTGTACACCACGAGGCGGCCCTGCCCACGCCATGCTCTCGTACAGGACGGAAAAGTTTCGGCACTTGAAAATACGTACCTAATTTTTAAAAATTCTGGTATGACTGAGGCGGTTGTATGTCCGGGTGGTCATATGTCGAGTAGGTCGTAAGTCGAGGAGTGCCTGTACCTATATCTCATTTTTTTTTTTTAGGTTTGCCGTGTTTGTGCTTCTGAAGATTGGCACGGAGATCTACGACACAGTCATGGTCAACCCCGTCGACCGCTCCATGACTGACATCTGCTTTGATGATATTATTGTTTTGTAAGTCATATCTTAATTTTTCTTGTTAATTATTTGCACCAATTTATACCTTCCTCTTGTATCCAGAATCTTTTCTTCACACCCATATAAAAATATCTCATTTTTGCTGCTTCAATTAGTATGGTTCTCTCTCAGTGTATTTGTATCTTTATTTTCCCCCATTACTCTTATGGTTCAGATTATCACTTATTGTTCCATATGCAAATTAATATATATTTTCTGTCTCCCTTTTTTACTTAATTTTCATCACTTTACCTTTTTAATTGCTCACGGTTACTAGCATTTGTGACTTCTTCTGATTTATCCATTAAAGCAGTTTCACCTGTAAAAAAATAGCTGGCTCACCTCTCATTTGCATCCTGTATCATTATTTGCCAGACTTATATTCCTCTCCTTCACTTTCTTCAGCTTTTCAGATATTAGAGACCATGGCAACATTACTGCATATCTAGTTTTCTTTAAAAATAAAATAAAATAAAAAACTCAAAACTCACTGTACTTCACTCTCCCTCTAAAAACTCAGAACAGTACCTGTATTCAACAATATTTTTAGAATATTATCCCATTTACTTTCAGTACTTCTCACATTGCTTTTCTGCCATATTCATCATCAATTTTTACTGGACATTAAAATGATGCTAATAAATTTGTCCATTTTTTTTTCAGAATATTTTCATTCTTGTACAGTACTTTAATACAAACATTTAATTTCAGTCTTTCAGTTAATTTAGTTTTTATCTCAAATGTAAACCTTTTATTTTATTATTATATTTTTAATTTTTTCCAGCAACAACATTCAGTCCAATTTTGATTGCAATCTTGAGGTATACAGCCATGTACTACAGAATGACCTGACCATGGCCAGCACTCCTCGCAAGCTCAAGAGAACCTTACATTCCTCCATATCACGCACAGTGGGGCGCAAACTGGCGGCTTCACTGAGGGACGAGTTGTCCAACGGAGAGATGTAAGTATTTGGGCTTAGTTTATTTATTATTTATTTGTTTTTCCTGTAGTAACTAGTTTTAAAGTGGATATAATTCCATAATTTTTTTCTCATTCTGTAAATAGATTTTAATAGGCATGTACAGTACTGCATATTGAATTTTTCCTTATGTGGATTACTTGGTGTGTAACCAGTTTGGTTAATATAGAATTCCAGTTAGTCATTAAAGTACCCTTAACCAGACATGATTCTCACTAAACCAGATATTTTCAGGTTACTTGTACTGTACAGTATGCAGTACATATTTCTTTATTTTGTTTATGTAACCTTAAAAAATTAAACTAAATCATAGGAAAATGAAGAAATTCAGCTCATGGAAAATATTTTGTTGTGCATGCTAGTTTGCAGTACAAAATTCAGTCTGCAAAGATTTTATGCTATTTTCTTTTAAATTATGATTTGCTAAAAGGAGAATTTGTTACAGTTTTTCATATTATTATTATTATTATTATTATTATTAATTTCATAGTTTAATCTTTCACATATTTTCTTACAGGGGTCCAAAATTTGAGTTGGTAGCTACAGCCAAGCTTAGTCTAGATAATGTATCCAACAACACAGCAACATTTGATCTTGCCATGGAGAATATTGGTAAGAAATAACATAGTGATTGTTTTCTTGGTGTTTTTACATTAAACAAATTTTAACAGGATTAGTTTTAAGCCCTCAGTAAAATTTAAAATACAGTATAGAAAGCCCTCTAAAAAATTTGTATACTTTATACATTATAAAGCTTTCAGTAAATTTCTAATATGTACAGTCCATTGTAAATATATAATTTATATAATATATAAGTTCTCTGTAAATGTCTGAGATATAAAGCCTTTACTAATTATCTTATGTATAAGTTCCTGTTTTATAGGATTTTTTACTCTAACCTTTTCTTGTTCAAAAGATGTACTGTAGACAATATACTGTGTTTATATATATATATATATATATATATATATATCGAAAATTAGGTGGAAGTGTCTTATGCTTTCCCATTCTTAATGACTCCTTAACTTAGTGGTAGGGATAAATTTCTTAGCAGAAGGAAGACTGGGCTCTGTTCTTGTACACTAGCCCCTGCATACTCAACAATAAAATGAGTACTGTACAGTACACTATTGGATGGGCTTGCTGATGGTGTGATAACAACCCTTCAGTGAGCTAATATCTTGATAAGGGGCTGGGATAATCAACTAGTTGCTGAATGCTTATCATCTGGGATCAGCAGGAGAGGGCTTGTGAAAAAAAAAAAAATTTAATATTCACGGATAGTTTCTAGAAAAGAGAAGGGAGAATCACCTACATGGATGAATGGAGTATCGGAAGTTCTGTATACGTACTAGAAATAAGCGGATAGAAATTTAAGGAAATTACAGAGCACATGAATGGTAGGAGAACATGGTGCTGAGTGTGACGGAACTTTCAGGAATACTAATCAAAAGCTTTTTTTATTGCAGAGAATCAAGTTAGTCAGTTACCACTGTTTGGTCACTTCTGTTGTCGTCTGGCAGCCCAGCCTGATTGTTCTACACAGGAGAGAATTGCTGGTTATGCTCATGTTCAAGTAAGTGTCAAATTTTTTTGGTAAATCAGCATTAATGAAATGCTTTAAAAATTTCAAGTTTCAAATGTTCTTTAGTATTCTTGACACCAAACCTGGAAAATTTTTATTAGATTGAGAAGAGAGCCAAGACTGATGTGTTTTGTTATAATAGAACAAGCTACAGCAGTAGACTAAGACTGAATCCCTTGTGTTACATATTGTAAAAAAATTCTTACATATAATTTGTAATCATGTTCATGAGATCCTCATATAGAAAACTGAATTTTTTCTATGAAGATTGGAGAACCTAACTAGATAATAGTCTGGAATATGGTTGAGTATTTTGGGGATTCACCTGTCCTTCCAACTTTTTATTGACTTGCTGTTCATTGTTCATTCATCAGTGGCCATATCTCAGATAGCTATACGCTATATTTATTTCAAATTTAGAAAATAAGTGAGGCCTTTTGTAATCCATTTGCAAATCAATTTATTGCGAGATCTGTTTTGATAAAGGCCAACTGATATTCATTTCTTCATAAAGCCCCTATACAGTTATGTATTAATTTAGGGATGCATAGATGGTTTTATTTAAATTTGGCAACAAGGTGAGACATTGTATCCTCCATTGAAGCATCTTTTTATTTTTTATTATGATTTAATATGTCCAGCTGATACTCAATTCTTTTTTAGGTCCCTGTTAGATTGGAAACTGCCTCTGAAAAAAGTATTTTATATTTCTATTAAAGCTGCAACTGGATGAACTTTTGTGTCAACAGGAAAGTGAGCACCAGCAGTCGTGGTGTCGGGTATCTGGGTGGCAGCTGGAAGTGTGGGGCAGCAAGGAAGATGCACACCTCTCCCCTCACCATCCCCTCTCACTCTCCATTGACAGGGTAGGCTCACCTTCCCCCATGTGTTTATTATTACTCTTGTTATCCAGTCATTTTGTGTAATTACGTACTTTATCCATCATTATGTTAATTATCCTCTTATCCAATCATAATGATAATTACCCACTTATTATCCAATTGTAATGTTAAACACCCTTGTGTTATTATGTTTTATCACTCATTATCCAGTTGTTATTTAAATACTGTAATGATTAATTATCCTGAGCAATTTTAATGGGAGAGAGTGAGTAGTGGCTGGGAGATTTTTACCTAGGCAAATAGGTGTAAATACTGTAAGTGAAACAATATTATCTATCTAGAGTTTTCAGCAAAGGTGCCAGGTATATAATATTTATGTATTTTCCACTTGAGTTTTAGTTGAGATATACTGTATTTATGTACAGTTGCCTACAGGTACTGTATTGTGTTTCACCCCCCAATGGCCTTTCCGAACATGTGGCAACATCGGAATTACTTTATGAAGGATTCAGTAACATGTGAAGAGATCTCCTCATGTTACCGATTCAGTCATAAAGTGAATACCACATGTTCAGAAAGGCCACCGAGGGGTGAAACATTATACCTAGGGGCAACTGTACTTACTTAAATTTATAATTACTCATTACCTTTATATTATAATTTCAAGTACCACTTGTCAAGATATGGATCATGAGGTAGAGGAGTAAAGTTGAGAGTTCAGGAGATAATGTTTAGAAGTAGAAAAAAAGGTTTTAGAATAGTGAAATAGTGTTTAAAGTATTTGTTGACTGGCAATGAAAAAGTGTTCATAGAAATAACTTAAAAAGAAATGTCCAATTTAGTTATGGGATTTACAACTTACTCTAAACCTTCATTCACTGTGCCTTATCTCATGATCTGGAACTATTGTACAAATGTAATAGTTACATTTTGTGTGCCTTATAAATGATGAATCAAGTATGAAGTTGTACTTATAGAATACTGTATAATAATATCAGTCCTTGAAGTGACTATATAGCCCAGTGGTACAGCTTTCACCTTGCAAGCAAATGACCCTGGGTTTAGTTCCTAGAGTAGAAAACTGAGTTCTTCCTTATACACTATCCCTTGTACACACAGCATTGAAATTAATGTACTTTTTGTTGCACTTATTAATAGTGGAACAACCCTTCAGTGAATAAGCAGCCTGTCAAAGGGGTGGAGTAACTCACTAGCTGTATCATGGCAGAAAAGGCAATGTACAGGTATTACAAAAATAATTAAAAATAATAAAATATAAAAATGGTCATTAAATATTAATAATTTTATAATGACTCAACAGACCACAGAGATAACTCAGAGTGGAAAGACTGTGACTGTTGCCAATACATCTGGATTTGACCGAGGACACCTAACGCTCACCTTGGAGACTCCAAATGAAGCTGCTAACTGGCACAGATGTCTACAACAACATGTAGCTGATCACCGCCACTGGGGTCCTGCTGCAGAGGAAGAAATGGAAATACTAACACCACAGCCAACACGACACAACTTCATCGTCCCAAGAAGAGGGCGTTTTGCTTCACTTTATGAAGAAACTCCTCTAAGAGGTATGTTTTTTTTTAGGGGGGGGGGTGGGATAGAATTGGCAGGCTCCTAACAGGTCGCCAGGACTATGGAACCCACTTTCAATATGCTGTGGTAATATGTTACATGAATTCATTTAGTATGCTGTAATGAACTTTAATTTGAATTCTTATTAAGTAGGCTGGGAGGAACTTAGTTTGAATTCATGGCTTTGCTGACCATTTTTTTTTTCTCTCCAACAGATGGTTCCCCTGGATCAGAGAAGTCTTCTTTTGATGATCTATATGGATCTTCTGCCTTTGTCAACAACTATTGCACTCCTGCCCAGATTCCCCCAAGACCAAGAGCACTAACTCTCTCCTCACGCTCATCATTCAGAAGATGGGGTTCAGTCAAGTGTAATATGCCTTTCTTTAAGAGCAAGAGTTAGGGCATTGTGTCTTGATGTCTCGTGACCTTAAGTGCAACAATATCTTGGCAGACTTTCTTTCATGTACATATTCTATATTTACTATTTGCATAGGAAGGAATTTGTTTAAAGTTATTCATTATTGTGTCTCAGAAAGTCTTCATTAAAATTTTGTTTTTGTTTTTTTGTTTTTTTAAGGAACCCTCTTTCTGTTCTTCACCAATATTTGATTGATACACTGACCAACAGAAATCTCCAGCACATACTTCAAGGGTTCTCTTTATTGAAACTACAGGGTATTGTACAGTGGTCAAAGTATCAGTAAGATATTCTGCACGTCACCATGGTTTTTATGCTTGAAACCAGTCACCCAGCATAGCGTGTATCTTAGTTCTGTGTTACATATAACAGTGTTCCCTATATATTCTAATCCTTTAAGAATCTTGTAATGTAATACTGATTTTATAAGCAATAAATATCTTGAAGCTCTCTATAATATTTTAAGCATTTTCTCAATACAGTATTAAAATTTAAGCCAAATTTATTTAACCGTTCCCATTGTTAGAGAAATTACTGTACAGTACTGTTCATTGTGCTGAAAAAATGATGGGTGGTGATAAATATTTAGTACTGTACTGTAATCTCAAGCATTTTTTTTTTTTTTTTTTTTTTTTTAATATATCATAGTAGAACATCAGCTCAAGTGATGCAAACTCACATATTTCCAAGAACAGGGCATATCATGTAAAAGTCAATGTTTAAAAAGCAATAAAGACAAGCCAGAGAATTATTTTCTTATTTGATATTTATTTATTTATTTTATTTTTTGTATTTGAAGCAAATGTTGTCAAAGAACAGAATAATTAATTATTTGCTTTTTCATTGACTAATACTGATAGTTTTAGGATGTTAAGTAATATTCCATAAAGATGCAGGGATTAGGAATAAACTGACATGTTCAAACTTGTGAGGAAATTAAGAAATCCTTTTTATATGTGAATTATGATTTACTTGCTGTGTCCATCTGTAATTGTCATTGATGTAAAAATATGTAACCAGGCTTCACTTTGGATTACAGTAATTAATTTTCCTTATTTTTATTTTAATGTACAGAATGAAAATTGTATTTCATACCCAGAGTATTATGATTAGTTACTCATGCCATTCATATATTTATTAGTGTACAGTATTGTTTATCTTAATGACAAGTCCATAAGTTTTTCCTCTTTGGTTTTGAGTATTTCATGGATATTTCTTCATGAAATTATTATAAAGTTCCACCTTAATTGATTATTATAATTTTTTTTAATACTATACTTTATTCTACATAATGTACAGGTATACAGCTCCTCCCCGACTTACGACGGGGTTAGGGACCCAAATCCAGGTCGTAAATCGAAATTGCTTAAATAATACATAGAAAATCTAAAATGGGTGTCTCTTTTTCTTCTCAGCACCACAAAACTCTGTTTTTAAGTTTGCCAGCCATTTTAAAGTAAATTACAAACGAAAATTTTGTCAGTACACAGCGCAATCACTGACGTTGGGACTCGAAAATACGTAATTTGACAAAATATGGGTAAGACTGAGGCAGGTCATAAGTGTGGGTGGTCGTAAGTCGGGGAGGAGCTGTAGTTGGAGAGGTTTTCAACAAGTGAAAAAAGAACTTTCTGTGTACACCATATCTTGCAATATGTTGTATACTGGTATGTTGATTTGCAAAAATACCATTGATAACTACACATGATCATAAATATGTCCATGTAAAACATAGGGGGACAAGATTTTTATTGTGCCTATTCTGATGTGCAGAAGTTTATACTGATATTTTCATACTATTCCTTACAAGATTGAAAGTGGTTTGTGTCAAGTGCTGTGGTTATGAAGGGACCAACTGCTGTGAAGTACTTTTGATCAGGAATACTTGAGGAACAAATGTAGGGAATTCCAAGCCTTGATCTTAGGTCATATTCCTGAGGTATTTCAATATACAGTACAATATTTGATGTCAATGGCAATTTGCTATTACAGTACTTTGTTTTGGCACCACTGTGTCTCTCTGTAATGGCTAAGTGTGTCTACACTAAAAAATATAAGATGATTTGCAGGATTGTGTTGAGGAAGAGCATTTCCTGAGAATGTTTTTGTTGAAAATTATATGTGGGAAGTGTCTCAAAGTATGCCTTAGTTGTTTCTAATTTATATGTCTGATTACAGTAGATATGCTCTTTTATGTTTAATGAGGATGCTTGGCCTATCAAGATAAAGGTTCTTTATAAATTATTTAAGATGCAGTTTTATAAATTGATTTATAAGAATTTACTGTGTCAAGTGAAGCCCTGCAGATGTGAACTTCACATTTATATAGTAAAAATATTTATTAGTAATCTTCATACAATACAGTTAAACATAAATATAGTGTATATTTGTAGAACTACATATAAAACCTTGCATTGATTTAATTAGTACAGTATAATACAGCAGAATTATTTGCTTGGTAATCATGACTTTTGTTTAGATCCCAAGAGATCATATGGCAGGTATATTTAATAGGGTGTTGTTAGCTGTTGTGTACTCAAGTTGGTTACTCTCATTTTGATTTTAATTAATGCGGATGATCTAGACCCCATTTAAGCTTGTTTTAGAGCTTTCCTGTGTTTGTGTGAAATAGTGTACTAGTCCCAGTTGTCTTTTGACTAATGTCTGTAATCCAATGTTATTTAAATTTTTACATGGTATGCAGTATAACTTGAAGTTTTCCAGAACCCACTTTATTAAGAAAAATAATAATAATAACTCAATAAAACAAATACCAGTCTCAGTCTTGGGTATATAAGAGTGATGATAACTAGAATGTTAAGTCACATTTTTATTATAGTAACAGTATTATTATTATTTTGGCTCAATTTTTACCATATTGACCGGCTAATTACTATTTAGCGTAAACTTTTTTTATTATTTAAATGGATTTGATATCCTAGATCCTGTTATACAAAACTTGGGTTATGAAAATTTCTTCAAAAGTCTTCATAAGAATACTTTCGACCATAAATGCTTTCACTCACGAAACACTGGGTTTTCTCATGATAGGTTATATAATATTTTTATATAGACTATTACAGAACCATTGTGAACACATAGTTAACATTGTTACAGATGTTAGAAATACTGAATGTTAGTCAATGATAGAAGAGACTGTTACAATTATTTCTGATCACCATTCACCTGAAGCAGGAAAGAACTTGGAAAAGAAAAATATATCAATATCTGAATCTTTAGTGTACAGTGTATGGGGTGTGAACCAAGGGTTCTTAATAATCAAGGAATTGCTGGATATCAGTTTGTATATGACAGCATTCACTACATTTCTTTTTATGATTTATATATACTGTGATGCTTATGTTGCCATTTATCTTAGCGATGTTTGTAGTTTATAATTGGTGCAGCTCATTTTCTCTTGACTTCACTACTTTTTAGGGTTTCTGGAAGAAACCTAATTAGACTTCATTTTCCATCTTCCATAAGGCATTAAGCACCTTACTGTACAGAAACTCAATTTTGTGATTGTACTTGATTGCCAATAACAGACATAGCAAAATGTTGGATTCTGTGTACCCCAGGTGTTGTTCACTTAAGCCTGTTTAATGTACTATATACAAGATAGTATACTTCACCGTGCAGTCTGAAGAGTGATGTGGATTTTAAGTGTGAGAATTGGTGGATAATCATACGTGTCCATTAAAGAGAGTATAGTTTGATATATACAATACTTCATAAATATGGTATCTATAAAGTGGCAGCTTCTTTCTTCTTTTCAATACACATTAGTACTCATAGTATTCATTTATGAAGCTCAAGCGTTGTTATTAGATGGTAATTTTCAGTTGATGGGATGGCAAGTGACACCAGCAGTTTTGATGTACTGGGTATTAAGAGGATTTGGTTTTGATGAACTTCAGGAAAGAAACATGTCGGGTAATACTGCTACATTCACCAGTTCCAAGAAGCTAGACTGAGAATTGTAAAATTTTTGTTTCATTCTTCCTATTCTTTCACCTTCATAATAGCAACATCTGTGTTCAAAGCCAAATAATTTTTTTTCTATTTAAGTAACAAAGTTATTTAAGGCCTGGCCACTTTTTTTTTCTTTCCACATATTAATAGCAGTAAGATTTATACTTCCAAAGCAGAAAAGATTATATTCCATTTACTCCATACTCCTTCCTAATAAGGCACAGTATTTTCATATATTTGTCCTCAGTTAACCATATAAATTGGAAAAAAAAAATTGTAGGGTGCCTCAAAGTGTCATTATATATATATATATATATATATATATATATATATATATATATATATATATATATATATATATATATATATATATATATATATATATATATATATATATATATATATGTATTATGAAACGTGAACTTTTTTCCAAATTGCTAAGTTCATAAAAGGTACTGTACGTATTCATTAACATAGAAGACTTATGTATAAATTAATTATTGATTAAACTCTTCTTCCATAATACTTTATATTTTGTCTCCTGTGTAAGTTGTTACAATGTATCATGAAAGATAATAATTGAATAAATGTAAATATGTGAAAGTTTACAACACTGGGAATGTAGTGTTGATGTAGCCTGCCATGAGTTATTATAGGTTGGTTCTTGCCTTGGGTTTGTAATTTTGCTTCTTTTTGGGAATTTTCAAAGTTTGTAATAAAATTTATATTGTAACTTATTTTTTTCTATCCTGAGTTTTGTGTGAATTTCAGTATAAGAATCAGAATTACTAAAAAAAAATATTTTTACATAAAAACGAGTATGATGAAGTACTAATTATCATACTAGACTGGCACCCCTTTGTCCCATGTCCAAATCCCCAGTGAGAAGACAAATTGTGATTGATAACTCTGATGAGCTGATACTAGTAATAGTATATAACTATACTTACAGCTTGTTCTAACCACACTTACAAATATTTGGTGGTCACTGCAAGAGATAGGGTACACACACCAGCACATTTTTGCCAAATACGGTTTTATGATTACAGCTTCCCTATATAGAGGCCAATATGACTGACTAAAGGAAGGTATAGAATAACCCGGAAACCCCCCTCGAAGCCCACGGTGCTCGTCTGAAGTGTCTTTGATCTACCGTCATCTCCTTCCCTTACCCGTCATATTTAATCTTAATACGGTCAAATGCAAGTGGCTTGATTATAAGACAATTGTGTGTGGAATTTTGGGTTATGTCAGGTCATAGGCTCAGCTTATGACCTGACATGACCCTCAGGACCACTGGCATCTTCATATAAATGACTAAGTTCTGACCCAGGAGTCAGTCACGAGCCCCTGTTTCAGCTGTGAACAGGACATGCGCACGATTACACTCGGCTGTGGAAACCCCATCACTCTTGTTAAAGCATTTTCCTGCATTGTAATCTCTCCCAACTGATTACACTTTCTCTCCTCACTCCCAGTTACCTGTCTCCCCCCCCACAGAAAGACAACAACCTTGACAGACCCATCCGCTCTCCCTCCCATTCACTAGTTACTGCTTCGAGTTCATACTTTAGAGTTCGGGGTTCACGTGAACCTTAGGGAGAGAGAGAAGAGTCAACGCTTGGTGGTAAATGCAGGAGTGGAGCCAACTGTACATAGGATATGTTATAATAAATGCATGACCAAATGTATTTTAAAAGAAAAATTACACATTTCACAGACAAATATACAAATATATTAACATATAACATCTCTCTCTCTCTCTCTCTCTCTCTATATATATATATATATATATATATATATATATATATATATATATATATATATATATATATATATAAATATATATATATATATACTGTATATATATATATATATATATATATAAACTGTAAAAATTTAAATAAATAATAAAAAATAGTTGTACTTTTACTTTTATCCTCTGCAATAATGCTTGTTCATCGTGGCACTGTGGTCTCACAACATAATTAGACTAATATGGTCATAGGGTTGCCATACATCCATATTTTCTCAGACATGTCCTCCATTTAGGTCTCGAAATCTTCATCCGGAAGTAATTTTTAAAATTCTTCAAAAGTCCGGAATTTCAGCTTCCATCACTTTCTCCACGGAAAAAAAACATAAAACTGTAATGACGAGAGAGAGGGGAGGTGGAATCCGTAGAGATCTTGTTCAGTTTGAGTCAGCTGATAAGTCACTTGTACGCCTTGTGGGGTTCAAGATGTTTGGTTCACACTCAGGATGGAATGGAGAAAGGAAACTCACAATGTGCTCTCTATATACATGTTGTATTGGATGTACAATGCAGCTTGGTGCTGGGAAGGCAGCATGGTTACAAGCGTGATGTAGAGAGAGCTGGTTGGTGAGGACGCTCAGAGAAGGACAGCTTGTGGGTCGCCATGCTCGCCGGCGGGAGAGAGGACCGCCAGGCAGCGGCGGAGGAGGAAGTGTCGCTGGCTGGTTGGTGTAGGTAGAAAGAGGCAGGTCACCACGAGGTCAGGTCTTAAATAGCGGGGGGTAGGCGTGGCTTAGTAGTTGACCCCCGCTCCGTGATGTATGGCGGCGCTGGTTGACCTAGACCACGAGGCATACACTGGGGAATTGGTGGGGTCGGCTACTCAGCGACAAACAGCGTTTGTAGGGGAGAAATCCACTACAGCCTATACGGTGTTGTCAACTTAGCTGTCAAATATTTGATTGATACGGGGCTAGAAGTTGATGATGTGAAGTGTTTTGACCAAGTTAGTAACCTGAAGCAGTTTCTGGAAAATTACAAGTGATGAAGAATTTAGTAATCTGCCAACACAAAAAGTGGACCAGATACTTTGAAAAATCAAAGAACTTTGAATGCCACTCAGAATTGCTAAGAATTGCACAATTCTTCTTTGCTATATCATCTCACAATGCAAATGTAGAAAGAGTTTTTTCACTGATACAAAGTCAATGGACAAAGGAAAGGAACAAATTGAGTGTTGAAACAATGAAAGGCATTCTGAGAAACATCTTGCAGTGACTTCTGTACCTTTCTAAAGAGCAATCAGCCAATACTGAAAAAGATCCAATCTACAGAAAAGTATGCATGGGCACATAAAGTCACACACACAGTGGGGGAAGAAGACTGCAGCTAAAGAAGATATTCAGCCTTAAGCAAAGGTATTTTTTTTTAAGATTTCTATACCATGTATGTTGTATATTAGCCTACATTAAAAACAAAATGCAATACAGTACACCGATATATATATATATATATATATATATATATATATATATATATATATATATATATATATATATATATATATATATATATAATTAATTGTCACGGCTGCTTCATATATGTCTTCGGGAACGTCCTCTTTTTTTAATGTTCAGATATGGCAACCCTAAATATGGAGGACTTTGTAGTGGATTCCTGCCCTACAAACGCTTTTGTCGCTGAGTAGCCGACCCCGCGAATTCTCCAGTGTATGCCTCGTGGTCTAGGTCAACCAGCGCCGCCTTACATGACGGAGGTCAACTATTAAGCCACGCCTACCTCCGCTATATAAGACCTGACCTCGTGGTGACCTACCTCCTCCTCCTCCTCCTGCCTGGCGGCCCTCGTTCCCGCCGGCGACCATGGCGACCCACAAGTTTGTCCTCCACTGAGCACCCTCACCAACCAGCTCTCTCTACTCAACGCTTGTAACCATGCTGCCTTCCCAGCACCAAGCTGCATTGTACATCCAATACAACATGTATACAGAGAGCACATTGTGAGTTTCCTTTCTCCATCCTAACCCGTACCCCACAACTTCACAGCCATTTCCCCTCGCTCACTAACAGTAAGCTCGCCTATGGCTGTTCTGCTAGGTTAGGTTAGGTTAAGGTTACACTTTTTAACACATTTGCCGTAACTACGACAGTATCTACTATATAACAGTCAAATTGCGGCATTTTTAAATTCGTTTGGGTAAATTTTTACTTTAGAATACGAGTCCCTAGGGGTTAACCAATATGTTTTTCCAATGTATTTTGGTGTGTTTTAAACGAATCTGACCTTCATTTTTGCCCCCCCCCCCACAATATATCTAATCTAACCTAACAAAGCCTCACCTAACCTAACCCCTAGCCGACCCCCGATAGGCCTAGCTTAAACTAACCTAAATTTTTCAGTAGTTAAAAACTTTGGATAGAATGGTCGTCAGCAATAAACTTAAAATAATCGTAGGAGCACAAAAGATAACATACTTCCATCACGGCCATTGTGAGACTGGTCAATGATTCAATGTCCTCAATGAAATTACCCCTTCCTTTAAAAAAAATTATTGGTCGAAAAAAATTTGCGTGATGATATCGATTCATCATTGGTCGCATGCGCCGTTAACATCTCTTCGCAGATGAAGACTGAAAACTATGTAAAATCAATTAAATTCAATGGTGTCGCTATTATCCATTTCCGCCAGGTATATATATGGTTCCAAATGCTCAGAATAGTGAGATATAAATGTTTCAATAGTTTATAAATTTCGGGCGCACTATGTCCTAAAGTAAAATAATACATTATCATAATCATATTCGTTATTTTTATTCTTATATACATTTATCAATCCCTGTGCAAAACAATAGGAATTTATGGGGAAATAAAATTTTAACAACTTATTTAGGTCATCTACGTTGAATGGACTGTTTGGCTAAATTGTCTATGTACTTACTAAACCAGTGTGAACTTTGGTGAAGATTTTACTGAATTATCATCTAATTCTCCATCAATCACTTCCAGCATCTGGTGAAACAAGGACAAATAACGCAACCTGCTTAAAGTTATGAACCCAAATTTTACGTAAAGGAAAACTCCTGCACGTCGTTACCATGAAGAACAAAGTTTTAGAAAGTTAAAGTGCTGCAAGTACCCAGGGAGTGGCTGGAGGAGGGCTCTCTTTGTGACTATGTGACTGTTATATTCATTTCGTTGAGGATGGCGCAGTTTACATTTATTTTTCAAGCAACACTAAGTATGATATTGTTGCCAGGATGGGATAAAACGGGTGTCATTGGAGGACAAATTCGTCAAGACGGGGCTGAGAAGAGTGCCAGTGAACCGAGACTCTCTGCACCAAGACCAAATGGCAGTGGCAGGCTACAACAACAGACGAGCTCAGATACCCAGCTGGTGACACAAGTGTTAGCAGCCCTTGACAACACCATTGGATATTATGAAAAGAATTACCCCCTTCTTAATTTTGATGGCATATTTGGTGCTAAAGTTGTAGAAGGTCAGTAAAATTTACAGTCGAATTCAAGGAAAATTAATATCTAATAGAATAACCATTTTAAACATTTGAAGTGTATTCTAGGCGGTTTTTAACGTACTTTGAATGATTTTGATCTTAGCTAACCTAAACTAATCTAACCTAGCCTAGCATAGTATTTCATTTTGCATTTTGTTAAAATAACTAAACGGTACTGGTCAAATTTGACATGGCTATCTCGGTCCGACTTATTACCCAAATGTAGCCGCAATGAAGTCAAATAATGGTCCTACATGAATAAATCGGACTGCCAATCACTTCTCGACTAGTACTTGATGTCACAAAGTAAAAAAAAATTGGAAAACTTAATTTAAACTGAGTTAATAGATCGCGTGCTTGTACCGAGGGAGCGAGTAATTACCCAAATGAACCTAAATGTACCCAAATGTAGTCGCAATGAAGTCAAATGATGGTCCTACAAGCGTAAATCGGGCTGTGAATCACTTCTCGATTATTATTTGGTGTCATAAAGTCACAAAAATTTGGTAAACTTAATTTAATGTGAGTTGTGTTAGGTTAGGTACATGCACTCGATCTATTAACTCGATTAAATTAAGTTTACCAATTTTTTGTGACTTCGTGACACCAAATACTAGTCGAGAAGTGATTGGCAGTCCGATTTATTCTTGTAGGACCATCATTTGACTTCATTGCGGCTACATTTGGGTAGATTTGGGTCATTAGTCGGACCCTGGCTATCTTGTTTTGTTGGTATTATTGCAGTTACAACCAATATGCCTCTCGATTTGATCAATGTGTCACTTATTATTCAATTGCGAAAGTAAAAGTAGAATCTAGAGGACAGCTCTCAATGAGATCTATTAATTTTTTAAGTCAGAAACCTTTGGCTGCATATCGGTTGAAAAGGTGAATTTGTAGTTTTGACCAACCACGGAATTTTTATTACAAATTTGCTTTTTTCTTGATAGTTCAGACAATTCTAAGACATTTTTCTTCTAAGAAGTTTCCCTCGCAAATGACCTAAAAATTACCTAACCTAACCTCCAGAACCTAGCCTAACCTTAGAATTATCTAAACTATCGGAAAAACACATTTCTAATAAAAATTCAGGGGTTGGTTGAAACTACAAATTGACCATTCATTCTAGGTTTGGTTAAGTTGATTTTTGAGTTGAGCAATGTGTTTTTCCGATGGTTTTCTATGCATTTAAAAAAAATTATGTTGATTTTTGTTGGAAATCACCTTTTTGGTAATGGGGTGATATCTCAAAAATGAGTGATTTCCGACAAAAAATAATATAAAAATCGAATAAAACACATCAAATCCATCAGAAAAACACATTGCTCAACTCGAGCAAATGCAAATTTACCGTTTTGTCATTACTGTTATAACAAAGTGCGTTAATGCTTGACGAGAGTGGTCTTACCTTTCAAGGTACCTTACAAAATTTTTAAATGGAGAATTAAAACGTTCTTACCAAGAGAAACATACAAAACTGAAGAAGGAATGTGTTTTACATTACTTCACTTTTAAGATACTGTACTGTACAGTATTTGACACTTTTCCGTGTGTGGAAGGAGAGGAACTACCGGTATGAACCTTACATTTGCCAGCTATGTTTATACTTATCTTTTTTTCTGATTGGTCAATGGTTCCTTGCAGCCATATTGATCTTCCTGAAGATTTATTTTTAATTTACTAATAATGGTGATCAAATAACACCTCAGTAGTTATTGAGGACACACCTGTCACCGAATTTTCATGTAAAATGAATTTAAAACACCACAATTTCACTGTGTTTTACAGTTAACACTGTCATATTTGGGCAAATTTGTTAAAATGGGACTATTTCTAAATTAAACCTAATGTAACCTTACTCGATAAGAACACACAAGCAACCAAAGTGCTGTTACCAGATGGCACCAACCTAACCAAAGAAACCTACCTAACTTTCTAGCTGGGGAGCTTTGCCCCCCAGATCCCCAGGCATATTAACCCTTTGGCTGCGGGAGGTTACCCTAAGCCAAATAAAATCGTTTGGCAATAGCCAGAATAAAATGGCAGGTGCGGCGAACGCAGCAAAAGTGTTAATCGAGATAGGTTTTAACCCTACAGTAGCTGCAGGAGTTACCCTAAGCTGAATAATATCATCTGGCGGTAGCCAGAATAAAATGGTTAGTGCGGGAAATGTAGCGAAAGGGTTAAATAGAAAGAGCATAGTTTGATATAGTGTAAGTTTAAATTTTTTTGTGGACGTGAGAGTATGCTCGGGCTGAGTTGCTCGGTTGTTGCACTGAAACAAACAAAGAGTGGACGACAACATTGAGCATGGTTCAAGCCGCCATACTGTTTCACCGCCTGAAAGATGAAGTAGTGTGGGCCTAGGGGCCTAATTAGCTATCAAACCAAGCATTTGCCCAAGAAATGAATATCGTATCGAAACTCAGCCATGAAAATTTAGTATGAAAAGATCCATCAAGATGAATTACGCTGGGGTGGGTATGTACAAAACATTTAGCCAGCTACTTTTTTTCCTTAATTTTATCATCCAACACAGTCACTCAAACAGCATAATCAGATTACAGTACTGGGTAATGGTGGAATAGATGGTTAGCTCAAGAAGGACTTTATGGAAATGCAAAAAAATTTCAGGGAGTGTTGTTTTGATGATACAATATTTCAGTCATTGAATACTGTACATTAAAAACATCTTACTGGTAATTTCCATCCTCTAAAGTTTATGCTTCACTTCATGGCTTTAGTCATTAAAATAGAAGGCCTCATTTTCTTAGATTTTGGGGGCTATTTTGAGAAAGATTTTGATACAGTGCCCTCTGGACCTCTCTTTCTGAAATGCCTAGATCCACCCTTGCACCCTCACAACTTAATGGACAAGAGGTGCCCCTTTGGTTACCAGCGACCCTTGAGACAGGAAGTGAGTGCTGTATCTATTTGATGTGATGTCACACTCAGTGATCTTGATAATAGCCATGAATGTTCCATCATTTGTTCTGAGTGTTTTAAAGGCCCCACACAATAGGAGGAAGAATTTGATAATGAAGGCGATACACCCGATAATCTTGATTGTGAGATTTGTGAACATGGATATGCCGCACACCAATTACTGTGAGTGTTTTTTTATTGAGCCAACACAACAGGAGGAGGAATCTGACATTTATGTCACATTGTACTGTACTTTATAAATGTTGTTATGATAAATACATACCGTATCCTTAGAAGTATGTACAGTACAGGTATTGTTTCCCACAAAAAAATTGCTTTAAAATGTATATTTTTTACCAACAATTTATTTACAAGAGGTTTTTCATGAATGTATCCCTGTTGTAAATCAAAGGACGCCTGTATTTTTATTGAGTAATAGAAGTGAACAGCATACTGTAGTAGAAAATAATTCTTGGTTGAATTGGTTAGAGACGATGATTGAGGGATCAAAATTATGAGTTGCTTTATGCCTGAAAATGGTGGATTTATTGTACTGTACTGTACAGTATTGTACTACAAGGAAACGATTTCAGCAAGGAATATCGTGAACTTGCCATTTACAAATATTATTTGTAAAAACTCAGAGTACTGTACTGTATAATGCCACAAAATATTTGTGTGATGAAAATTACACCATCCTCATTTCCCCCCTTCTCCCTTCCACACATACACACTCCCCACCCTCATTTTCAGTTTTAACTCAAATAAATCACTTCCCTAATACAATACTGTCTTCCATGCATTGCTCCAAAGAATTTTGTACACATATGAGTACAGCTACTGTATGTCATATTTTGATTCTTTACCCTGTCAGTACTCTTAATTCACATGGGTGTTAATATTTTCTAATGCCTTCATATTTTTTTTATCCATATTTGAAAGATAATAATGTCTTCTAAAAATGTTGGAACAATTCTTCCTTCATGTAGCTAGGTACAATCCATACCTCATTCTTTTTAGAGAGCCGGGCATGTCTAATCATTATCCTGGTGTATAGGTTCCCCTCTCAGCTGAATAAAATCATCTGGCATTAGCCAAATAAAGTATTAAAAGTATCATCCCCTTAGTGAAAGGTATTAAATTTTTTCTTAAACCCTAATTTTCTATTGCTAACTTTGTAATACTGTACCAGTGCAGTATACTACACTATACAGTACAGTACTGTACTGTATGTAGATTCATCCATCAGTGTGATATAAATGGAACTAAATTTCCATATGAATTTGATCAATATTAGTAGATACATTCTGCCTACAGTACTATTCTTTTAACAGGTCAGCTGAATCTTGTGGTTGCTGAGTACAATAAAGGTTTCCTTACTGGCATTATGGACGACATTATGAAGAATGACATCTCACGAATGGCAGCTAAGGCAGGTATGAAGGATCAATTGCTTTGATGTAATTTGTGATGTAATAGAAGTACAGGTATACCTTGCAATCAAATGGGTTAGGTTCCAATTCGTTAGGTGAATTTACGGATCACAAATTGACAAACATATGGGAAAAATAGGGTTCGGTTTCCCAATGACTAAAATACAGCATGCCCTTAAAATTCACAGGGTTGGAGTCTCAAAATGGCCGTGAATCGCCAAATCTGCGAATATCATTTGCTGACCACGGGAGGGAGGGGTTACATTTTTAACTGTGTGTGTGCATGCGTGCGCAAAACATACAAATAGATAATAATGGGGAAATCCTCTCACAAATAATCAGAAACAAGAAGAACAAAATGTATCGAAATGTAGATAAAATGCGAGAGTCTACCCTCAAGTCAACTCTGTACAGTACTTTGTTATTAAAGTTGAGTTGGATGGGTTGCCATATGGCAATTTTTTTCTTGTAAAAATTTCTGTCTAGAATGAATGGCTCCCTGTCCCGTCCGCGAAATTCCGGCAAGTTTAAAACTACCCGCAAACATTCTTGGGTACATCCAGCATGTTATCCGTGAATCATCGAGGACCGGAAATTGTCAGGGCATGCTGTATCCCAATATCTTAACCCAAAACACAAAATCGATTTACAAAAAAGAACAAAATCTACCCAACTAAAGATATACAGTATAGTACACAACTTCTCAAATTTACTACAAAACACATGAAATTACTACCTAACACATTAAAAAAATTAATAAAATACTATTTAACTTTGGCATATTACCCTATGGGAGGGCATAACACATGTGATCTACGCAGAATGCGTGGGAGGTTCTGACCATCCTTGGTGATTGCCAGGCTCAGCAGTTAAACGTGTCATATCGCCCAGAGGATGATGGAAGAACATGTTCTTTGTCCATAAAATAATTTATACTCTTACCAGCAAATTTGAGAAATAAATAAAAATACTGTAATAATATAAATAAAAGAAAAGAAAAAATGCCATTGACAATCTTGTTACTGTGCACAAGACAGCAGAGCCGTGAGGGTGAGGAAATGCTGCTCACTCCCTCCCTCACTCTGTGCTTGCTCCCACACATGTAATAAATGTTTAATCCCTTTATGTTTTTTGACCTTTTGATAATTATATGAAGATTATGTGTGCGTGTGCATGTAACAGAATGAAAAAAAAAATTGAAAGAAAATTACAAAAAGATTATCTACTCTAAAATGCTAATTGAAAAATAACAATAATGCAACCCACAGGGGAGGAGGATATTACTGACACCACACTCCCCACCACCCCCTCCTGGCTGCCTCACACAATCTGTACACATTTTTCACGGTTAAAAACATGAAGAAAATTACATATGTTTACCCCGTTCTGTGATAGTCCTATGTACGTAAAAAATTTTTATTTCCTTCATGTTTTTGACCTTATGATATTTATTTTCAGATACTTATGTTTACATTCTGTATGTAGGATTCTGTGTGCATATAAATGAATGAAAAAAAAATTAAAGAAGAAGAAAGCTATGTGTACAGTATGGCCATTCCAGCTGAGTCTCAGGGCATGCCGTTTGAGTTTTTTCTCGGACCGAAATTCATTTAAGCGAGGTAAGCTTTCATTTCTTAAAATAGTGGTGTCAATTTAGGAAATTCGTTTAAGCAAATTTTTGTATCATGAACGTTCATATCTCGAGGTGTACCTGCACTGTACAGTACAGTGTTTTACATCTTAGTCAGTACAGTAATTTGAGGCTCTTCACTGTAAAACCAATACTATGCCTATTTTTGGCTTAAGTAATACAGTATCACAAGTCCTTTGAAACACATCACTGCCAAACACTTGGTTGCTCCATGCACATGCCTCTTGAGTAAGTGACTGCATGTTTACTTCATAATCAGAAGGGGTAACTGGGCTCCATCCTAATTTTTTAACCTTAACATGTGGTATAATGATGTACTCCTGGTTATTATGGTTACAATGCTCATAAATGTTTATCCAGTTTTTTAAGAGATTTCTCTTTCTGTTTTCATACCAGTATTTATGCCTTAAAGAGAACTCATGGATCTCTATACTGTACTCTACTTGGAGAGACTTTTCTTGTCATATCAATAAGATAATGGAAATCAGAGTCCATTTAGGAGGTGTGTTGTTTGACAACATCCATGTCCCAGAGAACACAGCTCTATTTCTTTGTGTTGTGTCAATTACTAATACTGTACTCGTACTGCATTGCAGAAGAGTTTTTATACGGAATACAGTATTAACATCTTTATGTATGGTTGGAATATTGTACATTTATTGCTTTCTAAGTAAAATTTTATTAAAAACTTATTTGTTAACATTACAGGACGTGTTGTGAAACTGGCTACTCCACATCTACATGAAAAAGATCCAGAATACATGAAACGGTTGTGGAAGATGTTTCAGCTGTCATGGGATATTGGACATTCTCATCGCACTGTTGACATGTCTCTACTTTGGTCAAGCAATGTACGACATCTTGGCCAAACTGAAACATTTAATGGTAAGTTATAATATCAGTGTTACAGTTGTAAGTTGGTTTATAAAAATTTTATCCAATGTGCCAGATAAAAGTAACAAACTTTATACTTGCAACACCATGTAGCTATGATAAATTATCATTACAACTGTATGAAGTAATGTGTGTCAAGGGCACTGTTCAACAAATCTATTTCAATTACAGGTACCCGCTATTTATAATAGAGTATTCCTACCTTTTTTTTTTACGGGTATTAGCCTACCCATGAACAGGTCACTGACCCACACCGGGGCTTGGGAGGCAAAAATACAATAATAATAATAATAATAAATAAAAATTATACTGTACTAAAAATAAAATAATAATAATAATAATACAGGTTGTACCTCTCTAGTCCGGCATTCTGTGGTCTGGAAACTCCCGTGGTCCGGAACGATTTCAGTTTGTCCAATAGGTAGATAGGCAGCTTTTTTTTTTTTTTTTTTTTTTTTTTTTTTTTTTTTTTTTTTTTTTACTTATCTGAATTATTATTATTATTACAGGAGTATTAAATTTTTGCCCCTCAGGCCCCAATGTGGGTCAGTGACCTATGCCCGGGTGGGCTAATCCCCGTAAAAAAAAAACAAAGCCGCGGGAAATTAAGGTTTGTTTACATCCGGCAGTTCGGCTGCTCTCTCTCTCTCTCTCTGCTTGTCTATACAGAGTACAACATTTAACCCTTCAATATATATGAGCAGTAAATAAGTGTTGCTTTCATATTCTTATGTAGAGTAATGACGATATGTTTTCACATGTGCGCACTTACATACGCGCAGTCTCACTTTTTTTTTTTACCATTAATGGTTAGCTACTTATATTGTTCCATTTATTAACATTAAATAACATTACAGGTACTTCAAACAACCATATTAATTTTTTTACATTAATTTTACTACAGCTACAATCAGGGTCTTATTTTCTTCAGTTTTATATGTAGAACCAATCAGTCACTGGTTTTGTAAGCTTTAACATAAACAATGCCGGCAGCCGTCTCGTCTCCTCGTAATATTCCACGTATTATTAATAAATTGTATTGTTAATTTTGCACACAAACATTAATTCAATAAAAACAAATTCAGAAACATTAATTAAAATATATATGAACAGTAAATAAGTGTTGCTTTCATATTCTTATGTAAAGTAATGACGATATGTTTTCACGTGTTGCGCACTTACATACGCGATCTCTCTTTTTTCTTTACCATTATCGTTAGCTACTTCTATTGTTCCATTTATTAACATTAAATAACATTACTTAAAACAACCATATTAATTTTACTACAGCTACAACCAAGGTCTTATTTTCTTCAGTTTTATATGTAGAACCAGTCAATCACTGGTTTTGTAATCAACGAAAACAATGCTGTGTCATTTCCTCGTGTGTTTTAATATTCTACGTATTATTAATGAATTGTATTGCTCATTTTGCACACAAACATTAATTCAATAAAAAGACATTCAGTAATAAACAATAATGAATCTTTTGTACATAAGAGAAATGACGCTGTTTACACGATTATGCACGTCGTCTGCACGTTGGCGGGCTGTTCAAACCCGTCGAAATTCAAGTTTCCGCCTTCAAAATTTTTATTTTTATTTTTTTGTGTGTGTTCCAATAAAATACGTTGAATTAAAAACTCGCGAAATTTGAAAAGCTACTATACGAAATTTAACCCTTCAATATGTCTTCAAAGAGACCATGATGCAGAGAAAGTGGTGCTAGTGCTTCCAAGCATAAGCACAAGTCCCTATCTATCCAGGAAAAGGGTGAATTTCCATGGTCCGGCACCGGTCAGGTCCCGAGGTTGCCGGACTAGAGAGGTACAACCTGTAATAGAGAACCATAAATAAAAAAAGAAAAGAAAAAAGATTAAGAGTGAGAAGTGACAAACAGAATGTATGTTGTGTTTCAGTAGTAAGAGAAACAATTGAGACCTCCAATTGTGTGTAAATGAGGCAGAAAGTCAGATCAGCAACCTGGGACTTGGTCACAATATTTGTGATGCCATATGGCAGCAGGGTCTACATAACATAAATAATATAGGCATGTGAAAAGTATATTCAATGTGCAGTCTGTGAAGAAAATTATACATACAATATTTTTCAATACCTTTATACTGTATTAATGGTAGTATTTATAAAGTTTGCTCAGTTGAGCTTCTTTTGAATTAAATTACCCATTTAACATATGTAAAGGGTTTTATCTTTGTAAGTTTGTTTTACAGTATAAAGTGCATTCTTCCATGTAGAAAGTAAGTTGACAAGCAATTATTTTTTAACGAGTGGTATTATTCCTTGTTATTCTCTTAACTGTATTCTGAAACTAAGATTTTTTTTAATGTTTATTAGAACTGGAGAGTGATCATTGCATGGCTGAACTATTAGAACCAGCTAATGGGGTGATGTGCTGGATGACAGAGAGTTGCCAAAGAATGATGACCAAACCTGGGAGACAGAAATATACCTTAAACCATCAAATACTTTACACAATGGTTGCAGAAATGGTAATTATGAAATCAGTTATTTGCATGTAGATAATTTTTTCTTCAAAAAACATGAATGATTAATTTTTAAGTTGTACCTGTACTGTATTCATTATGTAGGAGTATGGAAGTTTAAATTTGTATTCATTTATTTTGTATTATTATTTGTTTATTTAATTATACAGTACAGTACTTCATAAAAGGTCACAAATTCTTGTACTGTTCTTGATAGTATCAGTGTCTTGTACTGCATTAGATAAGGTAATGACAGTTTCAAAATTTTTTACTTAATACTGTACAGTACAGTCCTAATGTGCTAGCTGTACTCTACTGTATAGTGCAGTATTGTAAAATTGCAGACAGACAATACCACTCAAAGGATTACGTAGAAAAACTTATACAATAAGTGTTAATTTTCCCCCCTGGCTCATCAGTGAATGACTTGAGTCATTGTAACATACAATATGTTTGTGAGTATATTGGTAATGTTTATTTATATGTCCAGCTCTCGTTCTACATTACTTCAATGGACTACAATCACCAAACTTCATGTGATTGATTATCTAATGTCACCTCAGTCAATAATAGGTAACTACTGTACGGTATGTCTTTGATAAATTGAAGTCAATTACCATACCTCATGTGCATGATCATCAAGTGACATTAATTCCCCTTTCAAAAATAGATTATTGTGAACGAGTTTTGGGGAAACATGGGTCACAACAAGCCATAATCACCAGATATCATGTGTGCATGATTATCTGAAGATGTTTTGCTATCTCTCAAAAACAATGTCACAGCCACCTACTTTTTTAGGAAGTGTAGGTCATGTTAATGTTTTACCTCCAACTATGGTTATACAGTAATGTAACTTACCTGGTACAGTACTACAATTACCTGATTTCATGTGAATGATCAGCCAGTAACATGTGGTCACCTCCTTGAAAGATGACACATTATGAAACAAATGCACCTGGTGGTGAGCTTCATTGTCTTGAGATAGCTCTTGTTCATTTATAATTACCCACTACTTAAGGATATCTTATCGTAATTTGCAGTATTATCAATCCTTCTTAGATTAACTGTTCTTAAACTCGTGCTCTTTTATACATTTTTTAAGACTACGTGTACAATACGGTATATTGAATGAAGGGCTGGATGCTATGGATCATAAATCTTACACTAGACTCTGTGGTACAACAAATTACAGTTAAAAAAATCAAAATGAAAACTTCATAACTAGGGTGCTTTTACTAAGCCATTTGAGGCAAAAATTCCTCCATCTCTTTCTTAGCTGGTTTGGAATTTTGAATCTTGTAGGTCACTGTTTGAATGACATACTGGTAACACTATAAGGATTGAAATAGGATATCCCATTTTACTGATGAAAGCATGAAACAAGTAACCAGGAATCCCTCCCTATATGTTTCTTTATTTGCAGGAAAAATTAAGGATTGATGTGTGTAACTCACTAACTCTTGAAGCAACAACTGGTTTAGGGCAAGAGTTTGCTTCAAGATCCTTTTAATTTGACTGAACAAGTGGCTGTTTAAACCATTTGCACTTTTAGTATTTTAGTGGACAATGTCTTTGCTTCAGAATGTATAAAACTCTCAGGACAAGATAGGCTCTGCCAGGGGTGTTTACTTGAGTGATCTTGCAGTTCGCATGTCTTTTATCCTCAATCATGAAATTAAATATCATGCCACAATCCTTTGTTTAAGCTTCATTGAAAATGAATCAGTGGTGTAACAAAGTAAAATGAAGATAACAGCAACCCCTTGAGTGTTAGTTTGTTTGAAGAAATGAAATTGAAAGGATGTAAAGTTGCAGCATCAGTAAGTCATTATTATTTTTGGTTAAAATGAAAGAACGTGTAAGGAGGATGTATATTGTACAGCAGCATCTGTTTTATTAATCAGGATGAATTTTTTCATTAATCTTTTGTAAGAATATTTGCAGTATACTAAAATACAGCTAGTCTAAAGATTTGAAATTCTCTTCACAAGGATGGATGTTACCCTTTTGCTTGAGGGATTTAGGACAATGAATAATAGTCTGCCACCTTTAATAGGTAGTTCTGAATTCATGGATAATTGTTGATACAGTTGCATACCTGGTACTGTACTCTCATTGTTTTCCAGCAGTCAGTTACGAGCAGTCAGTTAACCTAAATATTATGACCTCTCAAGAGTCAGTAGGATCACATGAAGAACCATGTATATCTGTATAAGGATGTGGAATACATAACTGCACAGTAGCATACCTTTACTAGTTTTATCTTCCACCAAAGAAAAATGTGAACCTTTCATTTGGATTTTAGGTGCATTCCAATTAAGTGGGATATCCTTTGACTATTTTTAGAGTGGATGTGGAAGTCGTTTAGAGCAGTGGTTGGTAAAACACAAACGAAGTGAAAGTGTGGAACAACTCCAAGGAGAACTGTGCTCCAATCTCTACTCTGAGGCTCATTCACTAGCTGCTGCCATGTTAAATGACAATAATCTTAAGTTCAGGGACCTTTTGCTGGAAATGGGTGAGTGTCATTTGTTTTATTCTATGCTGATATCTTAACCATGCATAAATAGGCCTTAATAATTTTCAAATACTTTATTGATATAACTCAGTTTCTTACTCCAACATTACTAACTTTGGAAAGTGGAAAAAGATAGAAAAACTCAGTGGAAAAAAGATGAAGATGCTTGTTGTATTGTATGCATACTAATTAGAATTATTTGTAGAAGAGTAGAGTGATATAGATAACAAAAGAGAGCTCAATCATTTTAGCAACATTAACAACATGGTGCACTCTAGTGACCAGTTTTAATTTGTGCTCAGGCTTGTATTGTTTGGAAAAGGTAAAGACACTCGACTTTAATGACATTCAAACAGAGTACAGTAATCTTCCTGTTAGCCAGAATCTTTTATCCCCAGAACTTTCCATTAGTTGGGGAAAAAATTGAGTACGTACAGTATTCTGAGAAATTATGAGAAAAATCTCTCCGTTCTGGGCATTCAAATGAATTTCCGAGGGATTTCATTATGCATCGACACATGCCAAGTGCATTGGTGGGTAACATTTATAATCTAATAAATAACTGAGCTCTCACTGGTTCATAACAAACACACATGAAATACACTAAGTGGACATGGTTATTTCCATGGTTTAGCTGTCATCCAACAGATGGCCATTAAAAAGATGCTAGGCACTTCTTAGTGATTAATTAGAAGTAATTAATATAAATATTACAGAATATTCAGTGTATTCCTGTGGTTCTCCAATATTCACAGGTCACATAACTACACTTCAAATACACAGCAAAGACAGGGTAATGTGCAACAGATGCAAAACACTTACTGTAGGTCTTATTTCACTGGCTCACAGTTTTGCTCACTTTACACACTAGTTACAGATAATTAAAGTTTTCAACATACAGGTATACTCAAACAATTTTGAAGGCCCCAGTTATCTCTTGGTATAATTATCTTATTGCTACACATACAGGTTTATGAATATTTTATATCTTAAGGCTAACATATACTTTGACGTCATCTAACTTTGTTTTCTCATATATGAGTATGGGAGAAAACCTTAGCACGGATGACTCGTAAAAATATGAAGTTTTATGTATGATTAACCGTGTAGGCATTAATAGAATACTGTATAGGTACTACTGCGACCATGACAGTGGCATGAACTAAGTCACAACAGTACTCAATTTCCCTCCACACATTTTTTAACATCTTGGCAGGTTATGGAGGTCACCGCTGCTGTGATGCACTATTTCAGTTGAATAATGTCCTGCACCTTTGTGGAGTACACTATAGACTTCACGTAATCCCAAAGAAAATAATCGAACATGGTAAGGTCAGGTGATCTCGGTGGCCAAGAAACGGGTCTGTGTGCACACGAATTTATGCACAGTTGAATGTGGAATTTGCAGTTAAGTACTGGCACAGCAGATGGATTTCCTTGGGATTCTGTGGAAGGCAGCATGTAAACATTCAACATCCTCCTTAAATAGAAAGGGATACTTGTGTATACATACGAGGTCTGTCCGGAAAGTATGCAGCCATTTACTATTAAAAAAAATATTGCTTACCTAGGACAATGGCGCCTTAGTCCCCTTCAAAGTACTCCCCTTGGGACCTCACACACTTCTCCCAGCGTCCCTTCCACTTTTCAAAACAGTCTGCAAAGTCCTCTTTCTGGATCTTCATCAGCTGCCTCGTTGCATTCTCCTTAATCTCGTCCACGGTCTGAAATCTCCTCCCTTTCAACAGCGATTTTAGCTTTAAGAAAAGCCAAAAGTCGCAGGGAGCCAAATCTGGGCTGTAGGGGGGCTGAGAGACCTGGGTGATGCATTGTTTTGCCAAAAAACCCTGCACAAGACATGAAGAATGGGCAGGCGCATTTTCATGATGAAGCTGCCAGTCACCACTTGCCCACAGCTGCGGTCGTTTTCTTCTTACTGCATCCCTCAGCCGGCGAAGAACTTCGATATAGTACTCCTTCGTTATTGTTTGGTCATTGTAAATGCGATGATCACACAGTACCCACGCTCACTCAACGGCGTCTGCCGGTCAACTGAGTTGTCCCACGGGAGTGTGGCTGTTCATGCATGCGCAGTATGATCCTCTCTGAGTGGCCGCGCGACCAGTTCTCACAATATTCACAATGGCTGGATACTTTCCGGACAGACCTCGTATATGCATGTACTAACTGTATTTTACATACAATATATGAGGTGGCTTGAGATGTGTTTATTACACCATTATGCTTATTACATATTTCAGTATTGCTAAACTTCAGTTCCATTTTTTAAAAAGATAATATAATATTGTAGGGTAATTCAGTCTACTGAGAGACCCAAAGATTTGTATTAGTGAGGGTTCAGTATATTTTTAATGCAAACCCACCAGATATTACTTAAATGTTTAGGTATAAGAAAATCCATATACCATACTACATTGGTTATTGGAATGTGTTGTTCATTTTAGACACATAGTTACAGCCACACCAAATGTATGTAAGTTACACACACAATTATTTCCTCTAAGCACATTTTATTAAAAAACAAACATTAATATATTTCGTAAATTTCTACAGTGCAGTAGACCCTTGCCATTTGCGAGTTTGCGATTCGCGATTTCAACGATTCGCGGTAAGCACATGGTGGCTATGGTGGTTAGCTTGCAAGCCTTTTCCCGCAGCACAACGAGTCACCCCACGCAGCATCTCGTGTTGTACTATCAAAACTTTAGTGTTTCTGTGTGAAATGGCCCCTAAAAGACTGCTTTGTGTCAGTGCTAGTGGAGTGAAATGTAAAAGGTAGAAGTCAGTGATGACCCTGACAAAGAAAGTTTATATTTAGATAAGTTAAAAGAGGGGATGAGTGCTGTCATGGCTGGTCAGTTGTTTGGTATAGGTATACAGGAGTGCACTAAGGTAGTATAAGTTGCTATTTGCGGTTTTGCCAATTCGCGCCATTTCTTAGAACCTATCCCTCGCAAATGGCAAGGGTCGACTACTGTATTTCCAAAACAAACACAATTGATAATGAGATATTCAAATGCAAATCTATACACTACATACAGTATTGGTAACTGGCAGTATCATTATGGAACGGGTCCAATGAATTTAAAAATGAACATAGCAATTCCTGTTGTCTCAATATGGTTGTCAAAATTCTTCATCTATTGTCATAATGTCTCACAAAATAGTAAAGCTACTCTTTGGAGTGAGTATATATGTATTTGTTCATTTTAGATATGCAGCTGCACTGGGCTTACCCAAAGTAACACACACTGATAGTCCCTGTATTTACAAAAAAGGAAAAATAAAATGCCTAAAATGACTCTCCTTCTCCACCCTTATAAAAATATTTTTTATGACAGAAGATTCACCATTTTTTTTGGAGGATGAGTGTCATTAATGATGAATAGAAACATAACCCCCCTTCTTCTTCCGTTAATTCTTAAGGTGAATATTCCCCATGATAAATCAATGGGACCCACTGTAATTGGTTTAGTTCCACTTTACCGAAGATAAAGTTGTTATATGTAATAGTGATGTAGTACAGTGACCCCTCGTTTAACGAACGCCTCGGTTAACGAAATTTCGGTTAACGAACTGCCTTCCATAAGGATCTTCAATTCGGTTAACGAACAAAAATTCGGTTAACGAATTTCTTACGAACCGACCTCAACATGTTTTCGCTTGCACTGACCGGGCAACCAGCTTTAGTATCAGTCCGCCGATACATTAATCGGTTCTAGGGCTTAAATTCCTTACTATTTTAGTAAATATCAAGAAGTTTTACTATTCAATAATTTTAAAAGTTTAAAATTAACTTTTTTAGTCATTTTAACAATTATTGAACATAATTGAAGGTAAAGAAACTAGTTTCTGGCGTGCCATCAAGCCTGTTAACACACCAGACAGGCGTTAGTCTCTCTCTGTTTTCAGTGGAGGTAACATCTTGCTTGAGACTCTCTTCAACTAAACACTTTTTTTCTGTGTTTCCAAGCAAATTATTGGTCATTTTGAAATATATTTTACATATTGACAATATATAATGCAGTGCAGTGTTGATTTAAAGAAAATAATCTTGAAATACACCAAGAGAACTAAAATTTTATGGATGAAATGGTGCCATGGGGTGACTTCTCTTCCACCCCAATGCCTTTTCTTCTTCCTTCTCCTCCACCCCCATTCTAATTCCCATCATCATCATCATCATCCAGGAGCCTTCTACATACACACCTCAAAGTAAGTGAACTTTTCTACCATTTTTGTTGAATTTAGGAAATTTTCGGTGAGCTGGAACCAATTACCCAAAAACCCATTGAAACAATGGTTTCGGTTAACGAACTTTTCGGTTAACGAACGACCTTCTGGAATGGATTGAGTTCGTTAACCGAGGGGTCACTGTAGATTAAATTCTTTGTATTTTATATATAATATCCAATACTGTACATTTTTTTTCAGATTCCTTTGACATTATTTCATACTGGTAACTGAATTTTTAAAAAAAATTTCAGAATTTGTTTGTGGCATGTTGGGCTATGTGGAATTTTTAAAACGAGACTGGCTAATGGCTATATTTGAGTGGCAAAGTGAATCTGGTTGCTTCACTGCCACGAAACCTCATCTTACTGTCGGCCGAAAGTTGCTGATAGAGGAAATGCTCTCAGGTAATTTTTTCTTTGTCATTCATATTTTTCCTCTCTCTCATGCTTCAGAATTTACCCAAAGATTTATAAATATCTGTTATTAGGGTAGTTTGAATACAGTACCAAGAATATTGTGCCAAAATTTATAAGTTGTAAGATGATAGACACAATTTGTTCAAGTGAACTTAAATTTTTTTTAAATATTTCTATACCTGTACTATGGGGTATAATGAAAATTAAGTTTTTTACCCAATATCTCCTTAATTTTTCTTTTCTGTTTGATAATTTATGAAAAAATCCACTGCACACAAAAGTGGGAGAAGAGTAAAGATACTGTTTTAGATAAATAAGTATAGTATATCAAGTAAAATATTTAATACAGTACTGTACTGCTTATTGATAGTACTGTACTACACATGTTCTTCCACAGATGGATGTCTCTCACATCTGACAGCAGTTGCAGCAGCAGCGTTGTCGGTTCATCTACATTATTTGCTGTATCCTGGACAGGGGACAGCAAAAATCAAGGCAGTTGGTGCAAACATTTCTCCACCCTCCTTGGTGATGCAGCCTCCAGTTGGGTCTTTCCCACTGGATACTGGGCCTGGTGTCTTCCTGAATCAGGTTTTATATAGGGAAGATGTTCCTGTAGGATTAAATAGGTAAGATATTACAGTATTATGTGATCATTCCTTCACCTTAATAAAGATATAATGGAGCTATTGAAATTCAAAAATTTAATTGATTAAATTTTTTGCACACTGTGTGACTTCCAGAGCTTCGTGTTCTTGCCTTTGTCTTATTCCAACTGCCTAATACTGTATAGGTTTTCAGGGGGCACCCTGTTCTTCAACCCTTCCTCACATATGTATAGTATACAGTACAGTGGAGTCGCAATAATGCTTGGGTTACATGGCAGAAGATGTCATGAATTATCAAATTGCAAACTACTGTATAGTTTAATTGATTTGAATGGAAATAATTAGTTAGGTTCCGGAGGCCAAAAAATATGCATAAACTGTTCCAAAACTGCTTTAATAAACATGAAGTATCATACATAATACAGTACCTCAAAAAATACCATACATAGAGTAATATTGTACAAAAATATTGCACTAAAGGTAGTTCTATATTACATAAACATCTCTTTCCCTTCTCATAATCATCCTCTGGGTTACATTAATACGTCAACATCAAGACAGCCATGGGCACGGGCTGGCTGGCTGGTCAGCTATTAGTGCTACATAAATAAATCACCAGGAATTTAACATGACACATAACCCATTTGGGATTTAGTGTAATTTTGGGGAGGGGAAAATTTATTATTTTATGATAATGTTTTATTAACCCCGCACAAAATGAACCAGAATACGTAATACAGTATGTAAATTATGCTGAAATTGCAAACTGTCTTTTTAACAAGGTCACAGGGGTAATGGAGCCTTCTGGAGCAGAGTAAGGAATTTTCCACTCAGTCCAGTTAACCCACCCACCTTACCTCCCATCTCTCCTATACAGAATTCAATTCCCATGCTTAATTTTTCTTATTTTATAATACTGTATTATATTATATTTTCTTTATTTCTAAGCCACTTTGAGCATTGAAATGATATTCTGTTATTCCATTTCCACAAGTTTTATGGTTCCTTCTGAAATAAACACGCTTGGCTGCAAATTGTGAATATTTGAGCTCCAAATTTAAAAATAAGTTAGTAATAGTGGTGCCCACGAATTTGAGAACGTAAATTTGTAATTTGCAAATTATCGCAACTTCACTGTATATAAACATGTACAGAACTATAATTATACCCTCTTATGTACTTTTGTAATGTACAGTATATTGCTCACTGTACCTGTAACTGAATTTGTAGGTTTTACCGAGAAAAAAATTAGCACTGAAGCTCTTCAGGAAATGCATAAATAATATTGAGATGAAAATTCAAAGATTAAATTTTCCTCAAGAAAGTACAGTATACCTGTAGTACAGTACTGTATAATATTGCATTTATTATCTAACCATTCTCATCTTTTTTCTTTTTCTTTTTTCTTTTTTTTTTTACAGTACAGTATAGTTTTTTGTATAATTTTGTCACTGAATATGATTATGAATCTTTAGGGTGGCTGAACAAGACAAGTCATTGGAAGATAAAGCTGATGTTGTCTTAAAACATTTAGAAACCGTGAAGAAGAAAGAGTCCGTAACACAATCTGTGATAACACAACTGTCCAGCAGACCAGGAGATGTAACCAGGCACAGTAAGTTGGCCATTCCTGAGCAAGCTGTTCCACTGGCTCAACACTTATCATCTACTGCATCAGGAACAACTGTCCATTCCTCAATGGGTCCATTCTATTTTGTGATAGCGAGTATAGCAATGGTTATGCTAGTAATGCTTAGATATGTTCATGCCAAAAGAAGAGCTCATTCCATGTTTAGAAACAGATTCAGACTTTAAATATTAGAAAGTTTTTTAGCGGATTTGATAAAGAATGTTATTTTGTAACAGACAATTTTGATACTTTTGCACAAATATTTACTTTATTAGATTTCTGAATATTTAAAACAGAGTAACAGTTTTGAAAGGGAAATATTATTTGCAGGGTATCTGTAATTACTTAATAACAGTTACTCGTTTTTGACCCAACCAATAGCTAACACATTGATTCCTCAAAGGTCTTCCAATCATAACATGTGTTCCTTACCAATATTAAGGTCTCAGAAGACAACCTTCCCCAGCCATATAACTTATTTTGATTTATGTCCCCAAAAATGTATTTATTTATTTAATTTTTTTGTCTTCTTGTGGTAATTTTAAAGGTACAGGGGGTTCCCTGGTTATGAACGGTTTCAATTCCTGAGGATGTTCTTACCGGTAAGTCGAAAATGTACCTAAATCGAAACACATGCTATGTGCATACTGTAATTACAGAACAATGTTTAAAATCCAACTACAGTATATCATAGCCAAAGTCCTTATACTATACATCTAAGATCACTTATTTTAAGAGAAAAGAAGAAATAAAATTACAAAATACAGGTACAGTAAATGAAAGAAAAATATAAGTCATCAGGTAAATATACTGGAAATTTAAAGTTTAACTCATCGCTCAATCTAGTAACATACCTTCTCCCTTGCTTTATGTTAATTTCTCCAGTTTCTCTTTTCTTTGAATAATTTTTACAATTAGTTATTGAATAATTGTTCGTAAGTCAGACGTTTGTTAGTCGGGGACACAAACACATCCCGACACAAACACACCATGGTATACTAACAGATACTCATGGTCATTGACACTTGTTTAACTATTGCAAGGTTTTCAATGAAAATGCAGCATCTACTAAGTGATAATGCATTCATATTCCAGAAATTGTTAGAAAAGGGCTTTATCTTTTTTCCTTTGTCGGTGATAGTAGAGCAGGGTTTAGTAGACTGTAGCTGTGATTTATTTATTTTTTTAAGTAACCCTTCTTACATTTTCCTGTCAGTTCAGCTTTCCTTATTATGGTCAATGACAGATGACCGTCCACTATTGTTTACCTCAGTGCCTGACTCATCGCTCAATCTAGTAACATACCTTCTCCCTTGCTTTATATTAATTTCTCCAGTTTCTCATTTCTTTGAATAATTTTTACAATTATTTATTGAGTAATTGTTTATACCTGCATATATATATATATATATATATATATATATATATATATATATATATATATATATATATATATATATATATATATATATATATATATATATATATATATATATATATATATATATACATACATACATACATACATACACAGTGGTCCCTTGGTTAACGAGCGCAATCCGTTCCAGCAGGTTGCTCGTTAACCGAAAATCTCGTTAACCGAAACCATTGTTTCAATGGGTGTTTGGGTAATTGGTTCCAGCTCACCGAAAATTGCCTAAATTCAACAAAAAAGGTATAAAATTACACTTACTTTGAGGTGTGTATGTAGAAGGCTCCTGGATGATAATGCTGATGTGAATTTGAAGTGGGAGGTGGAGGAGGAGAAGGGAGAAGAGAAGGAAGTGGAGGTGGAGGAGAAGCATTTTACTGCTTCTTGGAAGGTGAGTCACCTTCCATGAAAATGTCAGAAACCTCTGGACTGACAGATTCTCCACCATAAACATCCTCTCTCCTTCTTGAAGTGGAAGGCTGAGGGCTAGCATCATCCTCTCTCCTTGAAGTGGAAGGCTGAGGGCTAGCATCATCCTCTCCTTCTTGAAGTGGAAGGCTGAGGGCTAGCATCATCCTCTCTCCTTCTTGAAGTGGAAGGCTGATGGATAGCATCTTGTTCCCTCTGCCTTTTACTGAAGAAAGTGTCAATTGTGGTCTGTGGGGCATCTCTCCTCATCATTAACTTATGTTTAAAGAAGGAGACCATTGTGTCCTCAACATGACACAAAGTTAGTTCAGATTTTTCCATGTCTGGGTGCTTTGAAGCCAGTTCCCTGAACTTCTCCCAGTGGTAAATCACATTTTTCAACTCTGAAGTTGACATATGGTCATCATTTTCCATTTCCTCCTCACTATTGTCAGCCTCTAACATCTCATCCAGTTGCTTCAAGTCATCAGGAGTAAGTTCCTCCTCATGAGACATCACAAGCTCTTTGACATCATCCTCTTCCACTTCAAGGCCCAATGACTGACCAATGGACACAATCTTCTGGTCCAACTCTGTGTCATCCTGAAATCCCTCAAAATCATGGACTACTGATGGCCACAGTGCTTTCCATGAAGAATTGAGGGATCTAGTTTTTGCCATGATGACACAATCAATTTTACAGCCTCCAGGATGTTGAATTGTGTTTTCCAGAACTGTTTCAGTGTTAGTTCAGGATCATTGGAAGTTGCCTGATGACACCTCCTAAACATTTTCTTCATGTACAACTTCTTGAAGTTGCTGATCACATTCTGTTCCATTGGCTGTATGATTGATGTAGTGTTGGGAGGCAAAAACAACACTTTCACAAAGTCAAATTGATACTCCAAAGTTCTGGCAAGTTCAGGGTCATGACCAGGAGCATTATCCATGAGGAGAAGGGCCTTTAAAGGGAGTTTATTGGTGGTTAGGTAGCTCTTGATAGAAGGGCAAAACACCTCAACAACCCATTCATTAAAGAGCTGTCTTGTCACCTATGCCTTACGGTTGGACTTCCAATAAACTCCAAGCTTTGCTTTTACCACTTTCTGTTGCTTGAACACCCTGGGGTTTTCAGAGTGGTAGACAAGCATAGGCTTCAGTCGGAAATCCCCTGAAGCATTGGCACCAAGCAATAGAGTGAGACGGTCTTTCATGGGTTTATGCCCAGGTAAAGAGGCTTCATCTCTGGTGATGAACGTTCTTTTGGGCATCTTTTTCCAGAACAGCCCAGTTTCGTCCACATTGAACACTTGCTGTGGAAGATAATTTTCTTCTTCCATCAGTTCTTTAAATTCCACTAAAAACTTTGCTGCCCCTTCCTTATCAGCACTAGCAGCCTCACCATGCCTAACAACACTGAAAATGTCACTTCTTTTCTTAAATTTTTCGAACCAGCCCTTGCTGGCCCGAAAATCTTCAAATTCTGTGCCTGAAGAACCAGGTTGATCTGCCTTTAAATGTTCATAAATCTCCCTGGGTCTTTCACAAATGAAATCACCAGAAACTGAATCACCTTTCATCTGTTTTTCCCTAATCCAGATGATAAGTAACCTCTCAGTTTCTGCAATTTGGGATCTACTTTTAAACACTCTTGTAGATTTGTCTCTCACTTTCACTTCTTTAAATTTGTCTTTCTGTGCAAGAATTGTCGATACAGTTGATGTCGAAATGCCATATTCTTTGCATAGCGCATTTGTTCTACTGCTGTAAGAAGAGGGGGAGATGGGCTATTTATAGTCCGTCTTTGTGTCTAAAGTGACCAGTACCCTAATGCACCATAAATAATTCATTTAACATTTATTTTTTGTACATATATTTTGTTGTATATATATATATATATATATATATATATATATATATATATATATATATATATATACAGTGACCCCTCGTTTAACGAACACCTCGGTTAACGTAATTTCGATTAACGAACTGCCTTCCATAAGGATCTTCAATTCGGTTAACGAAAAAAAATATTATATATACAGTATTTATAAATATATATGATATATATATATATATATATATATATATATATATATATATATATATATATATATATATATATATATATATATATAATTGATACTCTATCTGGTACACACCTAGTTAATACATATTGCAGTATCAGTAAATCCAGTTATGTAAATCCAATACAGTACTCATTTATGCATTTACAGACACTTCTGAAATTCAGGAGGAACAACATAAGATAGTCATAGTACTGTATACTGGACATTGAATAGTGAACTTATATAACATTCATTATTTGTGTCTTGCAAGTTATACTGTAATCACTGTGACACTGGTAATAATGTTGGTTTCACTCTGTAGATTATATATTCATACCTGCCCTTATTTTTATTTTGATGTTTTAAATTTAATGCTTAAAAAAAATACTATATGCCGTATCTTTAGATTATAATCATGTGAAAAGAATTGTGAATGTTCACTAACAAGAATTTAACCCTCTGAGTACTGTACAGTACTATGAACAACTTTAAGAATTTTGTTCCGGCATATGCCATATGATTTTACTCAGCTGAGGAGAACCCTTAGTAATCACTGGGTTAAGTCTATTTGATAAAGCAGTGCCCCAGGAAGATGAGGGGTTTTCACTCAGATATGTGGATTATGTTACTTTTTAGTCAACCTATAAAATGTATTGTAGTTAACTTCTTTCAACACTATCATCATTTTCAAAATACTAATACACCTGCATGGTATATCTTACTGTGTATCTATTCCACTCACAGCCATGTGTGCTAGTTTCTCAGAAGTGGCAGGTACTGTATACTGATGCATTACTTCTTGAATAAAATATAAAAATGGTCTGAAACTAAGGCTCACATCACTGTTATTGGTCATTATATATTTTATGTTTTTATATATAGTAAGCATAATTATATAACACATATATAAACATTTAACTAGAATAATAAATTATTATATGAATCTCTTTCTCATAAATTATATTTATAAGGATCAGGTGTTGGGTGCTGTGTGACAAATTGGGTAATGATATTTACTTAATACAGTACTGTGCACACAGTACTAGATTTATGGTAATTTGGAATTCTTTATAGTATTTGTACAAACATGTTTAGATTTTTTAATATGAAAAACTATTAAGTGCTATACATTGAAATAATATTATGTAGTGTTTGCTGCATGTTCCCATCTATTTGTTAATACATACTGTATCTTGCCTTTTTTCCTTATGTGAAAAATTATCTTTATTCCATGCCACTCCTACAAAGGAAGATATAGATATGGCTAGCAATGTGAACAGAATTTCGCAGTGAAATTTAACCAAATTTGGCATGTAAACTTAACAACAAAATCTCCAAAAATTTTATATGCAGTACCTTTCATCATTATTATCAGTAGTTCTGGCCCATCAGACCTGCTGCAATGATGGCAGGGGATTTAGCCACCTTAGAAAAAAATAGTCTCATTGTTATCCAGTCTGTTAAGTTTGTTACTGGAAACTGTTAATACTGTAGCAATGTAAGTTTGGAAAATGTTCCACATATTTTTATTGAAATTAATTATTTTTAATAGGGTGAGATTATCATAAATCTGTCTCTGACTGATTGTGATAAACCTTGATAGGATGATAATAAGACTGCACAAATTGTTTTTAAGATAGTATAGATTCCTAAATGCTTAATGAACTTACTGCAGATTGAATGATTTAGGCCAATAACACTTTAGTTTTTCTCCCAGAAGCAATGATACATATATTGAAAGAATTATGACCCATCTCATTTATTAACTTTGAAAACCGATGCAAACATCCTAATAAATGAGTCACCACTTTATAGAAAATTATTTCAGAGCACTATCCTGACTAGTGGGAATGGAAACTTGAAGGTGGATTCTTTGTTGTGTTTGACTTTTTTCTAGTAGGTTGTGTAGAGGGGAAGTCTGGGATGAATATATATACAGGGAGTCCCCGGGGTACGAACGGATTCCGTTCCTGAGGACGTTCATAAGTCAGAACACATGCTATATGCATACCGCACTTACAAAACAATGTTTAAAATCCCACTACAGTATATCATAGCCTAAGTCCTTATATACATCTAAAATCACTTAATTCAAGACAAAAAAAGATATAGAATGACAAAATACAGTAAAAAAAAAGTAAAAATTAAGTCGTCAGGTAAATAAAATATACAGGTACTGTAAATTTCAAATTTAACCTTGTTTGTATCAGCGGGCATTCGTAAGTCGGATGTTCGTAAGTTGGGGACCTCTTGTATAAATAATGGTTGCCTCTGGTGTAATGAGGATGGCCGGCCCAAGGGCCACCTTGGTGTGAATTTGTCGCCAACACAACAACCACTCCCTGAGTTAACGAGCTGCATGACCCAGTGTCAGGGAATAGTCCGAGAAGACCGGACAACTCCACAACTGCACTGGCTAACCATTACCTCGGAATACTATCCGCAAATCGATTAACATCCAGGTTCCCAATTACTGCTGGGTAGACAGAGGCAAATGGCGTAAAGAAACTTACCCCTAGTTTCACCATGCCCGGGGGATGAACCCGGGTCCGCTCGCTTGCGAGGTGAGCGTGCTGACCATTACACCAAGGTCACCATGCCTCCTGTATAGTACATTACTGTATATACAGGTATCCCATGATATATAAATGGGTAGGTTAAAAAAAATTAAGTGAATTTTCATATCTTGAATAACAGAACAAATGGGGAAAAATAGGGTTCAGTTCCTCAATGACAAAATACCCCAATGTCATACCCACAACACAAAATCGGTTTACAAACATGAAAAACCTACCTGACTAATGATAACACATGAATAAAATACTGTCCAGATGAAAATATTCGGCTAAAGCTATTAAGGAAAAGCTACATCAAAGTTTAACAAAGCCATCAATGGTGCCATTTGCATAGGTGCTGGCTGCTTCACACATGGCCTTCCTCAAGCGTCACTATAGCAATGCAGCTTGGCCGTCTCTGTCGACCCTTAGCAACACTCCCCTCGGCGCTCTTATACAAAGAAATGTTTATTCCCTTCATGTTTTTGACCTGATAGTTTTTTCTTTTACCTTTTTTACAAAATAATGTATGTAGATTTGTGTGTGCATGTAACTGGATGAAAAAGAACATGGAAGATATGTTTATGTACCCAAAATTTTGAGTTGAAAAATAACTATAACATAACTCCTACATCAGCCTGGAAGGGAGAGCGCTAAGGGGATATGGCTGCCCCTACCGAGTCCTGGGGGCGTGCGATTTGAGTTTTTGCTGGACCCAAATTCGTTTAAGCAGGGGAAGCCTTTATAACAAGAAAAAGAGGTTGTAATTCATGGCAAGAACTACTGATTCCTTAGTTTGAGTTCTTTACTGAAGAGAAAATTTAATCCTGTCTTTAAGGACCTCTCTGGGAGGAATTGAGTGCTTCCGAGCTGCAGTGTTTGTTTGGTAAATTACATGTACCTTTATTAGGCTAAGTTGGAAGCATAATTATTTCATGATACTGTATAGTCCTAGCCAACCTGTGTTGAGATTCACTCAGGCCTCAACCCTTACATTTGATGAGTATAACACTTGTGTTAAATTGCTTTAGGATCAATCCTTTATATTTTGCTGTATTTCTTATGAGGCTGAATGAACCTGCTCCTCCTCATGGAGTCAAAATTTGAATATCCTCACTAAATTAAAAATAGCAATGACAGGTTTGGATATTGTAGCTTAAGAGAAGTTTTCTATTCACCTCGTAGTTATAAGTAAGGTGATGTTAATATGAAAGAGATTGATGGCCCACTTAACTTGGGTAATTTTTTGTTACCTTGTTAAGTAAGAATTCTTGTAAACTATTTAAGCCTTTGTTTAACAGTTAATAATAGGAATTGGTTTGAGATTAAAGTCAATATACATGTGTGATATATAATTAAAATTGATTATAACTTAATAGCATAATTAATTAGAATTTCCTGATGTGTGGCTTTAAAGGAAGATACTGTACTTAGAGTACACTGTATAGTGTTACAAGTCATTTTTATTTCATTATGAGTTGCATGCAAAGCTGGTCAGTAATACCAGGCTCAAAATTAAATCTTCTCCCATTGCAAGGGTTTGACATTGCTTGCTATGAGAGTATTGTGTCAAAGCTTAATAATCTGCTACAGATGAGAATTGGGCCCAGTCAATTTTACTGTACAGCACTGTATACAGTACAGTACTGTACGTATTTATAACGGTAGTGTATATGAAAAAACTTGTCTTAAAAAGCAAGGAATTACATGCCCAGTATTGTACTGTAATTAATGTATTATACCAGTCTGTGTATTGTTGAGATTATATATTTCTGTTGTTCGTATGAAATGTTCCATCCTTTATAGTGACAATTTTTTTTTTCTTACTGTAAGTTTTATATAATCATCACACAGCTTAAATATTACATTCAGGGCATTTTATTTATTATATATTTGTTTTATTTTGAGTCACAAAATGTTATATGTTTGTTATGTCTTATCAATGATGTCACTCAAAATTACCATGAACACCAAATGGCATACTGTATGTTACATTGTGTGAAGGAGCAAGTTCTGCATTATCACCTGAAATTAGATATGTGTATATTTCTACTTGTTGCAGCCTTTAGTCTTGCACCTCTCACCCCTTTTGGGGGTTCTGTTCCCCTTGACTCACGCAACACAGGTAAGAAAGGAGTAAAGAAAATATTTACCTAGTAGATAAATGATTAATCATTACTCATCATATTAGTTTTATTTGGAAATCTAGTTAACATGAGAAATATTGATAACAATTATTATTTTATATAAACTAAATATCATATTTAGAAATAACTAAATATTAGTATTTGATTTTATCAATGATGCTTTACTTTAAACCTTTGCCTTATTATTAGCACCATTGTCCAGCATTTGCCAGGTAGACTCCTTTTGCCACATTACAGTCTGTCATTCATTCAGTTACTTTTACCTGTTGATATGTAATCTAAAGAAACAAAACCATTTACTGAGCCAGGCATACAGTGTACTATACATGTACTGAACTTTTAATATGTAACATACTTTTCTTATCTATTCTGTATACCTGGAGAGATAGAGTGATTAATTATTAATTAGTGTAATGATAGTCCTTTCACTATGTTTCTGGTGGTTCATTAGTATGTCACTATATTTATTATATTTTATTTTTTAATCTCTAGTTTTATTGAGTACTATACAGTACAGTCTACAGGGGATCCCTGGGTTATGAATGGGTTCCGTTCCTGAGGACGTTCGTATGTCGGATTTGTACGTAAGTCGGAACGCATGTTATATGCTTACCGTACGTACAGAACAATGTTTAAAATCCCACTATATCATAGCCTAAGTCCTTATATACATCTAAAATCACTTAATTTAAGACAAAAGAAGAAATAGAATGACAAAATACATTAAATAAAAGTAAAAAATTAAGTCATCAGGTAAATAAAATACAGTACAGTACTGTAAATTTTAAGTTTAACCTCATTCGTATCAGCGGGGGTTCGTAAGTCGGGAACCTCCTGTAGTACTTAGGTAGTATTACAGTGAATCAGTTGTGATTAATTTGAAGCAGAGTATATTAGTGTATTATGAGTTATTTGACAAAGCTTTTTATTAACCTTGTCCTGCTTTTAGGCATCATGATACAGTATAGAATACCTGTGTACATAATTTTGTTTTTTAATTTTCAGTATACCTATGCAATAAACTGTAGTTATCTACAGTATATACACTATACTGTACTTTATATATACAGTATATATATATATATATATATATATATATATATATATATATATATATATATATATATATATATATATATATATATATATATGAATAATTGTTATGAATATAAAACTGTACAGTGTATGTATATATATATATATATATATATATATATATATATATATATATATATATATATATATATATATATATATATATATATATATATATGAATAATTGTTGTACCCCACTTAACGCGGTCAATTGAACCCAGAGGGTCCCGCGTTAAGTGAAATCCGCGTTAAAAGAACAACAGAACATATGGGATTAATTCCAATAGAAACCAGCCCGACCCCCAAACTCCACTTTTTGACGACACATAACTATGTTGTAGTAAAAATTCTATCTTAACTTTATGATGGTATGAAAAAACAAGTAATATAGAAGAGGTTAGGTTAGGAAAGATAAAGGTTAACATAGGAAAAATGAAGGTTAAGTTAGAGAAACTAAAAGTTAGATGTAACACTTACGGTTGTAGAAGAGATGGGTCGGCATACGGGGATGGAGGCTGGTTCCGAGGCAGAGGGCAGATTACTGGCCCTCAGGTGAATCACCATTACTAGGTGAATCACCATCACTGTCACTTACAGTTGTCAGGGCTTCCCTGACAAATCCCTCAAAGTCAACTTCACTTTCACTATCACTGGCTTGGGCTGGCTGTGGTGGGTTGCGGGCGAAGAACTCGGTTATGCTTTGCTGGTGGCTGGCGTTGATGTTGTCATGATACACCGTGATGTACGGCTCCATAGCCTGCACCAGTCGGGTATGGAAGACTTCATAGCGTTCATCGTCATTGTCGCGGGAAAGGACGGACTTAATTTTTTCTGCAAACTCTATGGCACACTTAATATCACTATGACTTAAACTAGGTTCTTCGGAGAATGACGCACCTTCTTCCTCCTCTTCACTGGCGTGTTCTTCCAACATCTCGTCGGCAGTCACTTCAGGATCTTTGATCACCTCCAGGATGTCTTCGTTGGTGGTCTCGGAGAAGCCTTCAGCTGTAATATTGAGCGCAGCTTCTCTGGCAAGGTCCACTGCTACTGCAACAGTCTGAACCTGACCAGTCACAGGTTCACTCCTCCTCTCACCTGGTATGCCATGCAACACATGTCTCCATGCGTGACGAATCGTAGCAATAGTCAGCAGATCCCATGCCTCCACCAAGAAGTCTACAGCTTGTTTAACGTTAAACTTCTTCCAAAATTGTTTGACGAGAAGTTCTTGAGTCACCGCCTCTTGTTCCTTGTCCTCGTCGCTTTTGCTCTCGCTGTCGGTGTCACCCAGCTTACGCAACTCATCCTTGGTGTTGGTAGAGTCGTTCAGGAGCTTGAACTTCTTTGCAGAGTACGCAGCTTTCACATTGCAGATCAACTCCTGGTCCATGGGCTGGATTAATGACGTAGTGTTGGGAGGAAGGAAGACCACTTTTACGTTGGGGTGACGATCCATAAGTAGGGGCGAGTGTCCAGGTGCGTTGTCAAGGAGCAACAAAATATTGAATGGAACATTCTGTTGCTCGCAGAATTTCTTCACGTCAGGAACAAAACAGTTGTCAAACCAGAAGAGGGACAGAGAAGAGGACATCCACGCCTTACGTGCGGTTAGCCAGTGGACATTAAGCTTGTTCATGTCCATATTCTTGTAGGCGTGCGGCTTGCGGGCTGTGTGAATCACCGATAACTTTGGTTTACAGGTACCGGAGGCATTGGTGGTAAACAGGACGGTGATGCGTTCCTTCTGCAACTTCCGACCCCTTACCTTGCTGGCAGACTGGACAAAGAAGGTCTTGGAAGGTAACTTTTTCCAGAAAAGACCAGATTCGTCCATGTTAAACACCTGGTCGTCACTGTACTGTCCTTCCTCCATAATCTCACCTAAGAACGGAGGAAAATCTCTAGCCGCCACACGGTCAGCACTCGCTTCCTCACCACCAATGTTGATGTTGGTGATCTTGTTCCTCTTCTTAAACCTATGCAGCCAACCAGAGGAAGCATTGAAGGGTTTGGGCTCTGCAATTCCCAGCTTACGTGACACTGCTGCGTATAGCTCACGTGCGTACTCCTGCACTGAGCGCGTGTCCACCGCCATGTTGCGTCGCGCCTGACGAACCAAATAACTCGCCAGCAAATTTTCCACTTTTGCCAGCACCCTGTTCTGGCAATACCTGATAGATGAAGCACCTGCAGACTTTGTGATTTTCATGTGCTCTTTGATCTTGGCTGCATCCTTCTTGATCGTGCGAATCGTAGATTCGTTGACGCCATGCTGGCGCGCGAGATCAACTTGCCGTCTTCCTTTCTCCAAATCTTGAACAATTTGGTACTTCACCTCGTAGCTTAATGAACGTCGTGTCTTCTTTGGCTTAGTGCCGCTGGGTCCAGGTAAGGAAAGGTCTCTCTCTGGGGGCGGTGGTGGTCCGGCGGAAGCCATTTTACGGAACAATGGATGCGCGTTTACACGGGGTGGCCTTGAGGGATGAAACTGCCGCGGCTAGGTCAAGCATCGTCTCTCCTCCCTCCCTCCCTCCCTCCCCGGGGTGGTCACGTCATAATACTTTAAGCCAATTACAGCTAGCAGCAGAGGGGGTAGGGATGCATGGCCAATCACAGTCCGATACGTCATATGACGTCAGTGATAACGCAACAAAGACACACACTGCGCAACCTTACCGCGCGGCTTGCCCAAGCGGAGGGAGGAGGAGGGAGAGGCAGGCAGGCGGGCAGGCGGGTGGCGCGTGGGCAAAATCTAAAAATAGCATCTCGAGCCGGACACTCACCGCGTATATGTGGAAAAAATCCGTGTTAAGTGAAAGTTCAGCTCTGGCAAGGCACCGCGTATATGCAAAACGCGTTAAGTGAAACCGCGTTAGGCGGGGTAATACTGTATATATATATATATATATATATATATATATATATATATATATATATATATATATATATATATATATATATATATATATATATATATATATATATATATATATATATATACTGTACAGTTTTGTATTCCGGAACAATTATTCATCTGAAAATATCATGATAATATTTATACAGAAGAATTGTGAATAAAAGAGTATAGATATTAAATGATGTGTCATTGTGATAATTTGTGATCATTAGCATTATTGAAAATGCAAATAAATACCATTAGATTGTTTTCATGTCAATAATAAGTTATACTGGTTCTGTTATTGTACAGTACTTCATGTGGTTTGATGTGATAATGAATAAAGGCTGTGCTTTTTCATCCCCCCTTTTTTCTCAATCATCCTCATTTATTGAAAACTGTACATTTGTTTACAAAGGGGCCATTTTTTCTTAACAATGTATCCAGCTTTCACTATAAATAATTTACTGTTATGCAGTGAGCACACAAATAATCACAGCGGCTGGGGACATAATCTCTGCATAATCAATTTTTGTGGATAATCAATCTCATGCAGCGACCAACAAAAAGTCTTGAGATCAAACTGCAATATGTAAATTATAATTTACACATTATATCTTAAAGAGCTCATCAACCTTCACTCGAAAGTAGTTATGAAACCACTCGTATAAAATTTGTTGCTTTATCCAGGGCGTCTTACTTGTTTTGTTGTTCATAGGAAGTACTTTTATGTTTTTTAATTACACAGAAACAAAGATGAAGCAAAAGATACAGCAGCATTCATGCAAGACCTTAGTTCTTTTCTATTCCCCATGCTGATGACTGTCTCCAGCTTCCATCCAAGTTAGCAAGTTGTGCCAATAGAGAGCAGTTTCAGTAGCATTATACACATGCTTAGGGGAAATTTTTGGTATTTTTCTGACCTCTGGATGTCCTTGAGGTAAACAACTTGTGCTATTTCATTGACAGATGCTTTCTTTCCTGGCAATGCATACCTGCATTGTCTATAAATACCGGTACTGTGTCATTGAAAATCTGTAAAACGATTTTACCGAGTGTATAGCTGTTTACTTAGTCGACAAGAACTAAAAAATCTCTAACACATGACATTGACTGGAATTCCATGCCCTTAGTCTGGTGAGAGGACCCATGAGAAACTAAAAAAAAAAAAATAGTAATCCAAACTAATCCTTTTCCTTTTATCCCCTTCACCACTGATCAGCTCGTTAACTGCCTGGGCAATCTGTCACGTCTTTTACTTATTGTTTTCTTTTATCCTCTTCACCAAATGCTCTGCTCGTTAGCCGCTTGGGCAATCGGTCACGTCTCTGTTACGCACTGTTGGTAAGTACTGGGCATGCACCGGCTCCTGAATGTACCTGAACCTGCTCCAGTGTTGGTCAAGTCTGGTCTTGAAAGAGCTCACACTCGGTGTCGTCACAACACTTTCTGGCAGATTGTTCCAAGAATTCACAACTCTCACTCCGAAAAAGTTTGCCCTCACAGTGATAGAATCATATCTGATGACAATTTATAGTTGCACCAATCATTTTATTGAATACCAATACTGTACAGTACTCATAAACTGACATTTTAGATTAGTCCACGTTGACGCAAGTTATGACGTTTATCTGTGATTAGGCTTCCATTACCGTATAAATGTACGACAGTTTCTATTCTCAACGTGATGCTCGTCTACAGAATCCCAAAAGGATCAGAACAGGTTCTACAGCAGCTAGGGACTCTGAAGAAGTGTGTTGAAGAAATGAAAATTAACGGACCTATTGTTAGGGGAGAGGAGGAACAATGTAATAGTTTTTGGAGTCCCCGAGAGCCAGGCGGAGGGAACTGAGAGTAAGGTAACACACAATAAGATGCAGTTTGAGCATATTTGTGCAGAGGTTATGAAGATGCCATCAACACCACAGGATGTGAGGAGGCTGGGACAAAAGCAAGGGGATAAGCCTCGCCCCCTCAGGATCACACTAGTGAGTGAGGAGGAGAAATGGTAGGTTATTCGGCAGGCAAAAAATTTAGCAAGGAGTTAGGCATCTCGGAGTGTATTCATTCACCCAGATAGCACGGTAATGCAGAGGGAACAGCACAAGAAGCTCCTGCAGGACTTGAAGCAGAAGAGGGAGGAGTCAAGGAGGAACGGGGACCGGTGTACATGGGTTATATTCAGGGGGAGGGTAGTAGAAGCAAGTGTGCCAACACAGGGCCAGGGGGCAGCAGCGCACCCTCCACCCGCTCTACCCCCAACCCGGGAGGTGGCACCAGCTCCGCCTACCAGACTGGAGGAGGCGAGTGCCATGTAAACAATGACATTTCTAACCACACCCTGCAAAATACAGTGTACTTAACTAATGCTGCAGCTTCTGAGAATGGGGGGGTGGGTTACTACTAAGAGCAGAGACGTTACCGAGAACAAATTCTGGCTTGAATGTCATGTATACTAATTCTGACACGTTCCTTGATAAGAGAGAGGAGTTTGAAACACTACTGAGAGTACACCAACTAGATATTGTAGGAGTTGTAGAACTGCTGTACAAGAACAGGAAAATCGACCCAGAGGAATGTGAGTTCAGTATTGCTGGATATGACTCATTTACGAACCTTTCTCAAGAAACTTGCAAGAGGGGTGTGGTTATCTATGCTAGGCAAGACCTTAGAGCCAGCCAGGCAGTGTACCTCAGTGTACCCTGAACAGGTGAGGGTACGGGGAGAGCATGTTTTTGAAGAGTCCAAGTGGTGTAAAATTGAATTAAAGGGAGGGGACTTATCTATCGTCGGGTGTGTCTACAGATCCCCAAACTGTGGCCCACTAAATCAAAGGAACTTAAGAGCCTTAATAGACAACACGGCGATGCTCAACTCTAGCCACCACCTTATCATGGGGGACTTTAACTATGGCGACATCGACTGGAGAAACGATTTCACCCCAAATGATTTGAATAACCCTACTACTCTTTTTGTAGAAACTCTGAGAGATAATTTTCTGTTTCAACATGTTAGAGACCCGACACATTACAGAGGGGAGCAAACACCCAAGCCACTAGACCTCATCATAACAAACGAGAAGGATATGTTGTCATTCAGATTTACCTGTTACCTAGTTCAAGATAAGGCCAGGCCAAGGTGCAAATATTACAAGGGAAATTACAACGGGATGAGGGAAGAGATGATGGGTATCAACTGGCCTGATTCATTAGGGCACAAGAACGCAGACACTATGCTGAATATCATAACTAGTAAAGTGACCCATTTGATCGATAAATATATACCCAAGACCAAACCCAGTGCCTCTAGGAATACGAGGGGATCCCTACACAATGAACCATACAGCGGTCGACAAAGTTAAGAAGAAAACCCAGAAATTCAAGACGTGGGTAGGGTCAAACGATGAGCAGGACAGGAGGATGCATGCAAGAGCCAGAAACCAAGCAAAGATAGAGTGTAGAAGGGCTGAAAAGGAGTTCCAGAGGCTGGTTGCAAGCGAGGTCAAGTCTAAACCAAAGGCGTTTTACCGCTATGCAAAGTCGAAATTAAAAACACGAGTAGGAGTATCAGGCTTGAAAATGGTAGTTACGCAGATTCTGACCAGGATAAAGCTGAGGCATTGAACAGCTTCTTTTCCTCGGTGTTCACAAGAGAGGATGCAATTAACCTTCCTGCGTTTGAGGACAGACGGTTCGATACAACACTGACCCACATTGTGTTCACAGACGAGGGTATTAGAAATAAACTGTCAAAGCTAAAGGTCCATAAGAGTCCCGGCCCGGACATGGTGAATCCCAGAGTGCTAAGAGAGTTGTGCAACGAGCTTGCCGAGCCCCTGCAGATCCTGTTTTGCAAATGCCTGGATGAACAGAAGGTCCCCAGTGAATGGAAAGTGGCTTATGTGAGTCCTATCTTCAAGAAGGGCGATAGTCACTCCACGAACAACTATAGACCGGTGAGCCTGACCAGCATAATATGTAAAGTGCTTGAGAGTATTATCAGAGATGCTGCGATGGAACATCTACTACGAAACAGCCTTGTCATGGATTGCTAACACGGTTTTACAGTATGCCGAGGCGCTCCCGCTTAAGACAATTGCTCACGGTATTGGATAATTGGACCCATATTCTGGAACAGGGTGGTAATATCGACAATATATACTTATATTTTGCCAAGGCTTTCGACAGTGTGCCCCACGAAAGGCTGAAAATCAAACTGGAAGGGTACGAAATTCGGGGGAAATGTCCTAGCGTGGATAGAAGACTTTCTACATGATCGCAAGCAGTGTGTGGTGATTAATGGCACGAAATCATCGTCCGTACCTGTCACAAGCGGGGTACCACAGGGCAGTGTATTGGGCCCGCTGTTGTTTGTTTGTTTCATAAATGACATGCCTGACGTTGTACACTCCTCCATACAAATGTTTGCCTATGACGCCAAGTTTCGGGAAATGAAGAACCATGCGGACTGTGAAGAGCTGCAGAAGGATCTCTGTGAACTCTAAGAATGGTCGAAGAAATGGCTGCTGAGATTCAATGTCACGAAGTGTAAGAGGATGCAACTGGGCGTATCAACGGTAAGGAGGCGTATCATATATCCCAACGGGATAAAGAAACTGCACTATTTGAGACTGAATGTGAGAAGGACCTAGGTGTGTATGTTGACAATGAGCTGAAGTTCTATGGCCATTGCGAGAAGAAGGTAAATCAGGCAAATAAATTATTGGATCTTATAAGAAGATCGTTCAGATATCTAGACGGTCAGTCCCTCGTAACGATTTTCAAGAGTGAAGTGCTTCCCCATCTGGAGTACTGTCACCCCGTCTGGTCCCCAAGATATGCTAGGGACTGTCAGTTGGTTGAAAATATTCAAAGGAGGGCCACCAGACTGGCGCCTGCACTTCGGCACCTCAGCTACCCTGAGAGATTGGAGCGCCTGAACTTGCCTAGCTTATACTGCACACGGGCAAGGGGCGACCTAATTGAGGTGTATAAGCATCCCAAGAGGCATTACTCAGTCGAGTGTCCTTACTTGGAGCTGGCGGACGGTCGCCCTACACGGGGTCACAGCTCAAGATCGAAGAAGCCGCAAGTCCAGAAAACTGTGAGGGCAAACTTTTCGGAGTGAGAGTTGTGAACTCTTGGAACAATCTACCAGAAAGTGTTGTGACGGCACCGAGTGTGAGCTCTTTCAAGACCAGACTTGACCAACACTGGAGCAGGTTCAGATACATTCAGGAGCCGGTGCATGCCCAGTACTTGCCAACAGTGCGTGACAGAGACGTGACCGATCGCCCAAGCGGCTAACGAGCCGATCAGTGGTGAAGAGGATAAAAGTAAAAAGTAAAAAGTTACGTCACGTCAAAACTACTACTGATGAGTACTGCAGTTTAAAAAATGTTTAGTGGTCAATATTTTTGTATTTACGAGAGAGGAAAAACTGACGTATTGATATTGAAAGTGATAAAATAATTAATAATTTGAGGTTGATATAATAGTACGGTTATTTAAGTAATTCATAAATACTGACTGAATTGCAGCAAATATCCCTGCATGACACAACAAGATATTGAACAGCCTGCAACAACAGTGTTGACTTCCTGTTTTTTTTCAAATAGAGAATTATTTTCATAATAATAAATGAATTTTGAGCTATGCTGTAAATATTTAACAAAGTGCATTTTAATATAAAAATGACGAGTAAACTGATATACAAGAGCACTAGAAATTCGCAGGTGTGATAAGCGTTGGGAGGGTTGGCAGCCATGTCGAGTCACGTGACAAAACACTACCAACGTCACAGTTCAAAATGGTGAGAGTGTGTGAGGTGTGCGGATGACGAGCTCCCACTGAAATTTGATATTGTAGGTAATCTAGGAATTACCAACTTCTACAAATGATCTCATCACTACTATCGAGAGTAGTTATGTAAGTATTTATATTTTAGTTGAATTTTAATAGTGTTTACGTACATTATCCCGTCTAGAATATTGGATGCTTCTGTGTTGATCCGTTGACGCCGATCAGCTGATGACTCGGGGGAGAGCAGTCCTAGAATCCTGCCATTGTCTTGAGGCACTGAACTTGGTAATCATGTTATCAGTTGTATAAGATTAACCATTTTTATGAAGACCATCTTCGAAAGTGCATAACAGTAACCCCCGTAGTGTGATAAGTACAATTAACATGGATACGTATCAGTATTTAAAATTGCCGCGCGCGCACATGTGGTCTGCTCCTCGCGCTTGTGCAGGCGCAGGACAAATTCAATGATTATTCTACATACCGTAATGAAATATATTTAACTTGAACGAAAGTACGCAGTATCAAGCTACCGTGTACTGTAAGGTCGACATTTTATTTAGTGTCAAGATATTTTTTACCACGTAAGATTTCAACTAAAAATGGCCAGTTTTATCGGTATAGGCTGTGATGGGCTGCATGATTTTCATGTTTTCAACCAAAGAATGTGTCGGGAATAACATTCGGGACAAAACGACTATCATATTGCTCGGTATATTTAACAATTGTAAGCTGTCTGAACGAGTTACTTCTTACTGAGAAACTGGTAACAATCTCACTGCTCATGTGACGTTGTTGGAAAATTGGTAAATTTTATTTCCGTTGTTAGGGTCAAACTCCCCCGTGTTCAATTAATAACATGAAAAATTTTATGGCCAATTACGGATTCCCAACAAAGTATTGACCTCCGCTTGTAATATTTTTTATTTTTATTTAATATTTTTGTGTTAAATAGTTCGTGGGCATTTGCTCCAATGTTGGCTTTTGGTAAAAACCCAGGTGTAAAAAATCCCAATGCTGTGAGTTGTAATTAATGAAGCCCTGTCCTAAATTTACTATCAACAACCACATTAACTCCAAGTCAGACTGTACACCACACGGCATGTACAGTAGATAAAACTAAATTAGTGATCTGCTTCTGCATAAAATGAGATCTAGAAGTTTCAAGGAAATGTGTTACTATAAAAGCATTTTGAGATGGCGTCAGACTATATATATATATATATATATATATATATATATATATATATATATATATATATATATATATATATATATATATATATATATATATATATATATATAAATATATATATAGTCTGACGCCATCTCAAAATGCAATTTGTGACAATATACAGTATCAGATCTACTGATGTTTGTCTCTTGGTAATCCTCTACTGTCAGTTTTAGGTTTTCATTGTGGCTCGTATTGTTATCACATCCAGTACGGAAAACAGCAATTTGGGACTAAACTTACGAGATGCTAATACTGAATTTAGAAGCCTTGTCAGCTAACAATATCAAATATCAGCTCGGTGTACTTGACGGAGATCCAGCGCGTGGGTAAGTTACTGGAGCCTATCGTTTGAATTGTAAAATGTTTTAGGCAACTACTTAAATATTTAAATCGGAAGCGTAATGTTGTTAGGTTTAGAGTCATTCAGTTGATCGCTTTCTACAGTAGGTTTAAGGTCATGTCACTGGCGTTGCGTCACTTGTAATACGAATTTTTCATTGAAGAAATTATATTATCAACAAATGTTAAAACAAATAATTTTCTCTCAAAGTTAATAGCTAGGGAAAGAAATTTGTACTAGGAGTGACTAATCCAAAGATTATGGGCGTGATTACCGAACGCTGATGTGAAGGCAAGTCCGTAATAACAGCTACGGAATATAACGTACAATAGCTAAAACAACTACCTGTGCATACTTTGTGGGAAACAATATGAGACCACGGACGAAAAAATTTGGTATATGAGGGCTGTCACTAGTCACGTAAAATTTCGGAGCATATCGACCCACCCCTGCACAGATAGTTGTTTTAGCTACTGTACATTAACTCTTCAATTTCAACTTCCAAATCACTGTTAAAACCTAACCCAACCTTACGTTACCTAGACCAAGGGAAGAAATATATTCTTATTTTTTTTTAATAATCCTAGAATAACCAAAATACGAAATTCTTGCCACAGCCATTAAACAAATATTAACCAACTTTTCTCTAACTCGTTATTGACTAAATACATGTACAGAACTTGTAACCCGTAGTTCGCAGTGAAACTTAAAAAAAAAATCACTTAGCATTCCATGGTTCTCAAATACTGTATACTGTATATAATATACCCGTTACTGTGTGTGCACTGTATATAAAGTATATACTGTACTGTAAGTATTTGCTATTAGGATCAGCTTCAGGAACGATATTGATTTGGAGAATAACCCGAATTCGCTTTGAGCTAAATTTGAATGTTTTTAATGAATAATACCAAAGTTATTACATACCCGGTATGTATTACTTGGGGCGTCTCTTCTTCAAACCATTAAGGCCAATATTCTTGATATTTAGATGAGTGTAATCAATTCCAAAGCCATGTAGCTTGGTGCGCAGTCTACACGTTTCATTTCACTACATTTAGGCCAAAGATGGATTAGGTGGCATTGTTATTATGACTGAATTTTCTGTTCCAATGATATGTTGAAATTGTTTTTTAACTAAACGAAATAACAATGATTAAATCCACGTCTGACTTCTTGCAGCTCACGCTAAGATTTGTTAGCAATATTTGTTAAAGAGAAAATTAGCAATTTAAAGCGCAATACAATATAAGTTATTAAGTTTCTTTCAGGATGGGTTATTCAACTGAGAATTACGCCTTTCTCCGGGTAGGCCTGCTCGAAATAGTACTCAGTCAATCATAATCTGGTGAAGACAACGAGGAGTGATTCTTGATGAGCTTTGGATTTTCGCCGTGATCGTAGGAGCTTGGTATTGATTTAGAATGACATAAAATCAGGTACATACAAAAACATTAGTGTAATATAATTAATTGGGATCCGTTTCGTTGGTACTGACCATTTGGGGGTGGGACAAATCCATAATATAAGGTCATGTGAAATAAGATTACGCGGAGCTAATTTTAATTTGAACTAGTGATTAAAGGTGCCTTCAAGGCGATCTTGAGGTAATGGCTAGAATTTTTTTCTTCTATTCGTAAAAATAAATAAATAAGATTAAAAATCATTTAACCAGATGTGCTCACTTTGTTCTTGTTTACACCTCCATACATTCTTTTCGAAAATTGAGTTTATCTAGCTCACAAAACAGGCGTCTTAATAGCGCGCGTGTACCCACTTGTGTTGCTAGTACCTCTGGCTATTGATCGGATGAGGCGTGGCAGAGCGCCTACGCTACTCTGGGTCACGGTGTCCCTCCATCCTGATTATGGGATTGTTGATGAAGAAAACTTGCTGTGCGGGGCTGCTATTGGCGACTTGTGGTGTCTTTTTTTTTCCATGGTTCTTATGCAACAGGTAGTCATACCACTCTGTGTGTACAGCCCCAGCTGGATGGTGTGTTTTCAGTTTGTACCTCATTTATTATTCAAGAGGTGGCAAGTAGGTAGCTGGGGTTGACTGACAGCTCGACCACTCATCTGCACGAGAGCTGTAAAGGCGAGGGTCGTGATACACCCCACCACTATTGATGGTAATTAGCGACACAAATCTTCCTGTGCTGAGGGAGTTGTGGGTGACTCCCTGCCGCCTCATGGTCATGTACCGGTACAGTACATACAAGGCTAGGAGGAAACATACTTGATAACAGTTTAACTTGGCGAGAATCTACAGGGAACGAGGAATACTGTATTACAATTAAGGTATGACTCAAGATTTAATATGGTCAGGGGTATAGCTATGTTAAAGAAGGTGCATTTAAAATGTCAATTAATGTAGATAAATGTAAAGTTCTAAGGCCAGGGAATAGAAATAATGGAACCAGCTGTTAGTTGAACAACGTAGATAAAGATAAATACCATTGTGAGAGTTTTAGAGTTGTTGACAAGTAGAGACTTTAAAACCTAGACAGCAATGTGTTTATATTATGAAATACGGTAACTTGGGTCAACAAAGTACCACCAGGGTTCATATCTAGGAGCGTTAGTGACGGGAACAGCAGTGTTACAACTGTTGTCTAGCATTAGTGGCACCTTATTTTTATTATACTGTATACAGTATGTGGTTCAGTTTTAGTCAACTATAAAATAGGCATAGATTCCTAAGAAAACTATCACAGAAGGAGGGCAACGTTAATCCCGGGCATTAGGAACATTGTGTATTCTATAGAGACATTAAGAAAACTGATATTGCATTCTCTTTAGTGACGTTGAGTGAGGGGTGATGTGATCGAAGTGTATTAATGGGAGATAAAGTTAAGGTACTGAAACTAATCAAGTTGGGAGTGAATACGTAGCAACGGTTTTAAATTCGAGAATTTTAGATTTACGAAAGAATTGAGTAAACATTGGCTCGGATGTTCTATAGAGTTGTGGATAATGGAACGAGTTATCAAATACCATCACCTCGAACGCGTAGCGAAGTTTCAAGTATAAGTGATAGTTAGTGGTCTAAAGAGCAGGAAGTGTTATTGGAGGGCAGGAGAAGTATACGAAGACAGAATGAAGTCGAAAAATGTGGTTGAAAAGGAGCTGATAAAAGGGTTGAAGGTGACAAGCGACGAAGGACGTGGAAGAGGAAAGAAGTGAATAGCCGACCTCACATTAAATATAAATCATTGGAAAGCACTGACGAAAAGTAGAATTAGAAGAGTATCTCACAGCTTTTAAAAGTTTCGTCAAATGTAAACTTTAAACATAAAGACCAAGGCTGCTGAAACGCTTGGATGTATAATATAAGATGACGTGGAACACCAGCAGGTCTCAGTAACTAGCTCTCTCTGTTAAATTGTCTAGCAGCACTTGGAACTTTTTTGGAGGCCTAATTATCATTGGGCTTCAGTGCAGCAGAACAATTTCTGTTTGCTTACTTCGGTGCATAAAGACACTCAATGTAGGCATATTTATCGTGGGACTTCACCGTTGTAAAGAGACTTTACTTTCGTGTTGCAGGTGTTGGAAATAGTTAAATATAACTGGGAGATTTGACCACCATAAAGCAGTGTAAAGATACACTGAATGTAGCTCCAGTATTCTTTAGCTGGTAGCAGATACCGTACATGTGTGTATCATAAACCAGATAGATTTCTTTTTCCTGCATCAATTGTGTCGGTGTATTTGTATACATTATATGAGGGTAGGAGTGACTAAGTCCCCGTGTGACTCACAAGGGACCCCCCCAAGGACTGGGTGAGTAGCTGGCACCTGTGTGTCTGGTTGGGAACGCCGCACCGCCTGCCTGCAGGCAGGGCCAGCCACCCTGGCCACTGCCGATAACTGTTACAGGAGTAAACCTGCTTTGATCGTGTTTGGAAGAAAGAACGTCGTTTCGAGCAGTCAACAGCACCTGGAACTGTTTCTCTCCTATCCGCAGTGACTAGTTTAGGCTAGTGATGGAAGTAATGTCAACTGAACGTTCCTCCACCTTTTACTTGCCAGTAACGCTCTTCAGAACTGCCTTGTTTTCTTTGATGTGACAGTTATATGCACGTATTTTAACTTGATTCTCAAATCCCAGTTTATCGGTACATTGTGTAGACTTGATTGCACTATACCTTAACAAGATGTGAGCGGTAAAGAACCTTGAATTCGGCGAAGTGGACGAGTGTGCCATGGTCCACACAAGGTACATGGTGAACAGGTGTGCTCGGTAATGAATAACATGAGTATTGGGGGTTGCGGTAACACACTACAGAATTTAACTCATTCTCAAATAATCTGACTGGCTCCAGATTTAAGATACGACTCAAACTTGGTGGCCATAATGGTGGCGAAGTTACATGTAAGTTGCCGTAACCAGACACGGTTTCGTTGCCAATTACTGTAAAAAGAAAATAGCTTGTGAACCTATGAAGGTCGGGCTCATGGCCAGAAACCTGTATCGCTGCCCAGTACTCTCGTTCTCACTGCCTTATACAGCACATCCCGCTCCTCTCTTCCCATGCACCTGACCACCACATTAACTCACCTCTTGTGTTTTAATTGTTCTGTGAACTTAGGTAAAATTATGTAGTACCTTTTAGAATGTTAAGAATTCACACTCCTGTTGCTACTTTTTGTATGGTGTTATAATGGTCATCAAACATTATAAATAATTCCTGTGTATCCTTAGCTTTTAACAGTGTCATATAACCTACGACTCCAAATGTATTGTATTCCTTAAAAAAGAACAATATCAGCTTATGGACAGTTTGGCAGATTTATAGTTGTACGAGTCTGTCTCTGTCCTAGTACAGTATATAGAATTGTCGTAAACTCACTTTTCATATCCAAGTCGACACACTTAGGTCCACACAAGGAAGGAAAACCACACTTTTATAAAAGAAAAAAATCACTAATGGGTTTTAGAGCTTGATCCACTAGTAGTTTCAAGAATAATTTTTGTGGGAAGGATCATTTAGTTTTACCTTGTGTGAAAGGACATTATTTTCTAGGACGTGTGTGTGTGTGTGAAGGCTCATGGAATTGGATGATATATTCTAAAATGGATTAGGGCGTGGTTGCAGGACAGGAAATAAAAAGTAAGCAATAACCGCACTAAATCCGATTGGGGTAGCGTCACTAGTGGAGTACCCCAAGGCTCAGTACTTGGACCATTATTATTTATTATATACATAAACGACATAGGTATAGACGTAGACAGCAACATAATAAATTTGCTAATGACACTAAAATTGGGCGTGTAATTAAATCTGACGGACTCCGCAAAACTACAGGAAGGTCTAAAAACATTTTACGCATGGTTTGAAATATGGCAGATGAAATTTAATGTGGACAAATGTAAAGTATTTAGTCTAGAAGATGTTAACATAAATCAGATATCAGATGAACAAAAATGTTATAGGCTATAGAGAAATCCGACTGTGAGAAAGATTTAGGAGTAATGATAAGTAGGAATCTTAAACCAAGTCAACAATGTGTATTTGTTCGAAACAAGGCCAACAAAGTATTTGGGTTCATACAAAGGAGTGTTGGTTATAAGACTAGCGAGGTTATCGTAAAACTATATCTTGTGCTTGTGAGACCTCACTTGGATTACGCAGTTCAGTTCTGGTCACCATACTACATAATGGATATAGAACCCCAAGAAAGAATTTAGAGGGGAATGGCAAGACTAATTCCGGGCATCAGGAACCTTGAGTACAGAGACAGGTTAAAGCATCTTAATCTGCACTCCCTCGAGAGATGTAGAGTGAGGGGCGATATGATCAAGGAGTATAAATGGAAGTCAGGGCCAAACAAAGGTGATATAACAAAGGTACTCAAACTATCCAACCGGGAGCGAACTCGTAGCACTGGCTTTAAATTAGACAAATTTATAAAAAGGCGCAAGATAGGTAAACATTGATTTGGAAATAGAGGAGTGGATTAGTGGAACGAGTAACCAAACATCATCATTAACTCGAATACGCTGGATAGCTTCAAAAAATAGGTTGGATGAATATAGCGATAGGGGGTTGGATGTAAACGGGACTGTCCAGTATGGGCCAATAGGCCCGCTGCAGTTTCCTCCATTCTTTTATTCTTGTGTGTGTGTGTGTGTGTGTATAACACTAGCAAGGCTGAAGATAGCGGATTCGTCGAAGAGAGTAAACAAACAGCATGGCGCTGGTGAAGGAAAACTTGAATATTGACTTCCTGCGTGAACGTTTACAGTACTGGATTGTAGAGGCCCGACCATGTTTTCGTGGTGGCCTACTAGACGTGTTAAATGGCTAGCAAATCAAGTTCAGAAGTGTGTCACATATATTGGTTAGGTTCAGGAAACCCCTTACAAATCAAATTTTAATGGACCCATTAGTCGTTTAGGTGTAGTTTCACAGGAACCCAGCCCCTTGGTTGACAGCTCAAGTTTCACACGAACGGGTACCCCATCCGCTTGTGTTCACTGGTTCAGCGAGTTTAGTGTTCCCACATTAGAAAGGTAGTATCCCTGGGACGGACCTTATATATTTAATAGGAAATGTCATTGAAAATGTCTGTCTTTAGTAAATCTTTCACTTATTTACCTTCAAGTTCTAATGGCGGACGAAGACCAACATATACAGTATGTCTATTAGAAACTATGTTGTCTCACTTTCTCCCTTTGCCTCTATTTATGGAGAGTTTGCGCTTTATGGATATACTAACCGCAGATAAAATTGTTGTGGTAATGAGTGAGGTTCACAGTGCACGCAACATGTGATGAACCTACAGTAGTTAAACTGAGGAAGCTCCCAGCCCGTGATGGGTGGATGGTGGTCCTGCCCGCCATTTTCAGCACCCAACAGTAATTTGTCTTATTTCGAAGAGTGTGTGTGTGTGTACATGGCGATATATTTTTAAGTCAATCAGTAGAAAGATATGGAAATAAGGATTACGTGTGTAAGTTACTTTAAAACTGAAGGAAAAGTCAGTGCTAGTGATGTTCGAAAGTACTGAAAGGAGTTTATTGTATATTAGGAAGTTAGAAAGAAATGAATTGTGAGTAACCAATAATTACTTTATGTTGTAAGAGGATGAACTTTAGTCCTCAAAAAATCTTAGTTTATGCAGAACAGGTTATTGTAGGTGGCATTAGTGAGTTTAGTGGAGTGGGCAGGTGCGTCACGCTGGTGTGAACTCAATATCAGGAAGCTCACTTTTGGGAGTTGCAACCTCGCTCTCAAACACTATAAATGTTTCCGAAAACGTTTAAGCATCTTTTGAGTCTGGACGACAAATGTTTTATGAGTAAGTTGTAATCATGTATTTTAACTCAGGGAAGCATGTCACGTAATGTCGCGGCGGCCAAGTAAGCTGGAGGACACGACGCTGATAGTGAACCTGAGTGTGTCACCGTTGTAAGGGATCGCGAGACGTGTGTGGGTACTAGTAGATGACACGCGTGATTTTCAGGTGTTCTATGGGTTCTCTTCGTTCTATTCTGCGAACATTGCAAGTGGTGACCTACAATTGGCATTGTGTGATCATTGTTTTTGTTTTATAGATAATTCTTTTATATAGTTTATAAATAAAAGTTTTTTTTGTGAAGTCCTATGATTGGACTTATGTATAGTGGGGGAGGGGGGCATCAGCTGTGGCGGGTGTGGGTCGTGGGAGTGGTTGCTAGGAGACGGGTCAGGAGGGCTGGAGGTGGAGTGGTCCCGCCAGGTCCTGCTCCTGGAGACCACCAGTCTTGCAGTGCAGCGCGGCAGCGAGGCACCCCGCTCGCCTCCCTGTGTCTATATAGTAGTGCCTGCTGCTCCTGCCCTCCACTCCATGTTTGCACTACCTCTCGCTACACCTTCTCTACGAGTGTGTTTGTCAAGTATACAATACCGGAAAAGTTTACCAGCTGTGTTATGAGGATTTAAGTGGCGTACAAGGCAGGACAGGGGAGCGTGACGTCAACAACACTATTGACATAAGGGCACGTGTTAGCTGGCACCTCGGCATGTTTACTCTGCACACAGGCACACGTTGACCGGACAGTAACCCTTAGTGTACAGTACACTCCATTGATTACCTCTGTAACGTGATAGGGTACATTAGTGTACAGTAGGTGAAGACGCGTTGAGTCCATTGTGCGCATGGCCGTCCTCTCTTGGATATTAAAGCTCCAGTAATAAATGGGTGAACACAGTCCTGGTGTCGGGATATTGATGACGTAACTTGTGTGTCCTAGTGCGGGACGTCCCTGCACCAAAACCTATTCCAGCACTGTTTCACTTGGCAAGGCTGTCTCATGTAATCTGATGGAAGCGATAAACCTACGTATCGGGTATTATTTTTCAGTGAGTTGGTTGTTTTTCCAAACCCGGTTGTGAATTAAACATTGTGTATTTATTTGGTATTAGAGATCTGTTGCAAGGGAAACATATCCTGCGTTGTTAGATTTCCACCCAACTTTGTTTATATCCAAGAAGGCTTTAGTAGAACTGATTACTGTGTTTTAACACAAGTGAGTAATAATATTTACATATCGATTTTGTTAAGAGTGAGGCTTTGATGATTAATACCGAACACATCCGTTGCCGCACTGGTCGTCTGTCAACCGTGATGTAGGTTTGATACACTGAGTCATGTATACCGTACGTGAAGGCGCGTGCTCCGTCTGTGTGGGAATGCCAAGGACGGCGTGTGTACGTGGCTGTGTGTGCACCGTGCTTGTGTTACGCGTGTGACAGTAACACACCAACAGTTTCACGCTTCTCCGTTTCTTTTTCTGTGTTGACGGGGTGTATTGAGTCGAGTCAATGATCTGGCTGTGTGTGATATGTGTACATATGTACATATTATGTTTAATGTCTTATTTTACTCTGGATTAAAAACAGAAACAGTGCATATTAATTGCCGCATTGAAAGTTACGGCCCCACAGAAATCTGAAATCGGTTACTTTAATTTTTTTAGATGCAAGGTGAAAACAGTGAACCGTGAGTCAGTTAAATACGTGAAGGTTGGGGCAGTGGATGGGTGTTGGTGTGGCCGGGTGAGCGAGCATGCGGCCGTATGTTCCTGAAGGGTGGACGTGTCAACCTGTCATGTGTTCTCGCTATTAGAACAACGCGTGTGTGTCTCCGGCCTCCCTGTGTACAAACACCGTGCACATACATGTGTTTACCGTGCCTCTAGTCCTTCTGGCAGTCAACCCTGGAGTGGACGTGTATAACCGTGTATACAAACCGTGTGGGCCTTACTTGGATACCTGCAATAGGCTCATGTGGGCCTCTCGAAGACCACACCTTCCTGGCAATCTTCCCTCTAGTCTGTGAGCCTACACGTACACCGCCTACTGCTGTCTGCGAGCCAACAACTTCACTGCCACATTGACACACAGTACCTGCTGGTGTCTATAAGCCTACAACTACCCCGACAGTGCCTGCTAGTGTAGGCGGCTTTAATGCCAGCGGACACCCAGATGCGAGCTGTTCCCGGCCCACTCTCTCCACATGCTCTTTGAATGTAATTTATAACCCATGAATGGAGAGTATAGGATAAGAATTATTTGGTATTTGTTATGCAAATTCAATTGGAAATTAAACGTAGCAAAAGCTTATTCATAAGGAAGATATCTTAGTTCGTCAGTGTTTGAACTTTGTGAGGAGGAGCAGCAGACGGCCTCAATATATCATCAGCGCTGCAGGACAGGCAAGAGCACGAGGCAGGCACTAGGTCACTGGAAGAGTCTTAAGAACTTTTAGAGGCCAGCATTAAAGCACAAAAAGAGTTGTGTGAATAGTCAGACCACGGGAGCATTAGGAGGCTCACATGAGCTTCTAGACTGAAAAGGGCGCATAGTGGCAGTTCAGAAGCAGGGACGGCAGCGCCAGGAGGCATCCATTAGACGCCCAGAGAGGGCGAGAATTGTTAAGTGACCGGCAGGAGGCAGCCACCGTAGCCATGTTTCCAAGAATCCATCTAATCGACCTGACGACGGTGGCCCCCTTGCTCATCCCTTTCGTCTATCTCGCAGGTGGCAGCTTCTATCAGGTGTTCAGGTGAGTGTTGTTGTGTTCACTCAGGAGACGTGCAGATTGGCTTGGCTTGTCCTTGTCCTAACATCTGCCGTTGTTTATAGTATTGGCTAACCCGCCTATGTAACCTCCCTCTCGTTTAAGAAAACCAAATGATACACATTTTGCTAAAAGATGTCACAAACCTACACAAGTAGTAGTTGTAGTAGCTATAGACGTTACAACATATAACATTAGGGAAGGATAAAAGATGAACATTGGTGTACAAGTTTAGAGTACGTGTCTCATTCTAAAAGTTCCGTCGTTATTGATTACAACATTTTTGAGATAGCTGGACGGAGGCTAAGCCTTGAAACCTCTCACCAAACGGCCTAAAATCAGGTAAGGAGCTCGCCAGTTCACCTTGCGGTTCTGTGGTCCTATCATCTATTTTAATTCACTAACACTAATAAACACATAGTGAAAGTATGCAGAGCCTTTTAGAGCCACAGACTTAAACCAGGACACTTTAAGACGGTGTGTGAGAGACTTGAGACAATGGTCATAGGGAGTGTGTATCTGGGATGTCTTAATAAGAAAATTATTGACCGACGAACAGCGAAAGTGGTTTACTGGTTTACCTCGGGCGTGGGCTGGTGCACCTGCCAGATATACTGTAGTCACCTGACCGTCGCCGAGCACACTAAAGTCCCGCCACACAATTTGTTATGGAGAGAATGGTTATAATTTATAGTTCTTGTTGTTAATACATTAGAATATTACGCCCAAACTGTTTTTCTGACATCGCCTAACGGCATCTTTGTGTGGAATAAATGATATATTGGTTATTTGGAAATATTAATATCAGTTAAGAAACCATCTCCACTAATAATTATTCTTGTATTAAAAAGGATTGTTGGTTAGTTTCGATGTCTATTTTCATTAAAGATATCATGCTGTGAAGTTGGTCAACACACCCACGAATAGTTGTGTTGTTGATAAATGTGCTGGGGAGATCACTGTAATAAAAACTCACTAAGAGAATACATTTAGTGATTAATAAAAAAAGTAGAACCCTGTTTTATGTAAAAATGCATGTTAGGATTAAGAAATAAAAGTTGGTTTGTATGGAGAAATAGATAAGGTATGATAAAGAAATACTAGAAGACACTGTCACCATATTTAGTGACTTCTTTTATTGTTGGAGTTGTAAACGTTTGTCGAAGAAAAACCAAAACATAATTTCACTGGGTACTGTACAGCCTGATGGGGTTTTGTCCAGTAATATTTTTGTGGCAGTGGATCTCCAACTTCTAGATGACCCTAGGCCTTCCCTAGCTGGTAAAGAACCCCTAGGGCCCTGCCTCCTAATATCTCTCTCTCTCTCTCTCTCTCTCTCTCTCTCTCTCTCTCTCTCTCTCTCTCTCTCCCTCCTACTTCGAGGTAAACATTAGGCTTGGTACAAAACACACACACACACACACACACACACACTCACTTTCACAGCATGACGCGGGCCTACATTCAGGTTCGGGTGAAGGTTGTGGTCGTAGGTATGGGGGGCGGGGAGGGCCCAACTGACCCGTGGTCTTGAGGCTTCCTTATACGGTACCCACGTCTTCTACAGGGAGGTCACCGCCAGAGGGTTTATCTGGGGAAGGAGAGCAAGTGGGGAACTGGATGCTAAGGTTGGAAAGTGGTGGACTGATTGGAGTTTCTGGTTGGTGTGGAGGATGTGGTTGGTACCTGGCAAATAGATGTTATGATTTACACTTGGAAGTTCTGATTATACGTAGGAAGGAAGGGGGTTCTGGTTGACACGAGAGGCGAAGCATCTCTTAACCTTGACCTTCATCTTGACGTGCAGAGTGAACAAATTCACCTTGACGTGTGTCTGTTATTAATGTTATAGTGTATCGTATGGTGTTGAGGTCGGCTGCCTCTTGGTGTGTTCTACGTTGTTATTATTTTACACTTATCCTTCCTCTTATTTAATACGTGTGTCCTGAGAATTCAATGTTGTATTCAAAGGACAGAAACAAACGCTTTAGTGATATTTACCGTTACTTTACGTTAACATATTTTAGTATCGGAAGAATAAATATTATTGTTGAGTAATTATGAATGTAAATTAAACTTTGGCCTGAGGTAAATACATAAAGAACAGTTGTGAAGTGGTAGGCCATGAACTTCAGCTAGAATAGGCCTACTGGAGTGTGGGTGGCGGGACTCATACGGTCTCCTGCTGGTGGTTGCCCTGGCTGCCCAGCCTCGCCACACATTGACCTAAGGCTTGGAACACTGGCGCTCCCGTCATAATGGCACAGTTGTTGTGTAAACTTATTCTTTAGTCGGACTTAGTGCGTCTTTAATATTTAGTTGTGTATGTATGAACTCTTAGTTGATAAATCTTTTGTTTTCAGCTAAATTTTTATGTTGTAATGCCAAGGTAGTGGTGGTGATGAAGAAGGTAAGTCAAGGGGAAAATGATGGAGATTGACACGTGGTGGAGGTGGGCGCCTTGGGGTGACGCCCGTGTTAGGCTGTCTCATGGTTACGCGATTGGCGTGGAGGTGTGAGGCCTTGTGACTCGGCCTTGACTGTGCTAGGATGTAGGTTCCAGTCATCAACTCACACCCTGGCTGTTTGATGACGCGTCAAATTACAGTATATTCGACTAGTCGTCTTTGACATGATGTTAGTAGTGCAGGTGAATTCTTCAACAACCCCAAAATAAAGTAATGTAATTTTTTTGTCTACATTTGCAGCTTAGTATGCGTGTGGAGACTAATGAGTAGAGAGTAAGGTAGGCTATTATGAAGAGCCTCAGTGTTGACAGCTGTGCTCGTGTCACCAATCACTGGCTGGAATACTGACACAGATACTGACAAGTCTTGTCTCAATACTTATCGTTAATTCAGTAATGAAAGTTATCATTATAACTTTAGATAAGGTCACTGACAAGAATTCCTCTCTTTTTTTAGCATTTGTGAATAAAGGTGGTAATGGTGGAGGGAGGAGTGAGAGGCTGGTGGTGGTGTTGGCCGTGCTATCCAGCTTTAACCGGCTGGCTATTGATTGTGGCACTGGAACACGCGCATATGTCCTGTGGGTAATGCATTGGGGACACCCTCATGGCTTCATCACCACATACTATATGGTTAGCGTAAATTAATGTGGCAGCAGGAAAAATATCCTCTGACTGTGTACCATCTTCATATCATATTCGAGCGTTATTTGTCACGCGTCCTGTTACACGGATGTTTATGGGTCGCGATGATGCATCCAACATGGTATAGGAGTGCTGTGATGTTTATAGTGATGTATTAGTACTCTGGGGTGCGGCGGCCGAGTGGATACAGTAGTCACCTCCTGTCCTGAGGGTTGCTGGTTTGCTCCCAAGCTATCCCAGTCTTCTCAGGTGTACTTTATAGTTAGGAAAGTGACGGCGATGAGGTGGAGTATTGGCCACTCTGCCTTTGTGTGTAGCGAAGGCTTAGTGTACAGCTTGCTGCATCAACATTTTCAGGCGCATGAGACCCACTTTCGCCATTCTACTCGTTACCGACGTTTATATTGGTGTTATGGTGGCATCTAACATGGACTGGTGACGGTTATGGTGGAGAGGCTGGAGTTTCTACTTGATGAGATGGTGTGGGTGGCAAGGAAGCTGTCATGAGCCGGAACCTAATTCCACGGATACACACACGGCCCCCACACTACTACTACACCATTACCTCACACGGTTCACCACCTCACACGGCCCCCACACTACCACTACACCATCACCTCACACGGTTCACCACCTCACACGGCCCCCACATTGTTACCACTACCCTACAGGTGCACCACCATACACATCTGAACACTGTCGTCATCTTTCACAGTGCTGGTCGATATCGGGTGCTCATAACAAAAGATGCGGAGTATTCTGCATATTTTTTTTTTTATCTTTTCAATAGTGAAAGGCTGAAGCATTGAAATGTTCGGGAAAGATGGCAGTACTCGACACAGATTTAAAATTTTATATTTATCCGAGCAGTGCAACATGGCCGAACTTTTATTGGTTTTAATTACATTTTGAGTATATTTAAGTTAATCTCTTGAGTACGATGACAACCACAGAGTACAATGTATTTTTTTTTACTCAGGGTAATAGGTTGTCGTATATAAGGGGTTTAATCATAGTACTCGGGTCACCAAGTCGTCGTACTCATGGGGTAGAGTCATGGTACTCTGGAGTATATCGCCATCGTACTGAAATAGGTTAAAACATCACCTTTATAATTTTTCTCTACATGGGAACTATTATACGGAACCTAAATTTAAGGCTGTATTGGTTCTAATATTTGTGACTAAAATATATAGGTATATGGGTGTATTAACCTCTGTGTGTGAGTGGGTGGAGGGCAGAGGTCAGTAACATTTGTGGTCTTACATTCTCGGTCATCTTCCCTCTCGTCTCTCCCCTTTTAATATAATCCATTTTATTTCATTTGGCATGCCACCTGCACTGTGTCCCTTAATTTCTCTTCTTTCACACACAAAAACGCACGCACGCACGCAAACACACATGCACATATACATCCCTTTATGTCCACGCCTCACCGATCACGTGGGAATTCGCCCTTCCACGGGTGTAAGAGGTAATGCTTGATCTAACGCCCTTGTCATGGTGCACCGTGAAACTACACCCCCCCTCCCCCTCCCCCCGGGGTGATTTCCCCGTGAAGAAAATCCCCCTCCGAAACTCTAAGCTGAAGAAAATCCCACATGTTCAAATTTCTTCAACACCTAATACTCTGTTGGATTAGTGGCAGGTGTGTGTGTGTTTTGCTGCGCTCAACATACCCAAGTGATTCCTTCGGATTTGCCAGTTCTTGTAACGTTTAGTTTTCAGGTTCAGTTAGAATTTCTGGAGGAGTTCACTAGGTTATGTGTGTCGAGGGTTGATGCTGTGGTTGACTGGATCGGACTGGAAAGGCGGGTATTTAGGGTCTGGAAAGCAACAACGACACGGGGTCACTGATCATATTGGTAGTATTTGATATCTCTCTCTCTCTCTCTCTCTCTCTAATATGTTAATTTTAAGTCTTTTCTCTGTCTAAAGTTACAAAGGGTTAGTGTCCTCACCTGCCGGAACCATAACTTGTAAACAAATTAAGATCCATTCTTTTACGGCCGTTACCGATATTAATTTTGCACTGTCAGCATCTTGTCGGAATTTACGGATAATACTTCCGCAATGAGAGCTTAAGGGATAACACTGGTTGTTTAATTCTAAATAAACGTTCACATGATTTTATTATTATTATTGTTGTTGTTGTTGTTGTTGTTGTTGTTTTATATAGCTCGGAACACCTGGAGATTAACCACCAGATTATTTCACACTGACGTTTACCACCTTAATGCTATCGTAACCATGGGTGGTGAATCATTCGGTGAAGTAAGGTTGGGTGTACTAATCTTCAGGTAATCCCAAAATTCTGTTCTGGAAAAGATTCATGTTTGTCTTTTAAAACTCTATTGTGGATTAGTCAACGTTATCACCGTTATATGGAGATTCGATTTACCGTTGTTCATTGGTGTGTGTGTGTTGACGAGGGACAACCCGTTATAATTTCTGTAGCACCTGTTGTGTAGCGGGGGATAATAACAGGAAATAGTCTTTCTCTTTTACATAACGACACTCGCCTTGCCGTAACTCCTCATCCCTCGTCTCCGCGACACCTGCCATGTTTCTTTTACTTGAAGGATATAATGGATAGTGTACCCCATTATATTCTCTGGATGAAATACCTTCTTTACCTGTTTTCAAGGCAGACGTGTTTATTATTATTATCATCAGTATTAGTAGTATTTATTATTATTATTATTATAATTATTATTATAATTATTATTATAATTATTATTATCTTCATCATGTTAACTTAGTTAACCTGGGAAGTGTATAAATTCATGTGTTCCATTTACTCGGGTAACCGTAGAGTGTAATTTTGAGCTGATATGACCGACTGTCATCTTACATTTAAATGGCCACTGGTTTAAGCGATTTGTCGTATCAGGGTGTGCATTAAACCGCCGTCTGATCGCCAGCGCCGCAGTGAAGTGGCGTTAATCGGTCGTATCCTGTTACTACGGCTGCACCGATAAAAAGCGAGACACATGCTAGTAGGGGGGAGGTTGTTAGAGGGGGAAGGTTGTTAGGTGGCCATTATCTACTTGTAGCGAGGCGAGGCAGCTGTTGTCTGAGGGGGAGGTAGGGAGGCTGTGTGTGTGCAGCTGAAATTTGAGTGTGTTGCGTGATGCTGGATGTTTGAGTGTTGCGTGGTGCTGGATGTTTGAGTGTGTTGTGTATACGGCTGAAGGCTTGAATGTGTCGTGTAAGGCTGAAAGGTTTGCGTGTAGCTGAAATTTGAGTGTGTTTCGTGAGTGTGTTGTGTGAAGGCTGAAAGTTTGAGCGTGTCTCGCGCTGTTGAAGTCTCGAGTGTGTTGCGTGCGGTTGAAATTTGAGTGTATTGGGTGAAGGCTTGAATATGTCATGTAAGGCTGAAAGGTTTGTGTGTGTTGCGTGTGGCTGAAGTCTTGGGTGTGTTGTGTGAGGCCTTTGAGTGTGGTGTAGTGATCAGAAGGGGGAAGAGGTGCAGTGTGTTCATCAGTCAAGGACAAGGGTGTGAGAACGTTCAACTTCCGGGGAGGGGAGGAATTACCGTGTCTTTTGTTGATGTTCGTCTTATGAGAGAAATGTCCCAGTCTGTGTTGATTTTCTTGGTTGTCAGACGCTTTTGGTTGTCAGACGCTTTTGGTTGTTGATGCTTTTGGTTGCCAGATGCTTTTGGTTGTCCTGTATCGTCATAGTTTCCAAAGTGAGCTATCGAGGCAGTTGGTGACTTGTTAAGGACCCAACACACTCAATAGTCATCCCCTATATAAACGTCATCGTGTGGGTCATTGCTAGGTATAGTGACTGTACAGCGGGCAGGTCACAGCTGGAGGGATGGTGGTGGATGTCGTGTTTTTGGTTACTACCCTGAGCACACATCCTTCAGGTTTTGTGGGTTAAAGAGTCTCCTTCAACTTGGAATTATGGGAACATTTCTTACTGCATGACGACAGTGACCAAAATATCCTCAGCATTTCTCTTGAGACGGTGAAGCAATTAAATGCACTCTTTTAATAACTTTGTTAAGGGAGTGAAGTTTGGTGCACGAGGCTTCAGAGAATCATGCTCTTGGATATTGTGATCTGTCAGTATAAACAACAAGAGTTTAGCTTTAACTGGGAAAACTTTGTAAGTGTCTATTTATCAACCTTGACGTGTGGCGGATGCAGTTCTTATTCTTGGCTGCTGGGTGTGACCTTGTAGTCGTGTCAGCAGGTGTCGTGATGACTGACTGACGATGTTCAGCTGTGTCAAAAGTAATGGTTTTTGTGTTTATTATGACGAGTGCCAACACCTACTTATTACGTGATGATTATATGACATTTGTCTGTCAGTTATATTTATTAAGCCAGTATTAGGTCTATAGCATAATAAATCATAGGTAGATTGTCGTATGAGCTGTAGTTGTAAAAGATCGAGTAAGAGGTAGAATTAGTTATATATAAAAACTTCGTAAAATCCATCTAGTTATGTAGTTCGGTGGTCTAGTTTTGGGTAATGTATCATAGCCGTGGTCCGTACCGACAGCTACTTCTCTTATTAATCAGGTTAAGTGTGAGTTCAGTGTTCCAACAAAATGAGGCAATGGAGTGAGCTGGAGAAACAGAATGGGTGAGTTGGTGTGCGTCAGTGTCGGGAATTTGTGAGGGAACGTCACCCCAGCGTCACATCCCCCCTCCCCCACTTTCTTTTGTTTACCCCTGTGTGAACTATAATGTATGTGGCAGCTGGTCGGGTGCAGCTGGCGTTGCTTTCTCTAACGTTAGGGTTATTTTTCTAGATTTATTAACTGTTCTTATTGTGCGAGTCCGTCAGTACACACACAGTACAATTGAACTTTCCTGATACTAAACGGAGAGTCATGTTCCCTTTAACTTGTGCTTTGTTGGTCTCACCATCTTATTTCGTGTTGGACTTTTGCACTTTTGGTGATTAAAACCGTCACTTGTGATTGCAGTTGTTGCACTTACTGGTACCTGTCTACCTGTACCTTAAGTCACCTGTTCGTGTACGTCATTGACTCAACTAACAATGGAATCGGTAAACCCGTGTTGTTATCTGTATATATAAAATGGTTCTATAAAATGTCAGTGTGTTTGGGTTTATATGATAATGTTATCCAATGTTTGTGTTGATGGTGGCGGGAGTTGGTGAGGGTATATGGGGTGATGGTGGGGGTGATAGGTGTGGTGTTGGTGAGGGTGTTGTGTGTTGGTAGGGGTGTTAGGTGTGGTGTTGGTGAGGGTGTTGTGTGTTGGTGGGGTGTTAGGTGTGGTGAAGGTGTTGTTTGGTGGATGAGAGTGATGGAGGAGTGTAGTAACAGTGCCAAGTATAAATGATGTCCATCTCAGTGTGTGTGGTAAGTGTGGTGGCGTCACGCGAGGTGTCGAGGCTGGGAAGTGCTCGGCGCCACTAGTCCTCCTTGGTGCACCAGCCGCCTCTCTTGTCTCTTTGTTTACCAGAGTAGTCCTAATTTAGTTCTATTTTATACTGCATTTCAGTATCTTCGTTGTATTTCATCTTACAATAAAAGTTCCATTGACTTGTATGTATTTAGAAATCAACTCCACCTTTAAAGACATTGTTCAAAGTCGGCGCTCACAACGTCGGCTCCTGAGTGTTGAGTGCATTTACTGTTACTGTTCGGTGATGGGTTAGGTTAGGTTTCCGTTATGATGCAAATAGTAAGTGTTGCTGGGGAAGGATACCGTATGTCAGTGGTGTGTAATGTGAATACTTGGATTTTTTGTTGTGGATCATAAACACGCTATTGACCAACTTAGGTAGTCATCCAGCATGTTTGGACGCGTTACATACTGCAGATACGTCTTACCGTAATGACCAGCCTTGGTAATAAAGACTAAGTTTATAATTCCTAATAACATCTTCGAGAGGGTGAAAAAAAACTTCCTTTGTCATGAGGAACTTGACACATCATGTATACAAGGTGTGAGTCGTTGGGAAGTCAGAGAAGTTTGACTCTTGACATTCTGTGTTTGTTTTGGACATAATCTTCCCGGAAATGGCTCCCCTCCTCCTCTCGTAGCTCTCCCCTACTCTACCCCTCTACGACCCTCACTCCTCCCCAGCACACAAAGGGGACAAAGATTTCATTGTAACGTTAACAAAATAACTCGGGGTAGAGTTATTTTATAGCTTGTTCACTTAACCTCTTCACTGCGGGGACGCCACTTTTAATATTTTAGTTGGCTCATACCAGGTGATTTTATTCAGCTCTGATGGGGCACCGTACACATGGGGTTAAATACAAGGTGGATAATGAGTGCAGTTAAGAAGTCTTATAAGATATTCTGGGGTAGTGAAACCTTTCCGAAATCAAGGGAAAGATCTAAAAATACTTGTTCGTATTTTTGTCTTGTCTCGAGTAACACGGTGGAAGTCTGGATCTTTGTGTTAGTTGTTTATACTAATTTTTGTAAAAAAAAATCGATTTCTTCCTAAAACAGATATACTGAATGGGGATGGATTAATTTAAACTAGGTCCAATATATAAAAAAAAACAGTACAATATGTGCATTAGATGGCATTTACCTCTGAAATAAGTAAACTACGTTCATAAATTTTTTTTGAAATATTACTACTGAATCCTTTGGCAAATTTGGCTTCATTAAAAACATGAGATTTAAGAACGGTATATGATTATACTTTATTCAGAATGATTAACATAATGATATGAGAGCTGTACCGTCCTGATGGTTAAAGTCATTGTTTACTGTACTGTATATCCTCGAGGCACCGTAGTTAGTGTTCTCTTGCCACAATAACTCTTTCGACTTTGTCCACGGAGCTGAGATAGATTACATTACTGTATTGTGCCAGCGGGGGCGTCGAAGTGTTGTTAGTGGGCTTAGCGAGATGGTGTGAACCTCGTGTCGAGTTAGGAGTTGCTTGCGTGGTAATGCATCGTGATCAACGTGGTGATGGTAGTGTGGCTCCCAGCGTGAGGATGTAAGAGGGATCACGCTATGTTCTAGAATAGACTCTGGGTAATACTGTAATTCGTGCTGGCGCTCCCTCAATCATCCCAACCACACACACAAAAAAAAAATCATTGCCTGAAACATCTTCGAGTTGCAGGCAGACTCACGAGCTCTGTCGTGTTCAGTGTAGTCATTGCTATCAAAGCGCCATGGTGACAATAAGGCATAGACGTGTTTTAAGGTATTCATAACATCTATTGGGCTAAAATAACAGTGTAAATAAAAACGTTTACAAAAGTAATCAGTGTTCTAAACCATTGTCAAGGTATACAGGTTATGCCAATACGCTCCTTTGGAATGTGAACTAACCACTACCTTGACACACTGTTAATAAGGGTGTGGTAATACCATGAGCGCAATAGTTTAAATGCCAAGATATGCTTCACAGCCCAGCGCTATTTGAGCAACAGCGTCCACCTACTGTACACCCTGATGTAATGGGCAGCCCTTCTGGCATTCGTGATTGGTATTTAGTATTTACGAATAATATGTTGATTTTACAAGTTAAGTACGATTTAGTTAATGGACAATGGACTTCGTTATTCTTATTTGTGGAGCACAAGAGATTTCCTCGTTTTTTTGTGATATTACTGGAAGAACATTACAGAGGTGCAGCTGTTGGGTATTTACTTTCCCCGTTGTGGTCAGATGGCCAACTGGAGGCTTCATCTAGCTCAGCTGGACCACAGGGAGGCCGCCGTCTTGTGGGATCCTCCTCCTGCACCTCCCGAGCCGCAGGCCTCCATTTTAAATAAAAAAAAATCGTCGGACGGCCGTGGTGGTGTTCCTCTTATAGGTTACCAAATTGCGTACCATGATTTGTTGTATCCTACGGGATACTGGATCTTGCTTACTATTTATTATGTATTTTTAATCGGTGACCTATATTAGTTGTCTGTGTATTTTGTCGTGATTGGGTTCGTGCTGTCATAAGTATGTTACCATTGGACCCAGTGTCTCCTCTTCTTTACACTTCAAATAAACTGACACATTGTGACAAGTTATTTGTGTCTGTAGTTGAGGAATACTCTATTGTACATGTTTGTATTTGTCGTCATGGACTCTGATGTATGAACGTTTTGTGTATCATTTTAACTTGTTTATGTAAGCGTCCACGGGTACATGGGAGACAGGCGAGGGCGAGTCGTGTTGTCCCCCGCTTCTGTGTGTTGGTACAGTACGGTAGGTGATGGTGTCAGCTCGTTCGTCACGGCGCTGCCCCCTGACACTCGTTACACTCAGTGCCTGCACGCTACCGCTCCCTCTCTGTTGCGATGGCACAGCTGACGTCACTAAGCGAGGCGCCTCAGTCATGGCTCGGGATTCTTAGATTATTCATTAGACTTTTTCCGTGAATTAAGAATAAGAGAAGGCATTTAGTCGTAGTAGAGGAGTTTCAAAGCATTTTCGATACCATTTAGGCTGAGCTTGAATGAGTCCGGTAGATGCATTCCAATGTCTAGTTAGTTTGGGGAATCGTTTACGGACAAATTTCAGAGAACTCGGACAATGGGCTATATACGGGAGGTGGCGTCATCAAACTTTCCAGTGGTGTTAAGTTACCACACAACACAGGATGCTCTGCCTAGCCCAGAGACGGTCATGTTGTGTTGTGAGTGGAAACTCCCACACAGCTCACTATATTCACGTTTTATGTACTGTGCAGAATGTAAATACAATGTAAATCACATGCAGTAAGAGCACAAAAGAGGTTAAAAGTAAAACCCACTGCCCCTCCGAACCCTTGCTGGTAAGATAAGAAGTCAATATTGACGTGAGCTTGGAAGAGGAGGCCACATGTCCAGTATACGTGGTCCTCCCGGTGACAGTATTCTAAATGTGGCAATAAAACTGGTCAGTGTTGGCCTGACTGGTCATCTGGCCAGCGTATTTGACACAAGTTGTCGCTGGTATTTTTCTGCTAGTGACTCTTGTTCCGTTTGAGTGATCATTGTGTATTTTCAGTCGAGAGATGTATATTTACACTGTGTGCCTTGGCGCAAGATTTTTTTAATATATTTAGAAACAATAGTTTTTTTTTTCATTTCAACCAAGAATTATCAGCCTTTCTTCTCACACCTGGAGGTCATTAATTAACACTAATGTTCTTGATCGACTCTTGACAGACTAGGTCCCTCGACTAATGATATACTGTAATTAGTAATACAAAATTTCTGATCATACGACTGAGACTTAACATTAGCCTGACTTATTTAGTAATTATTCCACAGGGGGCATTTTTGTTGCTACCAGGGATTATGCTCTCGGCTTTAGTGTTACTTTAGGTTTACCGGTGAGTTAAAAAATCAGGAAATATAAATATCAATTTACACCAACATCTGCAGCTTACGTGGACCACATGAGGGCCAGAGTGACCGTACCGGTACTGTGGTGATCGTCTCGCACAGCCGGGCCTGCAGGCGTGTTGGCCCCAGCTGGCACCCCCACACACTGCATTACCTCCACTCTCTGCCCACAACCACTACCCTAATATGAGTCGTCTGGGTGAAGCTGCACAGAATCCACTTATATTTTCATCAACACTCAGTAACAAGGACGTAACCTGAAGACCTGACCAAGGGTACAGCCAACCCTTAAGGCTCCCTCACCATGTTCCATACTCGTGCTGTATTACCTTAACGCCGTGTCCTGCTCCATTCCTGTACTGTTAGTCATGTTGGTGTATTTGGGTGAGTCCCGTTGTTACTGTCAGATTTGGTTGATATGGGAGTGAGCTGAGGAAAGGAATACAGCCTCGAAAAGACCTTCTGGATATGCACCATCACCTTATTGTGTTTCATCCGCCCTTGAGTCCCCCAACTGCCCTAATGTGAGTTTTAGTGGTGAGTGGAGGTCATTGATTATTGCCAGCGTTGGTAACTAGAGGGAGTGACCTGGAGTAAAAACTTTCAAGGTCTTGGGTTATGTGCCAGCATTAAACTGTATATCTTCATCTGTGTGTCCTGTTCTGTTGTGTTAATGTCATTCGTGGCGATTCTGTTTGTATGGAATCTTTCATTATTATTGCTACTCTCATTAGTGGAGTGTACGCTGAGGACGGTGCCACGAGTACACCCCCAGGGCCATATGGGTGTAAATGTCGTGTGAGTGGTGTGGTGGTGGCGTCGTCAACATGATGGGTTTAAGGTCCACGTACACCCCCTCCTACAGCTCAGTCATCTCTTGGAGTTAATGTCAGCGTTAACTCCACCCATCAGTATTTTGGGTGTACAGTACGTGGATTGTTTCAAAGATGTGTTGATAAACCTTTAAAAGTCTGAGTATAAATTTCTCCTGTCTTATTTTTCCCCTAAATGTGAGTAAATTAGTTACATTGATACAATCATCTGCAAACTACGAACATTCGTGGATAAACTCGGTTATTTTAATTTATCATAGATATAAATACAGTAAATGCATTTTTGTTGAGAACTCTCGTGCCGAATTTTAGATGCATGAAATTTACACATGACATTTACTGTTCATTTGGCAGAGTGAAGGTTTGAGTCCACTTACCTCGGAATGTAGAAACCTGTCCGCTTCAAGAGTATTCATGGTTCAGGAGTGTGGGTTGACTTGTGTTCCCGCGTGTGCGAAGTTTTAGTGGAAGTTTTACACAGGGCAGTTTGTTCCGCGGGGAAATCAGACATATGGTGTTGGTGGTATGTGTGGCACCGTACTTGGTTATTTTGTCATTTGTGGGCTTGGCATCAGCTGGCGGACTGGATTAACTAATTGATTAAGTTGAGTTCTGGCACGAGGATTCCAGTAACTTGCCATACTGTAGACTGGTCTCTGCAACCCACAACGTGTAAAAATCTGTGTCAAAAGAACCATTATGTCTCAGTTCCGTCACAGAGAAACAGGTATGAGTGGAATTTAAAAGACAAAGGAACACTGTACAGTACTACCGTAGATGTTGATGCTACAAGCAGAGTCATCTCACTTACCTGTGTTTGATGTTCAGGAAGGTGTTACTACCTGTCACGTTCTCACTGTCTCACCTCACCTTGCACAAACTTTTGCTGTCACCAATGTTAGATGGAGACGATACTGTAATATTCTGATTGTGTTCTGAACATTATACTGGCAGTGTAGTATTGCCGTAATACTATATACCTGAACCATGGCGGAGGAGTGAACGTAAAACTCACGGTGACAATACTAAAGACTTGCTGATACTCAGACGCCATATAGGTAGTGAGGTAACACCGGTGTCAGGTTCTCCGGTGTGATGTGTAGTGAGAGGTCAAGTGTGATGGTGCGCTTCACAGTGTCCTGCCCCGGCTGGACAGCGTGTCCCTCGGGCCCCGCCCTTATATGGCACACCCACCCTCCCCACACCACACACACAACCTGCCCTCGACACCACTTTCACTTTTTTATGCCCCTATACTTAACAGCTTTGAATGGTGCGTAATTATATCTATCTCTGTATTTAATGTGGACTTCCAGTTATCATAACCTTCCGTGTGTATTACTGTAAGTATTTGGATATTATTAATTGGGGATTTTATAATAAAAAGTTTTAATTTAAGCTGGACACTTGTGAGACGTGTGGTATAGTGTTGCAAGGAATGTGGTGGTGTACCATCACCTGTGGTAATGACCACAGTCAGGTGGGCTGAGTGTGTGGCTCCTACGTTTTCGTTCTTTGCACTAACTGACCGCAGTCGCCGCCACCACCTTCAAAACACTTGACTCCTTTGCCACTGTCACTACCACTTTTAACTCCAAATATATCAGTAACACCTTCTCCACCACCTGTCTTATCCAACACTATTACCACCCTCACTACCAACACCACCAGCTGTCATTACCACCACCTCCAGCATCAACGCCATTCTCATTATTCGGTCAGCACTTCCAACACCACACTCATTACCACCTACCCACCACTATCACTCTCATTCCCACTTCCCCCAACACCACCACCGTCACCTCACTATTATAGTCGGTGCCAGAACCATCACTACCTGATACACTCACACTGCCTCGCATATTACATTCTTAACATGTCACTGGGGTATATTACAGTATGTTGTATATTCTTATTGTTTAAGGTTAGATGAGGCACAGTTAGTCTAGGGTCATAAAGCGCCGAGAGACCCCACCCACACGTCACGACTGAGTCATCCACAGCTGGATCAAGATGTGTCATTCTGCTGTGGCTTTTCTGTTCGCCCGCCGCCTCAGAGCACAACAGTAAATTGGATTAATGTTTTTATATTTTTTTGTTTGTGCCATCTTAAACACCCCTTGGAAGTGGTAGATAATCTCGTTCAATCATCCTTTTTCGTGGTGTATACAGCTCCTTCATCGAGACTCACAATCAACTGTAGAATGCAAACTCGTTACAAAACTTCACAGAACCTCCACTGGGGTGACTGACCTCCGCTGCTGCTGCTCACACCACACCGCGAGTGACCACAAAAATGACAACAGTATAGACAGAATGGACGTCCTACTTTTTTCCTGGTTTACATTATTAGTTTCATGTATGTTTTGGTTCAAGTATTCAGTCGGCTGTATTTATGGTGCTTGGGGAGGAGGCAGGCAGAGAGCAGTACCCAGGCTATCTAAGCAACGTTTCCTATCATCTTACGGAGGTATAGTTTGCCTTAACCTATATTATCTAACCTGACACCAGCCGATCCATATAATCTGCCCTGGCCTATTATTATCCGACCTAAACTAACCTAATTTAAGGTATTTTGGTATGGTAGCTTATTTATGTTGTTCGTTAATTAGAATATATATATAAACTTCTAAAGAGCAATAAAAATCGCAATGTTTTATTTGGCATTGAATAATACGTGACAATGGCTAATTAATCATCACAGGCAATTAGTAAATTTGTTCCTAACTCGTCGATTTTAATTTTCTCAGTAAAGTTAGGACAGCAATTCGTGTTTACTGTTTCATGTGTGTTGGGGTTAAGTGTGTGTCTTGAGGACCTTGTGTGCAGCGTCCTTGTTGTTTAGCTGCCTCTCACCTGATCACCATTCGCCTCGGTAACCGTGAGACTCCACCATCCCAAACTCTCCAATTTAGAAGCAATAAGCTCAATTCCCCATCCCTGTGACCTCAACCCTGAAACCCCAACCCTGAAACCCCCAATACCCTCACTCCCCAGGCAGTAAGTAGTGTGACCTTGTGCGCCGCTCGCCACCAATACGGGAGGCAGAATAAGTGATGGATAATCTGTGTCACAAAGTGGATGATGAACGACCAACTCCTGAGGGAGGGCACCATTGTAGTGCTGCCCTGACCTCTCTCTCTCTCTCTCTCTCTCTCTCTCTCAGATGTTCATAAGGATAATATTCCTTGTAGCTTAAGACATATGAATGCACCTACTTGGTTGGATTAAGCCGAAAAACACAATGTCCGAGAATTACGTGAAATTACCCTCTTGAGACTTTACCTTAACCAGGTACGTTTACTTAACACCAGTTAGGATAACAAAAATTAAGGTAGAAAACCCCTTGGATAAGATTCTCAACCTTAATTATGTCTCTTAACTGGTGCCAAGTGAATGTTTACAGTCAAGTTAGAATCTTAGTGTAAGTTTAGGCGTTCCCTTTGTTAAGTGTAAGTCTGTGGTGCTACGAGGAACCGAATGTTTTCCTCACAAACATAGGGGAATGGATCCTGGTGTGGTGCATCTTACATCATCTGTATGGGGAGAACTTTATTATTAATATTACTCGAAAATGATGTGCTGTTAGGAACGGTAAAAGAGTTGGTTAATCCTCGGTGTGTGTGTGTGTGTGTGTGTGTGTGAGATAGGCTGAGCGACCCACCAGCTGCTGGTCAAAGGCCACGGTCGATGGTGCCGCTGCTTGTATCTTCTCTCATCCTCCTTGTTCATCATCATCCCTTATTAGCTCTTACTGCATCGTTTGTACATTTTTCCGTCTCCACCACCTCCTCATTCTCTCCATCCACCCCCCCCCCTTCCACTTTTCATTCTCACATTTGTTTTTTTTCCTTTTCTAATCCCTTATTTGTCTTTATCATTCCTCATTTCCCCTTCTCTTCCAGCCTCCCTATTGCATATCATAATATCTCACACCCTAGTATAACACCCACGCCTAATACGCTTTCCGGCCGAACGTCACCCACTTCCCGGAACCTATCTGAAGGGGGATTACCTGCCTCTACCTGCAGCAGCAACAACCAGCGCCAGAAACCACCATTTCCTGGTTAAAACTACACCATGCATACCTTGCTGGTGTGACCTGCTGTAGTAGTGAGAGTCAGGTGATTTATTAAGAGGAATCAGTGCAAGTACAGATTTATAGAGGGAAAATTCACGGAGAGTAATTTCCCTGTGGTGACAGTATCGTTGAAGTGTCCTTAAAAACACATACTAAATTATATCCGGTTCTTAATTGTCTTGAATTCAGAGTACAGTACATAGAGAGGCTACAAAAGCACATCCACAAGCTGCACTTTCCACGAGCAGTTGTGTGTGTGTGTGTTGACCTGTATTTTTCATGGTTGTTAGCAGAAATAGGTAAGCAGGTCTTTTTTAGTTGTCAGTTACCGTCTATTCAGCTGTCAGTCGTTGTTTTTGTTTGAAATTTCACCCCGATCATAATAAAAATGATGCCAGTGTGGACCATCTCCCGGGAAAACGTGTCACGTCACATCAGAATTGACCCCCTCCCCCTTCCAAGATAAAATCCCATGATGACATAAGAACCCAACGCAAGCGGGGAGTTACATTAGGTGAGGTTAGTGTTTGTGTGATTAATCTGAAGGTGAATTGACCTCTGGGGGCTAATCTTCAGGTGATACAAACAATCTGATCCAGGGCCTCTCAGAAGCCTCCAAACCCCTGGCATTTTTTTAGTCTTGTAATCTATTGCCGGCATCTCTCCCCACCACTTCAGACCCTATTGACAACCTTGTTCTGAGGTGACAAATAATCGTACGAACCTTTGTGAACCAGGTCCAGCCACCATAGGTAAAGTTAAGTTGCTGTGTCATTGAGTTTGTTGTGTGAGTGAGGGAGGGAAGGAGCTCTTACTTGTACCACATCCTGTTTCACCACCGCCATGTGTGTGTGTTGTTCGTCTTGTACTGATGTCCGTCTCATTATTATTATTATTTTTTGTTTTGTTATTTTATTATAGTTATTACCTTTGACGTTATTATGGGTTATATTATCTAGTTTAAACATTTTCTACAATTTTCTGAAGTTCTGTAATGCTTTATTCATGTGTGTGCGCGTGCCAAATTGGGCTAGATTTTTATTTATATGTTCTTAAGATGCTGTCATATGTAAATTACGTTCATTGTGAAGTCAGTCTGGGTTTAGTGTATTTAAAGGTTGAGAAGTGGCTCATGTTTATGTAGCTGTCAGGCAAATGTGGAATACAGTGTTGATGTTTGACGGTGTGTGTGTGTGTGTGTGTGTGTGTGTGTGTGTGTGTCACTGCTGGGAAAGTTCTGCCAATATCACACTTTCTAGTGACTGGTTTTTCTCAGGTGTATTTCCAATCCGTATACAGGTAGTTTTTTTTTATTGTTATTACTTTTATTGTTAATATTGTTTTCAATCGCATTTATGTTAATAGTATTGGTACCGGGTAATAATTTGATTATTATTATTATGATGTCCAGTTTTCACCGTGAATGAACGACAAACAGAGATATTTACCGGAAGTATTACTCTGGTGTGTCTGGTGAGGGAAACTATCATAATGTTCCTCAGGGATAGAAAACACTTTATAAATTATTCCCACGTGGCCAGCAGGTATCATAAACTGGCCGCCACGCCCCCCAGGTATAATAAACTGGCCGCCACGCCCCCCAGGTATTACTAGATGATCACGTATACAGTATATACACCTTGTACCACCTTTCCAGAGGCAGTGAACACCTTCAGGGGTAATGTTTGAGGTTACCCCCATTTTGCTCGTACTTCTCCAGGAACTGTACAGGAAATAAGAGTTCTTAGATGAGTCAGAAACAGTGTATTGGTGTAAAAAGTTCTGCGGCCGGAAGTGGATACTGTGATGGGGAGGTTTTCATGCTGGATTCAGATCTCATTGAGGAGGAAATATTCTTGATACCATGAGTGCTACGGAAGATTTGGAAAGGTTTAGTTGTATGTACTACAGTATTTGGGATTAAGGAAGTTTGTATAAAGTCTTCATTCGTGAAATGGACCAGTAACTGTACTTGAGCGGAGTATTATCCTTGTACTTTACATTGTTTACGGAGTTGTAAACACTGTGTTGGGTGAGGAGACTACATTACTATACCCGTCATTGCGTCCAGGAACACGGGTATTGGGTCAGGAACAGCAGGCAGAGGGGGAGAATTCCTCACCTTTACCCCCTTTGACAGCCATTATGTGTGTGTTTTGTCTACTTTCCATTGTTTTGGTTGTTGGAACAATATGTGGGAGAGCTTTACGGCCCTTAATTACTCAGCGTATCACGACGTGTAGTTCTGTGTATTCGAGAGTGGAAATGTAGCCCTTTGATGCGTTCAGGGATGTATTATTTGGGCACGTTTGAGTTAGTGGTGATTAGTGGCGTTTGTGTTGTGGTCGAGAGAGAGGGAGGAGGGGATACTCGTTCATCACTCATACCACATTTAACACCCACCTGTCGCCAACTATACAACTATAATTAATTACACGTTTGACACGGCATCCCGCTGCTGGGTGTCGACCAGAAAGTTTGTCACTGTACCAATCGAGGGTAGCGACACAGGGCCAGACGGGTGTGAGGTGTGTACAAGTGTGGTGTCTGCTTGTCTCCCCCCGAGGCTATCAGCAATGCCGTGAGAACTTACACACAATATGAGCCTCTGAGCAATGCCCCAGGCCGAAGGTGCGTGAATATCTAAAACACTTTTGGTGACTTGGAAATGTGTGGGCGAGTCAGGTGTGTAAAATAAAAACCCTGTATGCCAAGATGATCATGCTGTGTGTGTGTGTGTGACCCCTGACCTTAACCTTGACTTTCAGCCCAAGAGTGATGGGTTATATATTTAATGGTCATGGCGTCAACCATGTTGGGGCATCATCTGCGCAGAGTCGTTGGTGACGTAAAATAGAGCAGCCCGGGCGGTCATGTTGGATGGGTCATGCGGGAGGCCACTGACCGCCGCTGTCTGCTTGTTGGCCCCGGGGTAGAAAGCTGCGAGGGATTCAACGCCACCCTACAATTACCAACTTTCTGCCTCAACCTCACTGCTGCTGACCTTGTTACTTTGGATGTTTGTGTTCAAATGTAAGAATATTAGCCATGAAGAGAGTAGAGCTCGTGATGTTTAATTCACTCATAAAACAATTTGGGCGGTTAGTACAGTCTCGGTAAGTTACCTTTTATCTTCAAGGTGTTTTTTGTAACCTCCTGTTTATGTAATGTCTGTTGTATTTGTTCTTAATGGAGCATCCGTGGGCAAATGTCTTATTAAATCAAAGTCATAACAGATGTTCATGTGATATAACGTGTTTAGCTTCTTGGTGGCGTGAGATGTGTGGTCACTTATTTAGTAGTTATCAACAGGTGTGAGGCAGCTCCCTCCACTACTCTGGTAACAAGACTCGTGTGTCACTCCTCTCGTTATCTGGCCAATGAGAATCTTTGCTGCTGAACGCCATTTATTATCGACAATAATACACACTCGACCTGCTCAAGAGGATATTCTTACAGTGAAGACTAATTGCAGGGAATAACAAGACTTAAGAATATTTAATCCCGACCGACAAGATCTGTAAGTATGTAAATGGATTAACCTGTCAAGTAGGATGCAGCTTATCGACTCAGTGCATTAAAGGACGCTGTTGGTGGGCTGGTGGTTGAGTGTTGGGGGTAAAGGTCATGGTGGTGAGGGAGAGAGAAGTGGGCTGGTGGTGAGGGAAGGAGGGGAGGTGAGGCAGAATAGGTAAGACATGATTGATTTCTCTGCCCTCTGACCCTTCCTCCATTCCCCGCACGGCCATCCCCCAGTTCCCGAGGGTACACGCTTGGGTGGGAGGGGGGGGGGTTATGTGTGTAGGCTGTAGGGATCACCTGATGGTTAAATATCCTAACGCTACCTGGAGGGTAGCTTCGGGTAGTTAATCAAAAGGTGAAATAAGCTTAGGGCCAAACCTTCAGGTGATCCGGTTGCCGTTTTATTTATACAGGTTGTTATAAAGAAAGTCGACGTTTGATGAAGTAATTAAGAATGTGTCATTGTAACGTCAATGGAAAATGTGTGCATTGTGCATACAGTGGATTGTAAATAATACTGATGCCTTTGAAATTATTTACAGTACTTTAAGTCTTATGTAAATAACTCACATTTATATTATAAATATGATCAAATGCATTACTCACACATACATATTATATTTGTAAACATACAGTACATTACTGTTACTGCCACGTGGCAGTTTGGTGTCAACTGTGATTGAGTGAATATATCATTTGGGCTTCGTGGAGCATCTGTGTAGTTGTCATATGGCAGGATATGGAGCACCCTCCTGTGGCAGCGTCGAGTGACCTGATGTCTGGAGTATACAGTATGGTACTACCTAGTAGCCTTTATGTGTTTATATATATACGCGCTAGACAGTACCTGGCAGTTTTTGTCGGTATACTGTATAATCATTTCAAGCGTCGAAATTCGTCACAGTAAAGTGATTCATGCTCTAGGCACACCTTACCTTACCTATATAATAGTAGAAATTGGGTCTGGGGATGTGGTTTATGAGTCCTGCGGTAAATGGACAAATGACAGTAGTGTTCCTACCTGTCGTGGCGGAAGCGGGAGATGTTTGGTGACAAGCTGCAGGTGTGACACAGAATGGGTTAATTGTGAGGTGTATGGTGGGTAAATCCTACCCACCTCGCCCTTCATGAGACCTTACTGATCTCGGCACTACACGGGAATAAGACAGCTGGTTTTATTCCTTCACGATTGCCAACTTCGTGGACGTATCTTTGTTATTAGATTGACAGTGATTGGCTGTGGTGAGGTTACCTGATCCACATACGTTATAAGCTGTGAGTATAACATAATTCTCGTATTTTCTCCAGTTTTGGCAGGTGGGGTCTTGTTACCGTGTGGCTGTCTCTCTTTTTTGTTTTTGAGTTCGAAACTTTAGCTTTTCTGGAAGGTTATAGGGTTCAAGGGGTGAAGGTCAAAGAATCTTCTACATTTTTTGTGGTGAAAATTTTGTGAGTATCATGGTAGGTCAAAGGTTGGCCTTACACACACGAGCATGACACCCAACACTTGACTTTATTGGCCACTTACAAACACTCCCTTACTAACCACTCAACACATTTACCAGTCACTCCGCAGCATCACGTAATACAAACTAGGATGCCACTCTGGTATCGCTATCATGGCGGACACGGTTATATAAACAATGAAATGGACGAATAATTAAATATATTACAGACCAGGTGTGAGGGGATTGGTGCATTTCAATCTGTTGTCTGGATACCTGTGAGTTATTTGGGTGTTGACGACAAGCCGTGAGCATATGACTTGAAATGTGATACTGGTTTATATAACGAGGAGATGGTATAGTGTGATGCAGGTGGGAATAAGTATCAACCTCACAACGTGTCAGGTTTAAACCTCATTACCAGACCCCACACCCTTTGTGTAGTAAATAACGGAGTCGTATTTTAAAGCATTGAATTCGATTTATCTTTTGATTTATGTTACTGACATAAGTTAGGACATAATATTCATGTTTGATTTATTTTATGAAATTTCAGGTGAGTTTAAGACTTTAAGGATACCTGTATATTTTTTAATACCTGAACTTTTTAAAACCTATATGTGGATAATTTTTGTCTTAACTCTTGTAGATATCATATATGATCAGGAAATCAAGCTTCATCTTATAAGACATTGCTTGATTATTACCCAGTACCCACGTAAAGCTTCAGGGTGTGGTGGAGGGTTTTAAACCAGACTTACATCGTGGTGGCAATTATCCATTTGAGATACGTCAGTGAAACTGCTGACGAGGACACGCCATGTGAGGCCAAGACCCTCGCCTCTGTGGTTACAACAACTTACCCGGCCTCTACCCCTGCTGCTTCTTCCTCTTCCTCCTTTTTTATAATTCCTTCCAGTGTTTATCTCATGTCATGATTTCCACATTCTCGAAGTATCGTAAAGATCCCATGACACGATTTTTTTAAGCAAGATCCAGATTCTCAAAGATTCTTATTTAAAATTTATTTTAGTCTTTGGACGAGAGTATGACAATTGTTACGGTAGTCTCTTTGTAGGTCAAACTCCCTATTCGCCGCCATTTTTTACCTGTTAGATACGTTCTTACATCTACAGTTACAGGAAAAATTGTAGCTACCTAAGGACCTTTAATAACCTGGGTTCACAGAGTTATTCCAATTTTACGGGATCGTTAACGTGGAGGGGGTAGTAGAGGCGAGCTCTGTATTCAGTGATCTCTCAGTGTTTATGTCGTGCCTGTGTGCACACGACTTTATCATAAAAGATATCTGGGATGTTTTTCAAGTCGTCTCACGTCAACATGTCGATACCTGATACCTGACCATCTATCTGTTCGGATAAGCTGTTCATAACATCCTTAAGACGTAATTACGAATTTGTTATGTCTCTTCCTGGTCTGAACACGTGTTCTGCGCAACTTACACCTGTGACCTCTGGTGTTGCCGTTATGTCGTCTTAATCTCGGGCAAGCTTTCTCGGAGCGTCTTAATAATATCGCCCTGACGTCTTTCGCTGTTCATCTTTGATTTGATCGTTAATTTTCCTGACATGATCTTTCCCGGTTAGGTTCATCAGCCCGAGCGCCAATTACTGCGTCTCTGAACACCTTTTATTACATGAACATTTTAACCTAGTGGATTTGCCAAAGTGCCTTGATTGTCCCCCCCCTTGTGGGTGGCCGAGAACCTTGTATACAGCCACGTGAAGTTGTGTCCTGTGGTAGTGACTGATGTTGTCGTTAATTGATCTTCTGACGTCAATTTACTGTCAGTCGCTTCACTCAGGACCGTTTCCTCCTCATCTTTTCAACTCTGTTTTTGTTTTCATCCTCATTCTTCAGTTACACGTTCTGTGGTTTATCCCGTCCTTGCCTATCGTGATCAGATTACACATGTGTGGGTGGAAAACGAGATAACCACGCGTCTCACACAGTTTCTGGAGGCTGTTGAGAACCATTTGGAACTGATTTATGGTTTCGTTCAGATTGGGCATATTGGAAGGTCATAGTGTCTCCATAAAGTTGCATGGCGGCGGATGTAACAAGGAGGAGAAACACCCGGGGAGAATCTTAAGAGACACCTACAGTATGTTAGATACAGTGTCAGGCGGATGTAGAGGTTGTCACATGCCCCGCGTCGCTCGCAGAAGCCCGGGAAATTAATTTTTTCTCTAATAATTTTTTCCTTGTGTTGTAAGTGTCCAACTGTAACTTTGGACTGGTATCTGACTTAACTTTTCCCCATCGTAGACGTAACTCACTGAATCTAACTTACCCTCATCACACTTCGACTAATTTGTCCTGATCCTGCCAACACTATTGGTATTGGTACCTAACTTAATTCAGCGTAAACTAACCATTTTTTCTTATTATATAAAAGAACTTGGGCAGGAAAACTGGTGTACGTTACATTGTTACGAATGGGAGATAATTTGCTTTGGCGAGCACAGTATTCTGAGTGTCTCCTGGTAGAAACTGTCAATGCCTACTGATGTTCACCACTACTACTACCAGACCCACTAACGATAACAACTTGCAGGGCGCTGTGCTCCTTAGAATTAATGTTTTCCGTGTTACGTTCTTGGGTGAATGTGGACGTTTGGTTTATTTCCTCCAGTATATATATATATATATATATATATATATATATATATATATATATATATATATATATATATATATATATATATATATATATATATAAAACAAATAAGGCTGAAAATTTAGTTCCATTGCTCCAGGAATAGAAGACATGTTACCAGTCTGATGATAATCACAGGGATGTGATGTCAGTTGAGGATAAATTTTAAAACGATAATCCTGCAAGGACACGCAAGCAACTCTTGGCCATTTAACACATGTAACTATTGTTATAAATATTGAAATGTAAAAATTCATTATTTTCAGCATGAGTGTATTACATATAATGGGTGGAGGGAACAACACATGGGTATGGTGTATTGATCAGCCCTGGAGCTGTTCTCACAAGCAGGGTTAACAAGAGGCATTACGCAGCAGCTGGTGGAGGTGATCGCGTGTCATCCACTACTCACATGCCCGACACACCGGCGACGCGGCATCACACTAACCCAAGCCACTCACTCATCTTCATCCCTCTGTTCATACTACTCAGTTGTCAAGGGCAGACGTTAGATCGCCAACAAACAGGGACGATTCAGCGGCTGTACCTGAGCCCATGACAGGTGTTGTTATTGTGGTAGAGGGAATATATTAGGAGGCATCCCAGCACTAGCGCCACTACGCAGTGCCTTCAGCCTAAAACACAATCAAAGTACACTAAATAATCAGGACCATTAACCTCCACCATCCTCGCCGTAACCAACATAAAACCCTCCAGAAGGCACGATAAGCCTTAGTGCCCATCAGCCTTCCATCACCCTCAATCCAGGGCTCTTCAGCAATTTACTTCAGGCCTTCTCCGTGACCTCGTACCATAAAGTCGTGGAAAATACAAACCAGGGTGAAATGAGCAGAAAAACACCGCCACACATCACCACAACACCGTCAGCTCACACAGGGAGGGTCCTGACCACCAAGCCAACACAAACTTGTCCGTGAGGAAGACTTGACTCAACACGAAGTTCACAAACTTCATTAATTTTGTTTTATAGGACACAACCTCTTTAAATATCTACCTTCACATCACGGTCTAATTGTCTTATTTCAATATTATTTTTCATAAACAAAAGACATCCTTGACCTTAAGGAAAGACAAAGTGAAGCCAAGCAGCTGAGTTACAGGAAGTGCGTCAGCCATATAGTATCAGAGATACTATAACCTACCGAGCTGTATTATATTATTCCCCACGTTGAAGAGTTATAACTGGTAATTACCGTGTTGTTAACCACAAGCTCTCGGTGAGGGCCTCAGTGAGGCCAGTGTTAGTTCATCTACTACTTCTGTATCACTCGAATAAAACTAATGTTATTACACTGATTAAAAGTGATATTGTGTGTGTGTGTGTTGACAACACACATTTTCCTCTGTATATATATATATACAGTATATATATATATATATATATATATATATATATATATATATATATATATATATATATATATATATATATATATAACAAATAAGCTTGAAAATTTAATTCCATTGTTTTTATTTTTTATTTATTTGAGTGTTGGGACTGTAGTGAAGAATAAAGGAACACTACGGTATACCCCGACAACCCCGCCTTATTGGTTCATGGTTGGTGTGAGGCATGCACGAACCATGTGGCTAGACCTTCCTCCCTCCCTCAAGAAGTGATCAATACTGGAGGCACCACCAACACGCCGTCCTCAGCCCGCTCCCTCCTCTTCCACGTCCCTGTAGTTGTCCCGCTGGCGGAGGGTCGATACCCGAGTCATGCGCCGCCCCACCCCGCTAGCTCTCCTGTCCTTCTCTTGATTTCCCGATCTGTCGGCTGCCAGTGACCAGTCATATGTCTTTTTTTCATCGTGTTCTGATTTATTTTCCCCTTTTCCTCCATTCTTTCCTGCTCGCCATGTCGTGTTTCATTTTGTTCTCTTCTTGCCTATGTCTCTTGTCCCGTTCTCTTCTTGTCTCTCTTCCCCTTGTATACACATTGTCCGCTGACGTTATTTCCTATCTGGCTATACTCTCATTATCTCTCCCCATTTTTTGTTCTCTTGTATCTTATCCTGACCTCTACACGCTTCATGTATTACGGTGTTATACTCGTTCTGTTGAAGGTCAGTGTCGACGATGAAGACAATCCTTTCCTACAGAAGATTATTTCAGAAGCCACACAACACACACACACACACACACACACACACACACACCAAACCTACCACTGCTTTCTCTTGTTTTCCTGTTGTTTCTTCGTGTTGTGTTGTTGTTTGATTTACGAGTATCTGAAGTGGGGTAGAAACTGGAGTATCATTGTTGTTTATCTAACTTTAGTACGGTCAGGCTCACTCGGCGTGTGTGTGTGTGTGTGTGTGTGTGAGGATATGAGTGTCGCCACCCGTGTTGTTCCTGCCGGTGTGTGTGTGAGAGAGAGATTGTTGTCTGCTCTACCGATACTGTGACATAGTTAACAGAGTTTCTAGATTTTGATGATAGCCTCCCGTCCACCGGTACTCCAGTGTAGAGAGGTAGAGAGAGAGAGAGAGACTTGAATAAAATAAGTTTCAACATTGTCATATCCTCAAGACTAAGGGGGGGGGGGCTTGATTAACATACCTCAGTGGCCTGTTATGTCTTGAATTAAGGTAGATAAGTATGGCTTTACCTTGTTGGTGGCCTTTCACCTGTGATATCCCTGTCAGTCATGTGTTAACTCAATTTACACAGAGTCAACACAGCTTGAGAGTTGTATAGGGCCAGCCCGTGTAGTGTGAAGGTGGTGATTGTGTTTGTAAGCTGCAGGCGAGTGGTAAAGTAAACACTGACTAGGGAACGTTGCTCACTGCCCTATATATGTAGCAGTCCGTTAAATAGTTTATGGTTAAGAAATTCATGGTAGAGAGAGAGAGAGAGAATTGCCGTTAAACATTTTGGTGTGTGTGTGTGTGTGTGTGTGTGTGTGTGTGTGTGTGTGTGTGTGTGTGTGAGTCAAGTACAGGGTGCTTGCTATATGTGCAGTATGTGTGTCTCTCCAGCATAGATACATACCGTATATAGTAGTATTAAGCCATCCTTACGTGTTGGTAGTATGCTTTAAAATATACCTTTTAAATAGCTATACCTCGTGCGTGTACCTGTATGTGCAGCAACGCTATATACAAACACAGGGCGTTTATATAGCCGTGTACCGTGATGTGTTGGGAGTGAAACCAAGTAAATGTCACCATAATGTTAATAGTACAGTATTGTCTTAGTAATATAAAGTTAATGCTGACTACATCTAAAACCCCCATTTAAGTATTCTCCTTCGAACTTTCGTTAGCGTCTTCTTATTAAGAAACTAGACAGGTTGGTCACTAATGTGCTCCTCATTTATTGAACCTTTTAAACTATTAACGTGGAAATATTATCAGCAAGACGTTCCATCTCTCACAAGCAGAGGCTATAAAGACCAGGAAGGCATTGTGTTGTAATCGTTGAAACTCGCATCACTCCGCTGCCTCTTGCTGTCACAACCACCACTAGTTGACCACACCTCACGGAATGGACTTTTTATTCAGGAGTATTTACTTGTACTGTATCAAATCCTATTAAATGTCAGATACGAAAAATAAATATTATGACACGAACTGATTGATTTTGGGGAATGAAAATGAAAAGTTTAAACATTCGCGACTGGCGCCACACGTGCACTCTGTGACTAATCAAGTTATTACTGGTGTTGGAGAGCTTCCTGAGGGCGGGTGAGTTTCGTGTCGAGTGTTGGTCTGTAGGGCAGGGTGTTGAGGGGAGGAAAGGTGTCATCAGGTAGCGTCACGACCACCGTAAACTGCGTGTTGTTCTTCCGGCTGTGGCGGTAACACACACACACACACACACACACACTGTATATTTTCAGCCTTCGGGCTGCAGAACTATATCAATAAACCGTTAATTATAATTATTACAATTATTACACACACACACACACACACCTGGCGATAGTTGGCACTTCCGTACCTCACGCCCGTGTTATGTCCTGTCCTGGACCTTAATTGCCCTAACTTAATGGCCTCGTGCAATGAAGTAGAACATCGTGAGTGTGGGAGAAGATAGAACACACACACACACACACACACACACACACACACACACACACCACTGCAGGCTAAGGCCACCCCTAATGCTTAAAGGAGCAGCCGGTGCTTCAGTTAACGTAGAAAGCATTTCGTGTGACATATGTCTGATCCACCTTTTGAGTACACGTGGCGTGGGTCAGACGAGTAGGTGTGTCTAATGGTGGTGGTGTCAGCGACGCGCCCCGCCAATAGCACAGGACCATCTTGTGCTTCACTGGTCTTCAACCCCACCAACACCCGTCTACACACTGGTTCTCCTCCCACACTCATGTCTGTGCCTGTAAAGAACGTCGCTGGAAGCAAAGGGCTTGTTGTTGAGATTGTCGGACCGTAGTCCGACACGGGCCTTTGCTTGTAGGCGGCCCGTTTGGTGGTTCCGGCTGGAGCTCCTGGAGCAGCCAGACCGGATTTGGGATTTGGGGGTTGTCCTACCTGCATATATGAAAGGATACTGCAGGTTGCAAGTGTGAGCGGCCCCTCGATTAGTGAACGCTTACCACCAACCCCCACTCTTGGACGTGGTCAGTTTCGGAGTGGAACGCCCCCCGAACCGGGGTCCGCACTTGCTGGGGGAGGATAATTCCTAAGCTATCTGGGTGGTGGGTATCGTGTTATGACCCGGAGAAGGTGGTGACTGTGGTTTGTTTGGGCCTTTATGGTACAAATACACGTGCGCGCTTACGGAGAGGGAAGAGAGATATATCTGTGTGTGTGGTGAGTCACACCTCCGGCAGTGATGGAGTGTCTTAACTCTAGCTGTTACCCGTGCAGCTACAATAATACATATAATAATGGTTGCCCCTCGTGTACGAGGATGGCCGGCCCAAGGAATAGTTCGAGAAGACCGGACAACTCACCAACTGCACTGGCTAACCATTACCCCGGAACACTATCCGCAAATCGACTAGCTTCCAGGTCCCCAATTACTGTAATATGCCCGTCTTCAATAACTTATCACATCCCAAATCTTTGTCATAAAACAGTGAGATTGACATTTAAGTGCTGGTGGACTGGAGCTCGGCTACCGCCCCCCACTCACCGAGGAATTTTGTAAACGGCAAAATTTCTTCATAAATATCAGGTGTGACTTACTAAATTGTTTTTATATACAGTATGTTACCCCAATTCTAAGGCCATGATACTCTTACTATTATCATTATGCAGTAGAATTAGGAATGTTACTTCCCCATATTATGACTGAGTGACTGAGGAAATTTTAGATGTGTTTGTGTGTTAACTCCTCACTCCATGTGTAGTTACTTGATTTGTAGGTTAGTCCACCTTTCACAAAACAGGAAACCATTTTTAATGGGGAGCGGAACTACCACTTGGCTGCTACCAGACAAGTGTATCCAGGAAGATGGTGGCTAAAGATTCAAGGTGTTTAGTCTGACCACGTGTGTTGTGATGACCCTCTCCTTGTTTACGTCGGTATCTCTTCGTGCTGGGGGTGGGTAATGTGCTCCTCTTTATTAATGTGTTGGTAGTCAAGACCTCGTGCCTCCTTGTACCTGTTATTGTCATTGTGTTTGTTGGATATGTGACGACGGACACGCCTGCTTCTGACACATTTAAGATTACGATTAGAGGAGGTCAGTTTGGAAGAAGTGGGTCGAGGAGGTAGGGTGAGAGCAGCGGGTTATGCGGATGAGAGTGGCGACGGGGGAGTGCCAGAGAAAAGAAAATAGGAAAGTTGCAGGGGAGGAGGGCAGGTAATACCTAGCCCCCGGGTCACCTGGGAACCCCTGCATCCTCCACCTCCCTCTCTTCTTACTTACTCATCCTCTTACCAAACTCCCAACCCTCAAATCCATCTCCTCACCGACTTACCCACTCACTCGTCCGTTACTTACCCATCTAGCATCTACCTACACGACCCACTTTAGTTACTCATTTGTTCGGGGTAAATTAGCCAGATGGAAGTTAGTGGAGGAAGGTCCTACTTACCTTTAATAACCACTTTCAACAGTTCAGTACGCCCACACTCCGCCTCCACTACAGGGGGATACATCCACCTACGAGCACACTTACTACCTATCTCCATCCACTTACTGTACATAAAAATAGCAGGAGACGACTTTGTACAATTACAAGATCAGTGTTGTAACGCTTCGAGCTTTGTTCAGGTTAACTCATGTGTTGAGAAGGTTGGCGGGAGCTGGAGGTCATGTTGTAGCATCGGGGACTTTAAAACGGGGTTGTACTAAATATTGGTAACTCCCCGGTGTACATCCTCCCTGGAGTCTCAAGTCACATGACGGAGTGTAATAAATATCGCCAGCTGACGTCACATGGTTCATACACAGCACACACGTAACAGCCTCAAGTTCGACAGGAGATAAAAACTATAGGGGCGTGTAGGGCAGGCGTGAGGGTGAGACAGGTGTGGGTGTAAGGGTGAGGCAGGTGTGGGAGTAGATTCGCGGCTCACCTCCACCGGCGGAGGATTCACTACACATAAAACTGGTTTGCTGGACCGTCTGACCAGCGCTTGGGAGAATCAGACCCACGGGCACCTCGCTAACTCACTGGACTACACGTGTGTGCCCTCACCTTTAAAGAATTTCTTGTAGTCTTTTTTGTTAAATGAACTGATACTTAAATTTGGTGTGTACCTGAGAGTTAATGGGGAGTATCTCAGGTGTAGGTGGGTTAAGATGTACAGTATACGTGGTGAAGGTTTACATGAAGAGGAACACTTTAGGCTGGTGGTGGGTGTGTTGAGCGAGAGTTACGGTGGGTTGGTGATTAATGGAGGAGATGGAGTGGAGGTAGCTACAAGTTGTTGGAGATGTGAAAGTATAGTTAGGTTGATGGTGAGTGTATGAGAATAAAGGGTGGGCCTGAATACCCAGGTGGGCCAGTGGGTGGGTGGGTAGTGTCAAGGGCACGGGGGCACGAGGCCCTCAGAGCAGGTTGGGGGAAAGTGTTGTTGTCGGACAGATCGACACACCGTCAAGCAGATGGTCACCTGTCGCTCATTCTTAACATGTTGGTGTACAGTGGACCTGCTGACGTGTTATATCTCTGATGAAAATTAAGTTGTATTTGTGAACAGGTACATACGATACACTGGTTGGTTGTGAGGTAAGACGATGCTGAGTGAAACAGGTGTGGTGTGGGTACAGGTGATGGTTGTGTGTGTGTGTGAGGTACGGGTACATGTGCGGCAGGTGATGGTTATGAGGGTGTTGGGTCAGGTAAAAGGCAGACGTGACCTCCAGCACTATTCCTTATACCTGATCCCCTCACACCACAACACACCCAGTTTAAGGAACTGGATCTTCATGCCCTCGACATTCTCATTGGGGCGGGAGCGTTCAGTAACTTGAGAATGACGTAACAGATCTAATTAAAACTTGGACTACAGTTGCTATCATTGATATCCAGGTGGGAGTTCGATAGTCAGAAATTTCCACACACATTTACAACAATAATGGCCCCATTAGACTTATAAATATTTGTGGGGGAGAATATTATACTGACTAATTTTTTCTCTCCAACTTGTCAGAGACAAACTTATTTATTTTTTCCAAGTTGTGAAAAGTACAGTCTGAGTCATCATTAACTGTGCCCACCCATTGAGGTATTTCCTGCATGACGTGTGCCTGCATGGGGTGGAGCCCTGGGGTCATGGCACAGGGTTACTGGTCACTGTTAAGGTTCATTGATGTCTTCATTGTTATCTCTCCTCCTGCACGTCAGGACACAACAGTCAAACATTGATGTAGGAACTGTGCGTGTTGTACGGCGTCTATGGGGGGGTACTGGTTACTTCCTTGTGATAGGGAAGGTGGCAGGTTGGAATTTTTTTTTAGAGAGGAACATTATGGTGATTGGTGGATGGGACAACTGAGCACCATTTGTATCTGAGGCGGAATGTGTGAAGGTGTGACGATGTTGAATGATGTTTGCCTTGCAGCTTTGTATACCAGCCTGTGTAAGTAACGTTGTATGGGAAGCTTCAAATATAGGTTGGGCAGATATATGAGCGATAGGGGTTGGGTGTAAACGGGCCTGCGTATTATGGGCCAATAGGCCCGCTGCAGTTTTCTTCATGCTTTTGTTCGTGTGTACTGTATTGGAGTGTACGGGTGGGAGAAGTGAGGCGGCGTACTTGTGGTGGTGGCCCCACCCACCTGGTGCAGTAGTGTCCCACGCTCCCAGAAGGCAGGTAGCCTTGCTGGCCCTCCCGCGCATGCCCACACACTCCCTCGAGTCGGAGTTATCCCTCACCTGCCTCATATTCGATTTCCATCCTTTATATCAACACTCGGGACTGGGGTATATCATGTTAGGAACTACAGGTGCTGGGATATAAGTAGTGTATTATCTTGAGTACGGGATCGCTTCTTCGGTATAGTAACCATGTGGCATTCTGTACCGACATTCTGAAAATCAATATACTTGCAAGTGCTTATTTGTCGCCGTAAACCGTTGTATTGTATTATTAGGCGTTGAGCGTGAGCAGCAGTGACGTGGACGTTGACAGCCAGAGAGACGTTAACATGCGGGGTGACGTAGCCCAAGCGTGTGTCCCTATTTGGCTCGTAGCCCTGTCTGCTGTGGTTATGTTGTATGAATGTATGTAGTACCCACACCACAGCCACGAGTCCTGCCCCTCGCCTATTCATCCATGGCCAAGGAAAGGTTAATGTACCCTGCACGACCTGCCTAATGACCTCGAGAGACCCGTTCATATCCCCAGACAACCAGAATACATCAAACTATGATACTGATACACGTGTAATGACAACAGTATAATATTTACGTAATACACATAATGTTTGTTTCTCACCGTCAGCGTGGATGGGATAATTAGATTCAACCTTGTTCTGTAGGTGTGTGTGTGTCCGCCTCACCGCCACTACGGGTTGTAACCAAGTTATCTCAGACATTAAACCTTGTCACGAATACTGTACGTTTTTTTGTTTTTAAGCTTTAGTTGGCGAGTCAGTGATGGAACATGAACAAATCTAATTTTAATACATTCCAGAAGCTTCACGTGTTACCTAAGACCTGGGCGTGAGTATTGTGATGGAGTGAAGGAGTGACGATTGTTTTTTACCACTGCGCTTAAGCTGTTTTTAGCTAAATGAATAAACAGCTCATACTATAATGTATAAATGAGAAAACTAACGTGTAATAAAACCCACCTTGACTGTCATTTACGAAGCAACTCGTTTGAAAGTATTGCTAATTTTTTTTATCAAACATATGAGCATAAAGCCGAGGAAATTATGTAATATATACCACATAAATCATAACACTGAAATCCCACTGTAAGAGAAGATAAAACAAAGAAAATGGCGAGGTTACAGTCGAAATATGCGAAGTTCTCATTGTTTTTTTTATTCTCCAGACTACAGTGGCATTTCAGTGATATTATTCTACATTATATTGAGCGTTCTGCATGTGACGTAGTGTGTCAGATAAGGCCCGCCAGACAGCCTCCCATGTTAGCTGGTGTATTTAATGGTCAACTTAATATTTTAGCCGATTGTGCTGGTCGTGGGTGTGCTTAATGGTCTGTGTGTGTGTGTGTGTCTCTGTCTGTCTTTATATGTCAGGGTGTACGTATCCGTGCCTGTGATTAGGATGCATGTGTGCTTTGCTGGGGGTGGGTGAGGTTGTCTGTTTGATTGTTTGAGACATTCCCAAGATACTGTGCTGGGAGATGAATCGAGAAGTTGTTTACATTATCAACACAGTCGTCGACAACCTCACCGCCTCCCACTAGTGTCGTTTTCTCCTCGTCGGTTTTCCAGTGAGTCAATCATGTTACTTTGTAGAAACTATCGTAATTTAGCATGTTTATTATTAGACTTTGAAACCAGTAGACTTCATTGATATTTGGGACCATCAAAAGACTCCGACAATAAGCCCCCCCCACACACACACACACAAATAATAAGAATATGAAGTAATAAATTGATGACAGTCAGAATAAGTGATCAGTTTGTATGGGTGATTTAGTTGCCCTTAAGCCCACAGGCAAGGGGGGTCGGGCCTCTGTCTGAAAAGGGTGATGGTCAGGAAAATGCTTCACAGTGACTTTCTAGAACAAGTTTACACGATCGCAGGCGAGAGATGATTCAGACTTATTCAAGGATGGAAATCATACGTTTATTGACAGAAAAAACCCCCTATCATGTAAGAGCTCGCCATGACCCTTGAGCTGCACGGGACTGACCTGGCTAATGGTGATAATAATGATAATAACTGTGTCTGAGGCCTCGACTTGCAGCTGCAGGTTGTGGCGCGGCTGAGACAGGGCGTGACGTCACCACCATGTGTCCACGGCTCCCCAAAAGGAGTGACATGTCAGCCAACGCCCTCTTCAGGCTTTTGTCCACTGGTTGCAACTCAAGGGGCTCGTAGCTGAGGCGAACTGTCCTATGCCAGAAATGTGATAATAATGAGTATTGTTAAGTTTTTCCTTGATGTTGTGCTTCTGGTTGTGAGATGTTATTATGTTTTGGGGAGAGGTGAGGTGTTCTTAATGTGTCTCTCCCAGTGTGATAACTTATAACAAGGAGACAGATAATCTCCAGCCAGAATGATGAACGTCGGAGTGTGACGTAATGTTAGTAAATTCTGGAAGCAGGATCCCAGACGCGCAGGAGCCCAAGGCTGCATTATCCCCTCTATTGGATTTCTGTAGCCTTGCAGACTCTCACCCCGTATCAAAGAAAAAACTGACAAAGCCAACACGAGCAATTAACAGGGCCTGGCTTTCTCTTCCACGCAGCATTGATCTTTTATTTGACGAACGTTCGCTCACTTTCTGCCTACGGTGGCGTTGTTTTGCGGGAGGAGAGGGACAGTATTGCCGCGTTGTGGACTTAATTTGGGGTTGAATCATCGACTACTACCACAAAGTGTCCACCGTTATGGTAAATAACTCCCGACCGCAGTGACTACCTTGGTACAAAACTCTATGTGGATTAACTGTAAAGGCTCACTTGTTTACTGGAAGGACACGAATATCAACTATTAAGATGAATTTATGTGAATTATTTTCCTCATAAGGAACAACACGTCTTACCAAGCATATTTTTCTTCATCAGTTTTATTAATATAATCTTGGGTATCTTGTGTCATATTTATTCTTGGGTATGAAGTGTGACTCTTAATTTTCATGGCTCCCTTCTTATTATTTACACATATTTTATCATGAAAAGTGAAAGAAGATATCATGCAGGTATTAAGGAAGGGATCAATGCATGGTACAGGGTGCGTGTTGAGGATGACCGAGGCCGAGGTCAGTCAGTCTACCTGTGTGGGCGGTGACTGTCTTAACCTTGATGCCCCTCCTCCTCTCCCCCTCCCCTCCCCTCCCCTCCCCTCCCCTCCCTGCTGTCTTGAGTCTGTCATGAAAAAACCAACAACGCCAGAACGAGCATTCAATAGTGCCTGACGTGTTTCCCTACTCATGGTGACAAGCTTTACCACCACCGTCACTCGTCTGCATTGACCTTCGTATCGTGGACAACTGAACTTTTAATTCTTCCTCTCGTGATGGTAGATGTTCTATTTTTAAAGTTATAAAGGTAATTATATACTTGTAAGCTGGATTTAATTTAATTATTTTTGTATTTTGTGTGTGTGTGTGTGTGTGTGTGTGTGTGTAAGCGTGGGGGAGGAGTGTTCTGGTGTGTGTGTTGGAGACGGAATATATTTATGTGTGTGTGTATTTAGTGGATGTGCAGAGTGATAATATTGATAGTGTTATTGATCAAGGTGGTGATGTGTTTGGAACCATACCCCCGCGGTCACCCAAGATACACCGACACGTGAAGCTGGCTAAGAACATAATGTTTGGTATTGACACAACACACATGCCTTTATTTACCTTTCTGAGGGGAACATGTGGGCGGGAGAGGGATTTATTTAAATTTTTTCTAAACTGACTAACATTAAGTTTTATTGATTTGACTGAATGTGACCCAACCCAACCTAACCCAACCTAAAAATACTAAAATTAATAAAATCATATCTAACTGCTCTCTCTCTCTCTCTCTCTCTCTCTCTCTTCCTCTCTCTCTCTCTCTCCTCTCCTCTTCAGGCAGTCTTCCCCATAGGTTTGGTGCGGACGGTGGTAGTTACCATTATACTGTATATTAATGGTCATTACGCCTCCTCCCTGAGACCCTTCTGCCAGGGGCGTGTCATACTCCCTTCCTTCCTTCTTCCCTATCCTCCTCCCCTTGTTCTTCTCCATTCCTCCTCCCCCCTCTTTTTCATTTCTTCCTCCTCCTCCTTTTTCCTTCGCCCTACTCCAATTGCTGTTCTCTCCTCCTCCTCCATGTGCCTCAATTTTTTTCTCCCTCATTGTATTCCATTTTCCCTCCTCCTTTTATTCTCTTTTTTCTTTTCTTTCCTCCTCTCTCCTTTTCACCTCATCCTCATATTCATTCACCTTTTCCGCCGCCTCTTCCTCTTCTGCTGTGTCCTTCATCCTCTTCATCATCATTATCACCACAATAGCTTTCATGTATATACTCTTGGTGCTTAAATTTTCAAACCCATTTTTTTTGGCGTAAAACTTAAATTTTTCGACGGACAAAATTTTTTTACCCTTGGATTTTTTTTTTAAATATTTTTTTTTATTTTTTTTTTTATTTTGAATTTCTAATAATTATAATATGAATAAAGTGTTTTATATTATTTAGGCCTTAATTTAGGATGAGAATAAATGTGAGTGCTGGTAGATATTATGATTAACAAACTGAAACCAAATGCCTCGTTAGGTTCCCGGAGATTTTTTTTTATTGTTATATATTTTTTTTAATTTTCTCTCCCGCGTCTCTCGTTTATTTGTATATTTTCTGATTTCTTTCTTTTTTCTCCTCCACTCATTATTCTCTCTCTCTCTCTCTCTGAATTTTATGAGTTCAGGTAAGGTCACTATGCTTCTCTGTGTTAAAAATATTTGTCATAAGCCTCAGGTAATAGTAACTAGGAGATATAATACCTAATAGTAATTATAACGAAAGATGGAAATAAGAGTAATAATGGCAACATAATTAAGAACAAGTAATAACAGAATATATACTAAAAAAACATTAAAATAACTGATAATAATAACTAAAAAAAATAATAAGTACTAAAAGAAAGACAAGAATAACTGATAAGAACCATAAAAGATCGAAATAGTAAGAATGGCCATAGGGGCGTGTGGGCTGGCAAATGGCACAGGGAGGGAGGAGAGGTGGTGGTAGTCGGTCCTCTTGAATCACGCTGGCGACTGCTTCATCTTTGAGGTAACCATTGATATCCACCCGATGCCGATTTTGTTGGTGTTGAAATCGGATATATCTGGTAACATCATCCACGTCCACCCCCCCCGATAACACTAATATCTCCTTCCCCATAACACCATCCTCCGCCCCCCCCCATATATCCTCACCTCCCGATATTTAGCCCCCCTCCGATAACCCCATCATCCCGATATCCAGCCCTCTCACCCTCAGATATCCAACTCCCCCCCCCTCACCCCCCGATAACTTCATCATCCCGATATCCAGTCCCTCTCACCTTCCGATATCCAACCCACCTCACCCTCGCTCTAAAAATATTCCCCTAGCATCTTGTATTGACACTTGAAGTTGCTTACAAGTCACTTACAGCACTGAGTGACTCTAAACATCCCGACGCCTCGAAGACTTTTAGAAACCCGTGAAAGAGGTGAACGTCCAAGTGTCTCGCTGCCAAATTTGTAGACGTTGAAATGCGTGAGTTGGTGTTGGGTTAATTTTGTTTTCATTTATTATTAGTATTTTTGTCGGAGAGGGAGATGCTCTCTCTCTCTCTCTCTCTCTCTCTCTGCACAGCCTAGTCTCGCTTAATTAAACGTAATCTAACCTTTGTTTGGGATGGATCATGGTGTACACAAAAAACCTCAAACCCCCAAACTGTGTGTAAATAACATTAACCTGACGAGATCATATTTACTGTTTGATTGGAAGGAAGTTGTCCAGTGGGGAGGAAATTGCCCCGTGATGTATTCTCGGGTGAGGGTGAGGGGGGGGGGGATTTTATCATCTACGCAATATGAAGTCTCGTGTACAGTATGTATGGTTCAACATAAGCTTCAATGGGAGTGTTCATATTACAAACTGAAACAAATATTTTATGGTTAATTGAATAGTTTGGCGTTTCAATTTCAATGAAACTTTTATTTAAGGATTAAACTGAGGATGAATTTAAAATAAGGCTTTTAATTTTTAAAACCATTACTGACGGCTGTACTTGGCAACGTGTTCCTTTTACACGGCGTGGGAGAGAATCCTCGATATTGTATTGTATCACTTAACAATAAACTATAAAACTCCTTTTTTTTCCGTTGGAGATTGTAAATGAATTTTTTTAGTTAAATGTTTAAAGGTACGGAAACAATACACAAGTTGGTTTATATCACCTTATGTTGAGGTATCTGGCATCTCGATTTTAAAAGCCGCGGGACTATTTTTAACCTTTTTATTTTACTTTTTACAAATATACTTTTCTACGCAACAAAACTTTTATTATTTTGAGTTTATTTTGGCCTTTTAATAGCCACATGTGATGGATTTTCTTATGAGACGCCGTAAATAACCAGTTACAACTTAATTTATCAAGTGGTGGAGCGGCCAGCTGATCCCAACCACCATGCTGATGTTACGGGTTTAAAAACTTTTAATTGTCCCTCGTTATGTCCTGTTTTATGGCCATAGAAAGCTCTGGTGATAGTTCAATTTCAATTGTTTTTTCCTTGATAGAGGAAGCGGGACCCTAGTGCTGTCACTAGGTTCCCCTGTGGTGATAGTTATTATTTTGTCTTGTGTGCAGTAAAATTATTATCGTGTCATGTAAATATTTATGGGCGCAAAAAAAAAATATGATTAATTAGTGTCTCACATCCAGGAAATTAATCACACAGTTATAAATACCAACTTTCCTTCCATGTTACTAGTGTCGCGTTGATCTTATATGAGAACAACGTTAACTACGGCTGCTTCACTTGATCTAAAAAAAAAAGTAGATACCGGTTATGTAACTCGTGGGATTCATATACCTGTACTGCTCCCGTAGCTGTTGTGTCTTGAGGAAGTGTGTGTATGTCAATGTCAACAGAAGGTTACGGTAGCGCGGGGGTACAAGGCTCTAGTGGTCTTAGCCTGATATATATTTTTTAATGAGACTTCTTCAGCTCGGGTCATGGTCTGGCTGGTGTAATGAAAAAATATCCTTGGTGAGTAATGTTAGACAATAATTTTAATGGCATGTAAGTTAAATTGAATAATATTGGGAAATAGTTTTGAAGGGTTATACCAAAGGTTCAAAGTTTGTATGATTCTTACGTCAATACACCAACAATAAATACCTTTCTTACACACACACACACACACACACACACACACACACACACACACAGTTAAAAAATCAGAGAAAAGTATGTCAGCTTTGATATCTTAATATAACGTCCCTTAATGTGGAATTATTTAAATGTGGTTTGTGGGGAATATGTATGGACGTCTACCTCGAGTGTAATTCACCTTTTTGAATAATTGAGATGTTATTACCTTACGTGAATTATTATACTTGAACTCTATATATAAATCAGTAGCTACGTGTAATTATATTTTGAAATGAAGTTCGTGTATCTGAATTTCATGCACTTACTGACCGAGTAGTGTTAGAATAATGGGCATCGGTGATAAAAGGGGTCTCAGATTGGGCGTGAGAGTTGGACCATTTTAGTGGAATTTGGGTAAAATGTGTGGAAGATATAATGCGTCGAGTGTTGCGGGGGAAGAAATGGTGGTGATGATGGTGGTGCAGATCAATACAGAGAGGTAGCAGCCTCCCTCCCTCCCTCCCTCACCACCCACCCACCCACCCACCGTGTAATTATATTTTGAAATGAAGTTCGTGTATCTGAATTTCATGCACTTACTGACCGAGTAGTGTTAGAATAATGGGCATCGGTGATAAAAGGGGTCTCAGATTGGGCGTGAGAGTTGGACCATTTTAGTGGAATTTGGGTAAAATGTGTGGAAGATATAATGCGTCGAGTGTTGCGGGGGAAGAAATGGTGGTGATGATGGTGGTGCAGATCAATACAGAGAGGTAGCAGCCTCCCTCCCTCCCTCCCTCACCACCCACCCACCCACCCACCCACACTCCCCCCCTCCCCCTCACCACCCGCCGTGACCTCCACCCCTCACCTAAACCCTCCCTTACTGCTGTTCCTGCTTTCATCCTCACTTTTTGGGTTTACTTGTTTGCTTCCTGTTCCACAAGTGTAGATCATCCATCATCCTCTCTCCTGCCGTATCTTTTAGTCTGTCAGCTGTAGTCATTACCCACCTTCATATATGCCAGCTTCTAGGATCTTCTGTTCTAATCCTGTTCTCTCTCTCTCTCTCTCTCTCTCTCTCTCTCTCTCTCTCTCTCTCTCTCTAGGTTGTTTATCTATTTCCTTTCCCATTAGTATGTTTTGTCTCCTGTTCTCCCTTCTTCCTGTTTACTCGCTGTTGTGTGTGCTCTGGTTCCGTGTCCTGTCGTCCTCCGTCTGCCCGCAAAGGAGTTCAGGATCCCATGTGAAAGCGAAAGTGGGATTTGGGTAAAGAGTTAAAGACCAAAGGTAAAACTTGATAGATACTGATGGGACTGGAATAAAATCAGGTTTTTATCAATAGTAATTAGGTTGGTAAAAGGATAAAAGATAAGAACGTTTGTGAAAGAGGGAAAACAATGGAATGAATTATAGGAAGCTGAGAGGTATTTTTCCTATACGTAATTGTGAGTTATGGTGACGTGGGAAGTTTTTTTATTTTGAATGGTGTAAATTTTTTTCATTATTTCTACTGATGGCCGCTGTTAGAGGTGTTGTGAGGGTACTTGTGGCTCCAGTTAACAGTGTCACCAAGGTTAAAGATGCGAGGGTTAATGGCGTGTCTCAGTACTGTGTGATGATTAAAATACCTGGACGCATGGTGGTCAGGGTGATTAATATATAGAATGTTGTTGAAAATACACTATAAGTTTGTACTGTTTCTGGTTATTTAGATCATTAGACGTATAAGACATCCCTTTGTAACTATTTGTTTTCATGGGAACATTTCTTATCTGTATAGTTACTTTGTGTCGTGGGTTGAAGCCAGGGTGTGAACTGACTAACTTTGTATCATGGGTTGAAGCCAGGGTGTGAACTGACCAACTTTCTATCATGGGTTGAAGCCAGGGTGTGAACTGACTAACTTTCTATCATGGGTTGAAGCCAGGGTGTGAACTGACCAACTTTCTATCATGGGTTGAAGCCAGGGTGTGAACTGACTAACTTTCTATCATGGGTTGAAGCCAGGGTGTGAACTGACCAACTTTCTATTATGGGTTCAAGCCAGGGTGTGAACTGACTCGAGTGTTGTATGGAAGTCACAGCCAAACAAACCATGTGGAAGTCCTCCCTTGGTCGGTGGAGGCGTGACTGACCCAGCTACCGAGTGACCACTGAGCTTTAACGTGAACCAACACCCCGAGGGCTCGTTTATTATTCCCTGTCAGATCTGGTCGTCATTATACCAAGGGTTATGGTTTTATACTCACCATTAAGGGGACATGTGATGGCGAGTTCATTTGTAGACCATAATTGTTATTACGATTTCCAACAAACAGATGAACAATTTGTTGATGTACTGTACCTGTAGATGGTAAGGTAGAGGAAAAGTGGTACAATGCTGTGTGTTTACATTAAGAACATTTTGTACACGAACGGATACGAGTAAATAACCCAACTCGGGCAGTAGTCCATATGTTAAATATATTAATAAATGTTAAAATAATACATAAGGTTGAGGGGGATGAATATTTACCGTTTAAACAAGTGATAATAGTATGAATTGTCTTTGTTAATTGGACGTCTCTTAATTAGACGTCTTATTGTAGAACAGCCGTGCGAGTTAAGCGTATTTTGCGTAATAACATCATTGTTAGCCTGTCGTATCATTTATTGTTTACACTGTAATTGTGTAATTATGGTGTTATTATACGATATAAAACGTGTTATTTTCTTATTGTTCCTCTTTAAATAACACAAACAAAAATGTTGGATTTTTACTTTCCATTGTCACAAAAAGGGAATTAAAACTTTAATAAGATAATGTAATACATCTGTTTGACGTTTGAGCAAAATATTAATTATCTATTTCAGTGATTTGTGATTATATTGTTTACAGTGCCTCAGAAATATTAGGGTTTGTTTATACTGATGAGAACAGTGAATTAGGTCGTAGTATAGTAGGCGATGCATTTAAGAGGACAATGACCTGTGTTGGTATATTTCATAGTAGCTCAAGGTGTTGGCTCTCGTCCAGGTGTTGCATGTGTCACTTTCCCTCTTGTGGTTCAGCTGTTCCTCTAGTCTTCTCATCTCAGTATTTTTGGAGGAAAGGATTGTAATAAAAATCCACATATTGTTCCAAGGAGTTCACGTGATTGGTGGGGTTGATGGGTATGGCGTGTACACAGAGTCGTTAAGGGCAGGTGTGTGTGTGTGTGTGTGTGTGTGTGTGTGTGTGTGTGTGTGTGTGTGTGTGTGTGTGACAAGTCCATTTGGCTCCTTGGGCAGTCATTTATCCGGTGGGTGACAGGTGTGTTATGGCGTGTGCTGCTGAGGGGAGGGTTGTCATATATTAAATATATATATATATATACACGTACTTGTACTTATTACATTATGACCTGTTTACTGATCCACCGTCTCGTGATTATTGTTGTAGTTTTCTGACAGGTTTAAGTTTGGATTTATTTTAATAATTGGCAGGTGGGTAAGCTGCTGACAGTGAAGACGTGCTCTGATACAACAAGAGGGGAGGTGCACGTGCGCAGTAGATAATGACCAAGGTCGTCCATGGTCGTCAGGGGAGGAGGAAGGTGCACGCATTCAGGGACGTGGGTCTCACATCAGGTGTTTTGTTTACGGAACTAACTCGCTTACTGAGGCTGGGTGTGTTACTGTGCATTCATTAGATCCCCAGACGTGATAACAAAGCTTTTATTCATGCTAACGAAGTGCGTAGTCAATATTTCATTTTACGCACCTGTCCTAACCTTTCCTTTACTGTCACTCGTAAGGCTCAGAACTTGTCTTCGTGATATTATTAGACGATTTACAATCTTAAAAACTTGTAGATATACGATTGGTGGCCGCGCCAAGCTTGAGAGCTACGCACCTCACTTGATTATTGACGACGGAGTTCAGGAGAGGACGTATGAGTGTTGACATGGTAGGAGGAGAGAGGTGGTGGAGGACCTCAGCAAACCTCCCTGGAAATTAGCTTGAGGGGTGTTTACATTTTCACGTGGGGTGGGGGGGGGGCTGGAGAGTGGGTTACAGGTTGTGTCTGTTGCTTAATGTTACCCTGATTCCCATACTCACCCCTCTCTTACCCACGCCCCGCCCATACCCCCTCCCTTCATCGTCTGCTAGGTGTTGAGGAGGGGCAGCAACATCCCCACTCTCTCGTAACTCAGCCCACACACACCTCGGCTGCGGCCCTCACCACCACCACCACCACTATCATCATCATCATCAGTAACAGCGACCTTGCCTGCCCCCGCCTACGCCTCTCCAGCATCGCCTCCTGACTTCACCAATGGCGCTCTACTTTGCCTCTTTGTCCCATGTAGACGTTCCGATATGGTCACATGCTCCGCTCTGTTCCCATAGTCTCCCCCTCCTACATGCTGCTCACCGTATCTTTGCTTAAACAGGTACACTCACCCAAAAAAGTCCTGTCGTGAACCATGAACCCCGAGATTCAGACTCTTGAATCCGAAGCATTTATGGACAGAATAATGTATCAGTGTCTACTGCTTCGGGTTCACGAGTCTCAATCGTGGTTCGCGACAGGACTTTTGGGTGACTATACATATACCATCTGCTCTGCCTTCCTGCTTTACCCTACTTGATGACGTATAGCTCCTGTGCAAACAAGAGTCTGTTTTCTATGCTGTCCCTCTGGGAAACTAGTGTATATTTCTTATTCCCTTTCCTAACACATTTCGGTGAAAATATATGATTAATAGTTTATTTCCAAGTAACTTATGGTGGCACGTATATAGATGACATTCACCTTCCTTATACAATTTCTAAGAACTCTTGCGGCAGGAAATGACACTGTGTATGTTAGGGCGGTGGGAGGGGCGACCACGTTCATATTTAAGGTAGGCTTATTACATTAACCTAAGTGATAGTGTTTAGTGGGTCTAGGGATAGTGTACCTGGTTATAGTGGAGTGTGATGGCTCTAAGGATAGTGCTAATGGATAGTACGGTACCACACTTACGATAGTTATCAGGGAATGTTCATGTAGCTGTCATTTACTATTGTTATTTTATTTTTTCCAAATTCGTTTTCTTCTCACCAAGCGACAGTTCCATCACCATGTGCCGCCGGGAGGATGGTGATTATTGTTTGTGTCTGTGGGGGAGCGGTGAGTGTGATGGAGGGAGGGTGAGAGGGTAAGGTGAATGAGGGGAGGGGAGTGAAGGAGGAAGGAAGGAATGAAAGAAGGGAGAGGAAACTGTAGTCGTAAAGAGTGAGGGAGCAAGAGGGGAGATGGAGAATGTGTGTGTGAGAGCGAGAGATAGGGAACATGGCTAGGGAATTTCCGTGATCTGTTCGGATTTCAGGACACTAGGGTAGGTGATGATACCCCTAACCATGTGCAGACAGATAGCCAGCCTCCCGGAACACTGTGTATGTCTCACCCAGAGGGGATAGGAGGTGAGGGGAACAGGGAGGGCAGAGTGAGGGGAATGACGTAAGGAGGCAGGGTGAGTGAGGGGAATGACGTAAGGAGGGCAGGGAGAGTGAGGGGAAGAAATGATAAACTAGAGAGATGAAGAATAGAATAGATAAGGGAAGTGTGATAAATGAGGAAGAATGAATAGACGAGGGTGGAGCACACGAGGCACCTCAGCCCGAGCTTTGTCCTCGTGTAGGTGTAATGACGTAACACACACACACACACCGAAAACTAGGATAGGCTCGGTCAAGGAAATACTAAACAACTAACAAGACAAATATTTCGCTAAATAATTATTTGTTAATCCCCTGAACGTATCTCAGCTGCTTGGGAATAATTCGTCAGCCATGAATCACCTGCTCTGCATACCAGGTGGTGAGAGAAAGAGAGAGAGAGGCACAGCATTTAGACCATCACCGACACATACCGGGGTTGTGTAACATGACAGAGGTGAACTTTACTGTTTACTTGCAGGAGAGCCAGAGAGAGCGAGCTAGCAAACACATACTTACAGGTCGAGTGTGTAGGTGTGTGGGCCAAGCTCGCACACGCTATGCACATATAATAAACGTACACACCCATGCATAATCACACGCTCATACATAAACACACCACATACAAACTTAAACATGTGCATATTATTGTTTACATTTATAAACACACATATGCACCTACATAAACAGACGTACACTTACATTCGGATACAGATACGCGTACACATACATACATACATACATACATACATACATACATACATACATACATACATACATACATATACAAAGACGCTCACTCATAATTATTCGCCATAAGATAGACTACCGAGCTGAAGAGGAGAGGGTGGACGACTGTGTTTAGTGCCAGGGCGGTGACTGTGGGTGGAGTCCCTTGTAACGGAAGCTAGTGTACACACACACACACACACACACACCTCACACACACACACACACACACACACACACACACACACAATCATACTTATCTATAAAAACACTCATGCGCACATACATACATACATATATACAATAATGAAGATGGAAACACACACACACACGCACACTTCATACGTATCCTCAAAACACTCATGTACGCCTACATACAAACATGCACGTGCAACTTACATACATAAATACCCTAATGAAGAAGTAAACACACACAACACGCACAACACAGAAACAAAATCATACTCAACAGTGCACATAAACTCACACGTACACAGTCCCTCCCCCCTCCCCCCGCGTCATTTCTGAGTCCTTATGCCAACACTCACCGGTAATAGGGGGGGGGGTCTTTGTTTCCTTCTTACTGAATAGGTTTTGTGTTTCAAGTAGGGGAGGAAATGGTCCCAAATTAGTGTTTAAAAGACCTTGAATATCCTTAAGTAGCTGCCAAATGTGCTTTAAGTGGCCCCGGATTTGTTTAAAGGGTCCTAAATGCCCCATACATAGAATTTAAATGGCCCCCGGGTTTGTATAAAGGGTCCTAGTTGTCCCATATACATAGAGTTTAAATGTGTTTTAAATGGTCACTGATATGTGTTTAAAAGTTTCCAGATATGCTTTAAATGGCTCTTGTAATTGTATGCAAATTTGAAGCGATTATATATTATTTGTGTACGCGAGTTGAAACTTTTTGTACGTGTAGTTGTGTATACTTATTCCTGGTTATAAAGTCTTTGGGGGTAATCTTGTAATGATAAATTTCTTGAGTGTTTCCTCTTCGTGTAATTTAGTGGGGGTGATATCCTCGTTCTGTGAGATGAGAGATTACTTGTGGCGCAGCTTGAAGGGAGAACCTGTGATATAAAGTCATTCATAATTATTTATTTACCAGCAAGAGTCCAGGTACCTATTGCAGGTACTTATTACACAGGTAGATATTTTGTTTTATTTCCCTCTAATCCGTGGTGTACTGGGTGGTCCTGTCTTAAAATGCAGGTGGCTTGTTATTTGTATTACGCTTCAGAGGGTAGATTTGTGTGTACTCCCCAAGGCTATCGTAAAGTAAAAAACAAAAAATAGCCAAAACAAAATTCCACAAGGTTGCAAAATCATAATATGGATTATTAACATAAGATTTTATTATTTTCATTTTTATCTACGTAGGAACATAGATGTACTGCCGTAACATAGGTATGAATAATTAATTTATCTAAAAACCCACCGAGTCTTCATTATTTACACCCGGGAGTGTAATCATCTCGCTTCAGGCTCGTCTGTTGCAGCAGCAGCGTCAGTCTTCCACAACACGTGCGGATAAATGTTTCCTGTTTGTGGTGGTCGCTTCTGGTACAGTTCCTTGCCCGGGGTAACGGCGGGGGGTCTCTTGGGCGTTATGTTGATTTTTTCTTCATATTATTATTATTATTGTTGTTATTGTTGTTGGCTGCTACATGTAAACTCCACTTCTGATCTACAACACGTAAAAATCACCCCAGCGTTACAATATATATAAATACGTAGAAAATACAGCTGTAAAACACATTGCCTGATTGGAAAAGGATGTTGATTGGGAATATGTGTAGATACATACAAATACCGCGGTAAAACACTTAATGGAACACGGGTAAATACCACCCACGTACAGATGCAAGTACCAATGACCCAACAAGTCCATTAGCTTAAAAGCCAGGAGGTGGAGGAGGGGTGTGGGGGGTGATGGCGGGCAGTAGAGAGGAGGAAGAGGGGGGATGTGGGAGACGAAGGATAGTGTGTGTGTCCAGGAATTCTCAGAGGTTCTCGTGTTAAGATTATCCCTTAGTATACTGTAGAGCCGATGAACCGAGTATCTGGCTCACTGTTGCGATTACCCCAGAAGCTGCAGATGAATGATAGCGTCTAGCTGACTACCGTAACCTACGGGATCAAGTTCATTGGACAAAAAATAGCGTCGGCACTAAAACTGTACATTAACTTTACGCATTCTGGTTTCCCAAGTTTGGGGAAAAGTTATACTGTACGAAACTTCTGGACTGTGGCCGTGGCGGCGGACAAGAACCCTGGGATCACTCACCGCGCCAATTTGGCTTTTGTGGTGGCAAATTGGTGAGGGGGAGGAAGCTGGGGTTGTCGGTGGTTCATGACTGATCCGCCGTGTTGTTGACCGGTGCTGCTGTATCAGTGTCTACTGCTTCGGGTTCACGAGCCTGAATCTCGGGGTTCGTGGTTCGCAACAGGACTTTTTTGGGTGACTGTACATGACACCGTATGTGTGTGTAAAAGCACAAGGGTAGTGCATAGTGATGGGTGAAACAATCCCCACTCCACCCAGAGTACAGTTGTCCGCGGTGTGATAGTGGTGGGGGGGGGGTGATGAAGTTACCATAACATGAGGTAACTGTACAGTGGCGGCATCTTCCTCCGGCCACACGAACCTTCCCTGTCAAGAAAACGACACGTCATGTGACATCCCTTCCTCCTTCCCGAGTCGGACATCCAAGTGTGTCAGGCGCTGGTGTCGTGGACCTGCTTTGTTAATCTACTTTGTGACGTCAGCCATTACACCATGTGACATTTGACGACTGAGTATAGTGCGATATGTTAGAGACAGACAATTATGTATACATCATGTGAGATCAGACAGCTGTTTACATCATGTGAGATCAGACAGCTGTTTACATCATGTGAGATCAGACAGCTGTTTACATCATGTGAGATCAGACAGCTGTTTACATCATGTGAGATCAGACAGCTGTTTACATCATGTGACACCAGACAAAATACCACGCCCGGGTTTTCTCAGTAAGCTATTTGAAGGTGGGTCTGGGATATACACTCCCCCAGGACCCCCAGAGCGGTAATTTTCCCATTCGCCTACATTTTTACACTGGTTTGTTTTTAACACCTAAATCATTCTCCACCAGTCATGTTGTATGAAAACAACACTTATAAAAGATATTTTAATTGGACGATTATGAAGATTACAGGACGAGGTCGAGCAGATGTAGAATTGACTGTGTTGGTGATGTGAGGGGTTGGTAGTGGGGTGGGTGGTGAGGGGTTGGTAGTGGGGTGGGTGGTGAGGGGTTGGTAGTGGGGTGGGTGGTGAGGTTGATGTTAAGGGTGGGTGGTGAGGGGTTGGTAGTGGGTGGGTGGTGAGGGTTGGTAGGGGTGGGTGGTGAGGGTTGATGTGGGGTGGGTGGTGAGGGGTTGGTAGTGGGGTGGGTAGTGAGGGTTGCTGTTAAGGGTGGGTGGTAGTGGTAGTTGATTAGGGAAAGAGGGGTGTGTGTGGTTACAGGCCTTGTAGATGATATTTTGCATGCATTAAAGTTTTCACATTCATAATAGACACACATGATTATATTTTTATAGAGAAATAATAATTTGATAAAGATATGTAAAAAGATTCGTAGTCGGACCATTTATTGTCTCAAGGGTAAGGTGGATTAATCACTATTGATAAAATCCTTGCAAATTCGAAGCCTCATTTGTCAGGTTGGAGGGAAGGTATGACAGACACCGTTACCCAAGTGATATCAGGCAGGTGTTATGGATTTTTCATCTTAATATAACAAGTGACCTTTGAGAGGCTCCTGGAGTCCTAGTTGTGTCTAGTAAACACACCGTATAGTAATGTTCAATTCTTTTTGTTAAGTGTTGGTGGTCGTGACCTGCCACCTGACCACAGACCTTCATGGGAAGTGGGTGATTCTGCGGGTCATTGCACTGCATTTTTATCACGCTGTGTGAATGAACTTGAGGTTGAAATGACATTTATTTAGGATTTTCTGCCATATTTTTTTTTTTTTTTTATTGGGCACCCCCCTACATCCTTGTGTAAGGTGAAGCGCAGAAGCGTTTACAGTGCCCAACAGGGAAGCATGCTAAGTTCATGCTAACCTAACCTGCCATATGCTTTATCAGTGACTTGACTTTATAACCTGCCCTCCCCTCCCCCTTTAGCACGAGATAAAGACAGTTCAAACCTTCCCCTTTAAATGATGGCCAAACCCCATTGAGATACTACAGCTTCGTCTATATTTAGTGAAGGAGTTCATAGACTCCTTCCACCTGTTCGAGAGTCTCAAGCTAGTAAAGGAACTACTGCGCTTGACAATACAGAAACGTGAGTCTTACATCTGGAAGCGGTGAGTCAACTGTGTGGTCATGAGCTTCAAGGTCGTCGTGATTGGTCAGCCACCCAGACAAGACGGTCCTCAGCTTGTTATGGAGAGAGAGAGAGAGAGAGAGAGAGAGACTTTCCTTTACTTGGGGGGGTGTAGTTAAGGGTTGGAGTTCCATCATCTTGGGGGTGAACAGTTTCATCACGAGGAGGGATGGGGTGATAGTGGGTGGATGAGGGTGATGGTGGGGGGATTGAAGGGGTGATGGTGGAGGATTGAAGGGTGATGGAGGTGAGGATTGATGGTGGGAGGGGGATGATGGTAATGGTGGGGGATGAGGGTGATGGTGGGGATGGGGGGATGAGGGTGATGGTGGGAGGGGGATGGGAATGATCGTGGGAGGGGGATGGGGGTGATCGTGGGGAAGGGGGTTATGGTGGGAGGGGGATGGGGGTGATGGTATGGAGAGGGAGGGGTGGGGGTAATCCCTTCACTTCCTTCTTGTGTGGTTGCGTGTGTGTCATACCGTTATATCTCTTTGTTACATCTTTTTGTCACAGCTGTGTTACGTGTTCATACTCGGGACTCTGTATAAGACCTTGTTATCAGATGGTCTCTTATGTGTCTTTAATTCCTCTTATTTTCTCTTATTTATTCTTCCTTTCTATTAGTTTTTTATCTATAATATTTCGTCTTGTTTTTTACCTTTTCCCTTTTCTTATTCTCTATTTTTTTTCTTTGTAGATGATAGATAGACTGAGTTAGCACCAGAGGGGTCTTGTGTGTGGTGTGTCCAGACAAAAGCCCACTGGACAATTTCGCAACAGAGGGAAAAAAATCCGCTGTATAATTTCCCAGGAGACAAAAAATACAAATTAAATCCCACCAAATAAAATCTCACCAGATAATCCCTTTACACAAAATCCCACCAAACAATTTCACTTTAGCCGAAGGAAATCCCAATGGAGTAGGCAATTTCCCCCTGGACTCGACCTCATTTAATCTTTGACCGGAGAGAAAATCCCTCACCGCTAAGTAACACGCTGATCTTAACCTAACCTAACACAACCTAACCTAACCCTCAAGCTTCTTTCAAGTCGTGTGATAATCCGGATACAGGTGCGGTTCGGTTAGCTTAGCTTAGGTTAGGTTAGATTATATTAGGTTAAGTTAGGTTAACGTTAGAATCGATTTGATATCGTTTAGATTAAGTTAGGTAAGATGGGGTTAAGTAAGGTTAAGTTAGGTTGGTGATGGTGGTAGTAGTGGTGGTGATGATGGCCGTAGTGGTGATGGTCGTTGTGGTAGTGGTGGTGATGGTGGTAGTAGTAGTGGTGATGATGGCCGTAGTGGTGATGGTCGTTGTGGTAGTGGTGGTGATTGTGGTGTGGTAGTAGTGGTGGTGATGATGGTAGTGGTGATGATGGCCGTAGTGTGATGGTCGTTGTGGTAGTGGTCGTTGTGGTAGTGGTGGTGATGGCCGTGGTGATGATGGTGATGGTCCGTTGGTGGTATGTGGTGGTGATGGGCCGTAGTGGTGATGGTCGTTGTGGTAGTGGTGGTGATGGTGGTAGTAGTAGTGGTGATGATGGCCGTAGTGGTGATGGTCGTTGTGGTAGTGGTGGTGATGGTGATGATGGCCGTAGTGGTGATGGTCGTTGTGGTAGTGGTGGTGGGGGGGGGGGACGTAAAGTGACACTGTAATTGACAGGTGACATGAACCAATACCTCGAGTGTCACCTGAGTTAGGGTGACATAACGTGGTGGTGGTGTCAGTCAGCTTTGTGTGGTGTCCTCCTGCTGTCTCCTTACTCCACCTCTGTCTTACTGGCTGTTAAGTTCACTAACAATCATTAATTCTCGTTCCGCCTGTCTAGTTAAGCTACTTTTGTATTGGTTAAGAATATCTACTATTTTACTTGATGCTTAGAGATCAGTTACGTATCAGTCTTTCTCTCTGTCATTGTACGTGATTTTAAAGTCTCTGATAACTATTCTTTTATACTGAATTTATTTGTTTTTATTTCAACTTCATAATTACAGAAGCAAAAAAATAAACAAATGGGTTACAATTTCATTAAAATAATCTTAATATTTATATAATGCAGTGCACCTTTTACTGGGTCGTTTTTATGGTGTGTGAAGAAAGAAAGAGAAAGTGTAAAATTTAAGTGTAGTCTTTGTCTTGCTGCAGGGCGAGTCAAGCGTAGTTGTGGGGTGGTTGGTGTGTGATGTGTGTTACCAGGCCCAATAATGGGTATCATTTGACTCTCGAATACTCCACCATCTCAACCACTTATGTACACACTACAGAGACTAAAGTTCACCACACACAGCAAGAGAAAAGTACTAAGCTCTGCCTCAAGGAAATTTTTCGGTAGAGTTGGTTGAGTTCCTTCTTTAGTCCCCCTCGGACCTTCACCAGCGTCAACCCAATACAGTTTAGTTTTTTCAGTAAAGTTGTGTATTTGTTCGCTTCTGGGCAACACAAGAGGGCCACTGGGTTAGGATTGTGTTCAGTCAGTCTTCAAGAAAATCAGACAAGGTAGAATTCACCAAAGTAGTTAGTTAAGAGTGAATAGTTTGTCTTGTGAGCCCTCAAGCGGTTCAGCAGGGGTGAGTTGCCAGGTAGTGGTTGAGTTATTAGGTGAGTCACAAGGGGCTGTAAAACGTGAGCAGTGGGGTCCTCTTGTGCATGGACAGCGGTGCTCCCCAGAGTGACAATGTAACTCCTGGGGGTCCATAGTGTGGCTCTCCTGACCAGGTTGTGCAATACTGTACAATATAATAATTTAAGTACAACATGGAGTCACTTAAGTCTATCCTGGCTCTCTCATTGTTGGATACATTCACTCTAATGCTCACTTGATTCAGCTCGTGGTTCAAATTGTTAATCTTAATACTTTGTTAACACGTGTTCGTCATTTACAAACAAGTCGCCAATAGTATTTGAAATATACTGAGTTGGTCTCTCCTTGAATGAGCAGTTACGTCCACTTGAGCGACCACACGATCGTCTGTCTGTTCCTCTTATAGTCATGATGTCACTATCACCACGCTGTAAATCATGCACCTTGCAGTAGTCAGTGCCTCGCTTTGTCCACCTCCACCACCCCACTTGACCTCCGTGAGAACCGTTGCCTCGTGTTCCCTCCATGTTTGAGGTACAACTGTGACATCTGACTACCACCACCAGCGTCACCAGACTCCAGACATACTACAAGGTTCACTAACATCTTTTGCTCATATTTCTTTGGCTATTTCCAATGGTTTGAGGTCGACTTCTTGAATCCGTCTCCTCTCAACCCGATCTTACAGGTCTCTCAAATACGTCTCTCCACCTTAACGTGTAACTTCCTGCCTCAGATCGACTCATTCCAGCTCTATCTAATGTTATCTTCTCTATTAGTCAACTTGTGTGTGAGGGCTTGTTGGTCGTGTTATTTATAGGAAAGAGCAGACTGTCATATGCCACACGTCCTCCTCACTAGGGACGGAGCAGATGACTCACGGAAGTTTGTGTGACGTGCTATAATATTTAGTCGTACTCTCTCATAGGTGCCAACGTGTCTCTGGAGGCGAACGTAATGGAGGAAAATATACATTTATTTTTTTAGTTAGGGAATAATTCGTCCATGACTGAGATTACTCTATTAATATAAAGCCAATTGTTTGATGTACTGTAAGTCAAAATACATTGAAGTTAAATTCAGAGTTTTAATGATTTATGTTAATTTTGTTTTATTTCGATTCGTATGTTAACAAAAGAAATTTGAACCTAACACATAAAAACCCAAGACGTAGAATGTGTAAAAATAAATAATAATAAATAAAAAACTGAATTAATTGTGGTCTCAAACTTTAGGATTATCTAAAACTCCTGACAAAATCTAGGGGGGGGGGAAAGCCCCGGGTTCGACCTACTCCATCACCTCTGTATCCCCCAGGTAAACATTGGCGCAGACACCCGGCGGCAGTGTTCTGAATTATATGACTTAACTTTCAAGGGTTTAAAGTACCCAGAGAAAGACAAATACAGGTGGCTATCTATCTATCTATCTATCTATCTGTCTGTCTGTCTGTCTGTCTGTCTGCCTGCACACAAGCCCACTAAGCATAAATTCCAACGGTGATTTCGTATCGTTATGAGGAAACGGGTTATGTGATGCCAGCTTCACTTACCTGTGAGAAGAATGCAGTCATCAGGTGTGTGTGTGTGTGTGTGTGTGTGTGTGTGTTTGGTCGTGCCCTCACCATAACAAACCTTGCCAGTCATGGTGTTTGTGGGTCATTGGTGCCAAACTTTGTCCAGTGCCCTTCACCCTGGTATTTTATGCTGGACGTAGCTCTCACACACACACACACACACACACACACACAACAATAGCAAAGTAGCATCACTGTGGCACCAGGACGTGAACATTTAGGCTAATTCATCACTCGAAATTATCCCTCCCTCCAACCCCTTCCCACCTCACCTCCCCTTCCCACCTCACCTCCCCCTTCCCCACCTCACCCCCCTTCCCCACCTCACCTTCCCCTCCCGTTAATTACTTCATGGAATAGCAATAGAGGCGGATTGTGATGGGCTATTGATAGATCTCCTACCTGGAAAATGTTTTGTATGCCATTTTAACACCTGGTTCTGTGTGTGTGTGTGTGTGTGTGTGTGTGTGTGTGTGTGTGTGTGTGTGTGTGTGTGTGTGTGTGTGTGTGTGTGTGTGTGTGATGCGCGAGAATGATGGAGAGAGAGAGAGAGAGAGAGAGATGGAAAAGTGGAGACGTGAGAAAAGGATGAAGAGAGGTAGAAGAAGAAGAGATATAGGGAGGGAGGAAAAATGGAGAACAGAGAGAGAAATATGAAAGAATAAAGAAAATATATATATACTGTATGGAGGAAGAGAGAGAGAGAGAGAGAGAGAGAGAGAGCTCAAACTCACTTACCCTGCAGTCTCTTTTATCACAGTATCATACCGTCTCTGCATCACCATTATACTATATTATATTATTTGTTATTTAGGTCATTTCTCAAAGGCGGAGGACATGAAGACTCCGTAACTTAAAGGCTCACAACCACCACCACCCCCCCACACCTGTCCCAGCTTCCCCACCCTCCCAACTCTTCCCCCACCCTCCCAACTCTTCCCCCACACAAAAAAATGAGAAACAAATAAAACACCAACTTACTTCGCTCTTCACCGTGTTTGTACTCGGGTGTCTGTAGATCACCCGAACAACACCTCCACTGGCTGGCAACTCGGTCATCACACTGTAGGCCATTTCATATTGCTAAAACTCACTCTTGACAGTTTTCAGCCTCCCTTGTCCTCCGTCTACACTCATATGACTTTTTTTACATCAATCTGGGACTAACCGTAACTCAGTCGTTCCTGTAGCCCCGACTTGGCTGAAATACGTATTATTTTTTTACTTTCTTTTTCATTATTCGTTGCCTTCTGCTTGTCAATACAGTGTTTAAATTGTACATATTTTATCCTCCTGGTTATTCATTTATCACACCTCAAGAAAGTGTAGCTCCTCCTTACTAAATGGTCTTTCTCTCCAACTTTTAACCTGCAGGTCCTCAAGTGTAGGACAAACACACGCTGCCCGAAAGCCATAAATTAATATTCTTCTCTCTTATAAGGTGGAAGAGACCCTCAGCTTGAATATAGGCCACAGTGTCAGCAGCGTCTCTCTCTCTCTCTCTCTCTCTCTCTCTCTCTCTCTCTCTCTCTCTCTCTCTCGCTCGCAGGGTCGTGGCTGATGTGTACTGCTGTTCCCCTTGTAATATTCCCGGGGAAAAACAAGGGGGAGGTGTGCAGTGCTGACAGTAGTATCAGTGGTTGTATTTGTCTGTGGAAATATAGTCTCGTTCTTGTTTATAATATATTTTAGTTTATGTTAATTAAGGAGTTTTAGAGGTGCTATAGCGAGGTATTGTAATGTGATTGTTTACTTGTGATTCGTGGACAAGGTGATCTAAATCCCTTTCCCACATGTTTAAGGTGGTACATATACTATACATAAGGTGTGTCTGTTATCTCTTTGTGATGGTGTAGTTATTAGTAATGTTTTATTTCATGAGATTAATGGAAACTGGTGTTGCTTCCCCTGTGTTGTGATGATGGCAGGAGAGTCGCCACCTGAAGCTCTAGAGCGCCACACCATCTGCCTTCTATCACTACCACCACCTGAAGCTCCAGCGCCACACCACCATCTGCCCTCCAGCGCCACACCACCATCTGCCCTCCAGCACCATATGAGACGCCACCTCTCCACCACCACCTGAAGCTCCAGCACACACCATCCGCCCTCCATCACTACCACCACCTGAAGCTTCAGCACCACACCACCTGCCCTCCACCACCACCTGAGACTCCAGCACCACACCATCTGGCCTCCACCACCACCTGAGACTCCAGCACCACACCATCTGGCCTCCACCACCACCTGAGACTCCAGCACCACACCATCTGGCCTCCACCACCACCTGAGTCTCCAGCACTACACCATCTGGCCTCCACCACCACCTGAGTCTCCAGCACTACACCACCTGCCCTCCACATCTTCGCTTATTATTCAAGGACTCGTGGCCTGCCAGGGTCTGCTGCATATCTAGTGGGACCTGGCCAAGGCATCGGCATAACTTAACCTCATACTCCAGATAGTTGTCCTTCTTGGTCGAACCCCTACAGTGCCTCCAGCATACACACACACACACTTACTTTTGTTGAACCTTCCACTAAAGACTACATCATTTTTGTATCTTATTGTCCTAATCAAGTCATGTGAACTTATTAGAATGCCCCTGCGAGTGGCTTGGACTCCTTGACCTCTCCCTGAAGAGTTCTCTGCACCCACTGGAGACGCCCTTGAGTCTTCTCCGGCATCATGGTGGTGGTGTCTGAGGCGGAGATCAATACATGACTGGCGGCCTTCTCCTCTCTTTCTTCTTCTGCTGTTTTATGACATATTTTTTCCTCCCCATAAGAGTGCCACTGCCAATCTAAACGCCTCCATCTCTCGTCCACCTGCACAGTAAATTTCTATGTGCGTAAAGCTGTTGGTCATGTGTGGGCGTTTACGTAACTCGGCTGTCTGCTAGGTTGGGTCTCTCGATACACGTAACATCAGGTGTGGGGACGAGCGAGGGGGGAACTAAACAGTAGATGTTACAGCGACATGGGACATAACACAAGGTCTCAAACTAAACGGCTACACTGTTATTATTAGTTGTATTTATTTTTCTCGTCCTCGGTGGACTGGTCGTCTTTCAGTTGCTCTTATATGACTTTGTTGTTATAAGGTGCTTGTGGGGGGCTGTGTTGTGTTAATAAGACAACTCTATAGATAGTAGTGCCAGTAATAATATTTTTAGTTCAATATAATATACGAAAATAATTGTTGGTAGCGAACATCAGACAGTCAGGTATTGATAGGTACCGGGTAGTTATTTTTCAAGTTTATTGTTGGATTTATTCAGCTGCTGTGTTTTTACCTGAAGCTTTTCTTTTAGTCTTGAGTTTTGTGATTTTTTGTATCTTACTGCTCCTATCACCTTAAGTGATTTACACCCTGTGGAATAAAATTATCATAAACTAGTAGTTCGCGTATCAACCTTTTTTGTGCGTGTCTCCCTCGGTCATCATGTCACAGCCTAACTCCATACAATTCCGCATCACGATCTACTTCAGCGACGGCGGCATGTTGGTGGTGTACATCCCCCGGGTGTTGGGGCGCCCCTGGGTGCCGGGCCCGGCCCCTCCTCACCTCCACCCGCCCGACCTACACCAACCCTAGTTCACCCTCTCAGGTGTATTCAGGGATATCATTACAGGTTTAGGTATAAAGAATAGATACTGTAACTTCCATGTGAGAGTATCACAAGGCTGTGCTTTAATGCTTGATTAGTCATATACAGGTATGTACTGTACACTACTGGTTAGACACTTTAAATCTACATTCTAATAGAGTCAGTCTGCTACTAAATCATCCTGTCTTAGACACAAAGTACATATTGGCCGGTAAGTCAATCTATTCAGAAGCCAGATTGTGCGGTAGCTGACCATCAAAGTGTGACAGTAATCACGTCAGATCTCACAGCCATCTCTAGCGACTTGATCCACTTTCGTAAGACTTAGAAACATGGATCTGTTCAGGGGACTTCACCCCGTGATCGCCTTCCGTGCTGCCCTCACTCCTAGTGGTCTTACATAAGCGAGAAGGAAACTGCAGCCGGCCTGTTGACCCATACTAACACGTAGCATTGGTTTTGAACGAGAGAAATTTATATTAAGGAAGGAATTAGAAAATATATATATATATATATATATATATATATATATATATATATATATATATATATATATATATTACGTAAATTGAACTGGGCCGGAAATTTTAAATAAAAGATGGGCAATATATGAGTAACAAGGGTTGGGTCAGCTTATAGTATGAGCCAATAGGCTTACTGCAGTTTCTTACATTTTATGTTCTTGTTTGACACCAGACCCCTGGGGTCCGTCCCTCAACATACAGTAATTTGTGTCGTCCCGCGGGTAATGTAGATAGTGGAGACGTTCGCCGAGTGTCCAATAAATCTTAAGTTAGGTAAGGTAAATATATTGCTTAATAAGTTCAAAAATTTAAGTCTGCAGCTATTGTTTGAAGAGACAGTTCGTGGCGTTTCTTAGTATCCATGCCTTTGTGGTGCCGGGGGAGGTTGGTGTACACGCCCTCATACACACACGTTCAAGAGCGTCCTTTGTGATGAAAAACTGTCTTCAAATTAGATTGACGTCTGTTAAGTCTTGTTCGGACTCTTGTGTGTCATTTACAAGGGTGTGGGGCTTTTTGGGGATACTTAGTCCTGAAAGGAGAGAGGGGCGCTGACCGCTCCTCCCTCAGAAGCAGATATTTACTGAAGAGAGTTACGGTGACCAGTGGCAGGTGAGGAGGGTAAGATATGAACGCCTCCCCCGGGATGTATCAGTACGGTGGAGTACACAGTTTACCTCAGTGTGTGTGTGTGGATATGGCGGAGGAAGGAGGGGGATGTAAACACACAAGCTCATAACGACCAACCATCGTTGACGGCCGCACCATTACCGCCACCTCTTAACTCTCGTCCTCGAACGACGTGTTTGTGTCGCCACCGCCGCCAGACATATTGGGCTCTTGTCTATGTTCTCTCAATATTTACGAAATGGAATAATGTCAGTAATTGTCGCATGTGGTGGTAATTTTTTCATTATATTTTATCGACGACGTGAAAATACGGCCGTAAGGTGCTAAATGCAGTAATTTACTTTGAAGGTATAAGGCGCCACAAAAGAACTAAATACCGTAATTAACCTTCATATACCTGTAAGAATAACTTATAAAAAATATACTTAACGACTCTCACAAGAGGTTCACAAACAAGGGTGAAGTGGAGTGTATCACAAGAGGATGACTTCAACTCACAGTAGAGAGAGCCAAGGACCCCTCCATCTGTGTCCCGTTCATTATGTAACACCTGTCTGTATTTGTATTAAGGGCGCAGGTATAGAGTCACAGTGTTCCTCCGCTCCGGGTGACTAGTATTATGGTCATGATTGTTACTTATTGTTTACATGTTATTTGTTGTGAACCTTGGTGTGTGTGTGTGTGTGTGTCACTGTTAAACACACACACACACCATGGAATCCCATCAGCTACACGGGTTCTGATTTTTTTCGCAGTTCATTCACCCACACCGGTAATTTGCCTATGTAGTCCATAAAACTAACTTGCTATGCGTGCTTGGTAGTTTGAGAAGGAATATCGGAGACCGCGTGGTTTGTGCTTGGGTCTTGCTTGGTAGCTGGTTTAAGGATCTGAGAACCACGTGGTTGGGGTGTGAGTTGTATTGTTGGCAGGTGGTGGAAGTGTCGTAGTTAGCGTGGGGACTGTGTTTGGCAGCCAGCCGGAGTGTCGTAGCCTCTGTTGGCAGGAGGGTAGAGTGCTAGTATCGTGGTTGTAGTTATCAGAGTTTATGTTGGCTACAGGATGAAGAGCTGGGGCCGTGGTTGTCAGTTTGGTGGAGTGAGAGAGAGAACCGTGGTTGGTTTGATTGTGGGAGAGGCCCGGCCACAAACGGCTCAGGGGACCACACTGACAAGACGTATAACAACCTGTTCCCAAGACCTCCCCCCCCCTCTCCTGGGCTACAGGGGATCCTACCCACTTCATCCACCTGTCTCACCCACCTACTTCATCCATCTCCACCTGCCTCACCCTGCTCCCTCACCATCTGTCCTGGCGCACCACTTCCCACGCCACCTGCCTCACCTTGGCCACAGGTGTCCTAGTGGTGGTAGTACGTGTTAGTCACCCTTCTTGTTGCTACTTGTGATGGCTGGCGCCTGTCACCTGCCACCGTCACCCTGGCAGTACTTCTCTGTTCCTAAAATGAGCAGCGCCTGTGTTCAAAATCACAAATATATGGAATAAATAGGAGAGGTGTATGTATCCGATATCAACCAGTTTGTGATGTGTGTAGCTGGGCTTCATGTGGCTGGCGGGCGTCGTGGTTGGCTCGTGAATGTTTGAGTGGGTGGGTCGGTAGGTGGTGTCCTTTCGAAATAATAATAATGATTCAAAGTAAAATCAATAATTTTGCCAGTTCAAGAAAACTTTTAGCTCTCATAATCTCTGCCTCTTAACTACTATACTATCAGAGAGGTGAAATGCCTCAGACCGGTTGAGTGATGTTAACGAGAACTTGTGAATTCAGGTCTGAGTGAAGTCTTGAGTGTGTCGTGTGTACGTGGTTGAGCCGTGAAGGTAAGCAATACATGACTGGGTTTTGACCTGTTAGGGCAGGAGTGGTGGGGGGGTGACCAGCAGGATGTGGGCGTGCTTTACAGATGAAGGATGTTTGCATTTGTGCATGATTGTGTGTGCTTGTTTTTTCATCCTTTGTAATTGTATTTTTATTTTCTTGTTGATGGGTGTTTACGTGTGTGTGTGTGTGGGTATGTAAATTGGCGGGCGCTCAGCTCTTAAATAAAAAAAATCGTGGGCAGCTGTGTGATCAGAGACAGTGCCTCCCCTTGTATTTTGGTTTCCTGTCGAGAGTGCTGCTGGAGTCCTGCCTATCGCCTCTACGGTGGTATTTTATGCAACGCACTGATGCAGTGACGCTAACCACCACCATACAACTCTTTAATCTATACTTAAAGGCGAGCTGTAGGGCGGGACACGTGGTCAAAGTAACTCGTGGCTTCATATTCCTGTAAACCAACGTCCGAATTCTTAGTTTGGTCTATAAATTACCTTCCAAGTTTTAAAGAGACGACACATTTAGGAAACAGCACACAGATGGAGGCAAAATAACGTCAAAATTACACTGAAACTTCATTTTGGGGATTAATTGTGTTATGAGAATCTGGGCGTGAGTAAGAGGAGGGTGTGATGTGGGCGTGAGTAAGAGGAGGGAGTGATGTGGGCGTGAGTAAGAGGAGGGAGTGATGTGGGCGTGAGTAAGAGGGATGAGTGGTGGGCGTAACACATACACGAGGGGAATTAACCTCATAACGCGCGGTGCTCTCCATTGGCTTCAGCTCCCACATTAAACAACAAAGGTCGGGGTGGGTGGCGTTGTGTCTCTGTGTGTAGGGTGACGCCTCCTCCCTCCCTTAAGTGTAGTGGTGTAGTATACATACGAGTTACACCAACCAGGAATACTCACTCGCTCACTCATCTTCACCACAAAACTATAGACCTCAGAAGCTTCAAGACCGGAGTTAAAAGGCTTGAATCCCTCTTAGTGATTCTTTGGGTTTATAGAACGATGGTTTATGTGGAGGTTATAAACGTGTTGTGTACTTGTATGATCTTGTTGTATCATGCACGTAAAGTAAGTGTGTGTGTGTGTGTGAGTAATAGGGGGAAAAGAATGATATACAGTTATTAAGATCTTTACCAGGTGACATAACAGTCAAGTAATACAGGATAAAGACAGATAAGAAGTTAGTTTGACTTGTATCAGTTTTCCAGCGTTACTTGTTTATAGGGGTGGAGGCCGTGGTAGGTTTTGGCAGGGCTGCTTCCTGTGAGAAACTAGCGAAGCGGGTCATTCACTTGACTCTCATATATTACTGAAGGCGACAGGTTAGTGTTTTATGTGGCTTTAAGCAACAGTAATGTAGGTCACTTTTCATGATATCAAAATGGACATGGAAGAGTCAGAGTAAGAATAGGTTGGCCACAGTGAGATACATTTTCCCTTCTCCATATGTCTCGGTTTGTTTAGACATAACAGCCTCTTCAAACAGGTGTGAAGAGCTGCAGGTGTGTTCTGTTCACGTTGTGTTCTCTGAATCCCCTTAGCTCAGTGGGCGCACCCCAACAGCCTCAAAATCAGGTCAGATTTGAGGTTATTTGTGGATGTAGGCGATGGGATTTTTGACCTATCAGGGAAGACTGTGTTGTGCGGAAGTACTTGAGGCTGCTCTATGAACCTGCCTACAGTTGTTGGTGGGCAGTTGGGGCATCAGCTGTAGTCGCTGCCCTTTGCCAAAATACCTCTCCCGCTACTCCATTTTGCTCAGTGTTTGAGGTGAGGGAGTGTGGTGCAGCCTGCCTTGAGTGTATGGTGGCCGGCTGTACCTGTCTAACAGGTGGTGGTGACCTGGGACTCACGGTGAGTGTCAGAAGGTTTAAAGAAGAGAAGCGGAAGGTGTCAGTGTTGTGACCGTGGGCCGGGCACATGCCAGAGGGCGGTGGAGCTATTTGAGTCAAGGGAGTGTTGGCGTGCGCGGGGCACCAGTGGCACCGTGACGCTGCCCGGGGGCGCATCGTGCCACCAGCCCCTCTCCCCTACCCGTTCTAGTGTCGACCGCCAGAGTGTCATGTTAGTGTAATCACTCGTGTCATCAATCAGCGTGAGCACCGTGTGGAGGACCACACTGACGCCACCATGGAGCGTCGGGACTCCCTCACCGACAGTGAGATGGAGGGAGAGTCTTTCTCTGAGTGCTACTCTAATTTACCCATGGAAGACAGTGTGGCCTCAATAGGAAAGGACCCCCAGTCAGTATACCCAGAAACACCCGTAAAACCTCAGTTTCCTGGATCACAACTTTTGCGCCCTAAAACCCCACACACCAGAGAGGTCTTACGCCGGTCAAGTTCCAAGCGGCAAGCGCCCCAGCCGCCCTCCAGGCCGTCGCCAAGCACCACGCCCGTACCCATAACTATGCCCGTACCTAGCAGCACCCCATTGCCCAGTACCACCACTGGTCCCGTCACCACCGTACACCTACAGATCTCCTCCGCCTCGCCCCCCAGTCAGCCAGTGACACATCAGTCCCCAGAGCACGCTCACCGGCTAGCTACGATCGTCAGTCAACCTGTGCACCCCCTACACGCGGGTGCCACTGCCGAGGCCACACCTGTGTCACCCCCGCACTCAGTGTCTTCCTCCCGCCCGTTGACCAATACTAGCCCCATGACTCCCCCACGCCCCATGTCTCCCCCACGCCCCATGTCTCCTCCGCGCCCCATGTCCCCCTCGCGTCCCATGTCCCCTCCGCGCCCCATGTCCCCTTCGCGTCCCATGTCTCCCCTCCCCACGCCCCATGTCTCCCCCACGCCCCATGTCTCCCCCTTGGTCGGTGGCAGATGGTGAGAGGGTGGCACCTCCTACGCCACAACGGTCAGAAACTTCAAGGAACTACAACAACCTTATGATTCGTCTTATAGATGAAGAGTCTGACTCTGATACCTACCAGTCAGAATCATTTGATGAGCACATAGTGTTCCAGAATCAGTTTACACCCGGAAGACCTCAGGGTGCTGGCGGCCATCAGGTTGTGACCCCTTCACAGCACCTGGCAATGCCCTCCCCTGCACAGGTCTTCACCCCACAGGTATCACAGATTATGACCTCGCCATCACAGTTCATGACTCCACGGGCACAGTTGATTATGACTTCTCCCGGACAGGTCATGAACACCCCTGTTCAGGTCATAGCCTCTCCCCAGGGTATGATCGCCCCGCCGAGGGTCACTTCTGCTCACGCCATCACTTCCCACATACCACAGACAGTAGCATCATCACAGGCCATGATCAACCCCGCACACAATTTAAGAACCAACTTTGTCCAAAATGAAGATGTGATTCTTACAGATGAAAATAACTACCATTATTCGGGGAGTTTGAACGAATTACCTTCATCGTCCCATATGGAGGACGAGGCGGAGGAGACGCTGCAGAGGGGAAGCAACCATGTGATGGTGACGCGGGGCAGAGCCAGGGTCCTGATGCACTCTGCCTCTGATCCGGGGGTATCACGACCCCGTCACCAGCACCTGCAGCAGCACCACCCGCGAGCCCCGGGCATCGCTGTGCCCCCGCCCCTCGACCACCTCAGTGAGGAGGAGGTGGGAGAGTCTGACTGCGACGGGTATGAGGACGTCCCGCGGGGAGGCAGACTACAACGAACAGACTCGGTGCTGACGGTAGCTCACCTATATGAAGACCTGCTGGTGTCCACCCGCTTCCGGTTACGTGTGACGCTCACCAACTTGACAGCTGTGGTGGTGGTGGCCGCCCTCGTCGTGCCCAACACATCTACCATTCTCTTCACCGCCTTCAGGTATTCACTCCCACCACTCTTCACTAACACCGAACCAGGCTAACACTGCACCCGCTCTGCAGTTGGTTGTGACTTGGACGCTATTAACCCTTGTGTGCTGCTTCATGGGATAGCACTTTGTGTGTTCTGAAAGGAGTAATTTTGTATTGTGTTCGTAGATGTCGTCGTGCTTGAGTATGTTGTTTAGCTTTACTACTGAGTGTTTGTACAAATGTTGATGTTTATTGTTAAACTAGTTTGGTGTGTTGTTAAACTAAATGTCGTAATTCCTCGTAATACTCACTTTAATTATATATCATACGTGAGTCACTGTGTGTATGTCCTGGCACCAACGTGTGTCAGTGGTGTGTTGGAGTCGTGGTGCTAAGTACTACTCCAGGGTCTTCATCCCCGGAGTTAATGTAGTAAACACTTTCTCTACTGTTTCCAGGAATCGATATTCATAAAGTAAATCTTAGAAAATTATTAAGAAGGTAGTTGCTGACTGTTTATCGTAATATTTTACTGATGGCGAATATCGAGACCTGGAAGTACTGAGAGAGAAGTTACTTAGACTTAAATTTACGTAATTACAGTTTTTTTTTTAATTAAGCTGATAACTTTTTCACGAATTTTTGTGACATCTATTTCATTAAATATTTGTTATCTGTGTCTTAACAATTGTAATATATCCGTGTGTTAGGGCACATAGTAACTGAAGTCGGCAGGTAAGTTGAGCATAGTGTGAGTATGAATGTTTATGTTAGCGAGACATGTACGGTGTTGGTGTTAATGACAGCTTAGAAGATCCCGGTGAAGGTGTGCCAGGTGCTGCCTTTATTTGTGATGTATTTTACGTGTCTCATATACAAAGCCCAGACTATTTTTATCTCTGGGTGTATGTGCCAATTCCTTCCTACACCAAGCACAAAGGTTGGCCAGGTATATGCTCGGTGAAATACTGTAAATATCAGAGTTGTCAGTGGGTGGGTGGATCACTTTATGTGTATTGTAGGTAAGCGGGAGGTTAATTTTTTATGTGGGTGGAGGTTCAGTCAGTGGAAGTGGCAAGGGATGGAAACTCGTCACAACCCTCGTTACCAGCCACTCGAAAAAAAAAAGGATAAATGGTTAGGGAAGAGGCGTCCAATAATTATGGAAACAGTAGTTTATTCTTAATTATTTTAGAAGACGCCCTTCAGAACAGAACCTTCGTTACCTCAGCCACGTACACAGAACGTGTTGTGTGTGTAGCCAGTCTCCCTCCTGTACCATTGCCAGCGTCAAGCTTCTGAATAATTCTGGATGAGGTGAAGAACTTTAACTCTGTCTTTACCTCAACCAATAGTAAGGTTTTAGGGTACATTTATACTGTGTAAAAGGAGAGAGTTATGCGGATGATCACTTTAAGAATGTGAAGGATGTTGAGTCCGTAATAACTACTGGGCTGCCAGCCAACAGTAGACCTGTGAGGGCGGCGTTAATATAGGCCTTGGTAATGGACGTGGGGGATTCAACAGCCTTTCTCAGCACGGTATAGTTACCAACTCACCGGCTACGTTAGAGAGAAGGATCAATGCTGTTTTGAGTTATTTAGTGTTGAAACCTGAAGTCTTGTGTAGCTTCACTGTTATTATTACTTCACACAAAATCCAACAAAGGTCTTTGAACACAATCCTGCCACAAAAGAGATTATATTGTTAGGTGTTATGGAGAAACATTTCCAGTTAAAGGCGGGTGCCAATACGTGACTGTTGGAGCGTCAGTGGGGGCGGGTGATGTTAAGGCGACAACCGCGTGTGGAGGTCAAGCAGCAGGGGTCACTGTTGGTGGTGTATACATGCATATATATAGACCAGGCGGTTGTGGTGTTGCAGGATTTTGCAGCTGCGTCCTGGTGGCTGGTGTGAGTGTAGTGGGTAATTGGTATACAGAGGACAGCAGCAGGACCCAGCATGGCTTGGCTCACGGCCAGCCACCACCCGCGTCACCTGGACCCACACTGGGGTAAATCTAACTCAGTTATGATGTTGATGTCCCCACGCACACAATCTATTCCTCCTTTGATCGTACCATCGCCGGCAATGTGCCAGATTGGGTCAAAAATCCCCGGGGAGTTCCATACATATTCAATCAACCAGCCCTTGGGAACCAAACTCCGTCAACCAGTATTCCGTCGGCAGCCTCACTCAGATGGTCAGCTTCCTAACCGTATCCTCCACTGTGTTATCCCTCTACCACGCCTGGCTCCTTCTAAACATCAAAGCCGGAGTGAGGGGTGTGGGTAAATGAGTTAATCACGGGGGTATTTTATTCCTAGGTGTGATTTGTGTGTGTGTGTGTGTGTGTGTGTGTGTGTGTGTGTGTGTGTGTGTGTGTGTGTGTGTGTGTGTCCCCCCTTGCGCCCATGACAGTCCCCTCTCCATCCAGCTCACCTGTGTAAATAATAATCCATCATCTCGCGCCGTACATTTGATCTTGTACTCGGGCACCACAGGCTCGCCTCCCCGCCACGGCAGGTGTAAGAACTCTGTTAGCTAAACTGTGTGGAACTTTATTGATTTTTCATATCCCCCCCCCTTTTTTTAGATCCCAATTGACATATAAAGTTACTTGATTTGTTCGATACTGTACTACTTTTAGGAACATACTTTTTTTTTTTTGACTATTGAATAAAATTAGTGTTTCTGTAGGATTAATAACTTGTTAGTATTATGTCACCTTTGAATCCCCAGAATTTAAACATGTACAAACATTTAGGTGTGCTTGGCAGATGAATGTGTTAGTTCAGATTTTTAGGCCATACAATCACTATAAGAGTTGTTTTTACACACACACACACACTCACACCGTATATATTATGTAGTTCTGTTTGTGTTCTAATATCAGTAACTATTCTCATTTGATTATAATATGTTATACAGTATTGACTAATTGCTCCTTTGTCCAATGTGTTTTTTGTGCTCTACTAATATTAAAAAGATAACGAAAATGTTCTCCAGCTCCTGTACCTCTGTTTATCTATTTCTTACATGGATACCATTCTGAAATGAAAGAATTGTTATTATATTTTATTATTATTATTATTATTATTAGTAGTAGTAGTAGTAGTAGTAGTAGTTTGTTAGTCTGGGTAACATGTAACTGACTGTGTTTCTTGTGTTTACAGATTAGTGTTTGGGACGTTGTTCCCGGCCTACTATTCCTACAAGGCTGTCAAGACCAAAAACGTAAAAGAATACGTAAGTATTGTGTCCATCACAGAACGTTATGTTTCTTATTACTGCAGCTGCTGTTTCTCATACGTGTATGTATTTAAAAATGAAGAAAAGAGGCTTTGAACATTTATCATATACCTTTCATATCATTGTTATAAAGATCTGAATTGAATAGATTGGTTTTGTGACTGAATATAAACCACCTTTTAGCTACCCAGTACATATTTAAAGTCATTTTAATAGTAAACCTTTAGATTTTTTTTTCTGTCAACCAATACATAACTGCTTTTGCTTTTATCAATGGTAGCAAAATGTATAATGGAATATGTTATTATTTTGGTGAGGTCAACCATTTCCCCAGCTTTATTTATCTAGTTTTCATTGGTATCAAATAAAAGTCCATCCAGATCAATTGAAACCAATTTTCGTAATACAGTTTCGCAACCGATTCATCTGTCATATAAATTCAGTTGAAACATAGCCGTGTAAACCAACTTTATAACCCATGTGTGTGTGTGTGTGTGTGTGTGTGTGTGTAAGGGTCTGGCACTCAATGGTCTGGCACCTCCAGTGTTCGCAGAGGGATTGTAGGTTAGGCGGAACATGACTTCGAGATAGGAACTGACACACACTACCTTCCGACCACCTGTCTTGTCATCCTGATCTCCTGTGATGTTTTGAGTAATATAGTATTTAGATTTTATTGATATCGATTTTAATATTTAGTGCATTCGTTCGTTGTGTTTAATGTATCCGGTCTAAGGAATTTTTAATTATACAGTTTAAATAATAGTGTTTATTCTGTATTTTGTCGTATTCAGTATTCATTTATCAGTTTAGATTTTGGGTTAGTCGACGGGAAGAAGTTAGTTCAATGTTCGGCAACGTGACACAGGTGAGCTGAAAATAATCATCATCGTATAAAAGAGAGCTGTGGTAAATAAACAATTTTAAATATCAAGATGTTTAAATATCGTATAGACATCTGATACGTTAAGATTAGTGGTAAAAAAATACTCGGCATTCAGTGGTAAAAACACAAGAGACTATCGGCATTCAGTGGTAAAAAACACAAGAGACTATCGGCATTCAGTGGTAAAAAAAACAAGAGACTATTGGCATTCAGTGGTAAAAAAACAAGAGACTATCGGCATTCAGTGGTAAAAAAAAAAGAGACTATTGGCATTCAGTGGTAAAAAAACAAGAGACTATCGGCATTCAGTGGTAAAAAAACAAGAGACTATCGGCATTCAGTGGTAAAGAACAAGAGACTATCGGCATTCAGTGGTAAAAACAAGAGACTATCGGCATTCAGTGGTAAAAACAAGAGACTATCGGCATTCAGTGGTAAAAACACTATCGGCATTCAGTGGTAAAAAACACAAGAGACTATCGGCATTCAGTGGTAAAAAAAACAAGAGACTATTGGCATTCAGTGGTAAAAAAACAAGAGACTATCGGCATTCAGTGGTAAAAAAAAAAGAGACTATTGGCATTCAGTGGTAAAAAAACAAGAGACTATCGGCATTCAGTGGTAAAAAAACAAGAGACTATCGGCATTCAGTGGTAAAGAACAAGAGACTATCGGCATCAGTCATCAATGGGTTCTGTATACGGTGAAGGAGGCTACCTGGAAGGCGTGTGAAGGGTGGTAATTTATCTGGTTTTGTACACTTTAAAGAGGAAAACAAGGCGAGAGTAACACAAAGTCAGTCAGTTGTGATGAAAGGGTGTTGTTTGTACGAGTTAGATGAATGTATAATAACAGATGGTGTCGTGTTATATACAGTTCTTTCTCCATTAGTGTAACTTTAAAGGGAGGGAAGGAGAGAGTTATGGACCACGCCTCTTTAAGTCCTAATATTTATACTGTTTTGTAAGGCGCCTCGAATACCAACGTAGATAAAAAACAGATTCATTCATTTTTTCAATCAGTAGAAGCCGGAAGACTTTTGTTAGGGTATGTTTCTTTCCACTGTCTGAAGAATTTTCTGTCATCTGAGTTGTGAAGACCAGTTTTCGTGTTGGGCTGCTCTCTTGTGTAATTGAATTTGGACTGAGAAACGTTATGCTTTAGTGTTGTTTAGAGAGAGAGAGAGAGAGAGAGAGAGAGAGAGAGAGAGAGAGAGAGAGAGATCATCTGCAGGTCTTGAGCCAAACTTATGACGCATCTTTTAAGGGTGTGTTTACTGTATGAGATGGAGCGAATCGGAGACCACTTTTACGAAATGACTTTAATGAATCACTGTCATTTAAGAGTTAGATAATTCTTTCTTATTGTATTATATTTTAAAATAATCTTATGAACTTTGGAGAATTGACTTGTGATGAGTATTGACCAGGGCTTGTGTGTGTGTGTGTGTGTGTGTGTGTGTGTGTGTGTGTGTATTTTGGGTTAAAAAGGTTATGGTGTTGGTGATACTCGGGTCCCCCTCCTTCCTTCACCCACCCACCCACCTCCACCCACCCACCCACCCACCTCCTCCACCCACTCTGCCTGTTTAGCTGCCTCTTCCCCGTTCTTCTTGTGTTGATTGTGATTGTTTTTTATATTTTCTCCTCATTGAATATAAAGAGCGTATAGTGACTCCCTGTTCGTTGGATGTCTGTCGTGTCTGTCTACCATAGTCGTTGGTATTTAGTCACCCAAGAATAACTTTTTGGGTCAGAATGAGAGTTGGTCCACTGCTTCATATCAATAATAATTAGATTTAGTGTAATATTCCAACTTCATTTACTGACATGTGTTGGCTTATTTTGGTATATAAATTGCGGCGGCTTGGGTAAACATCACCTTCAGTAATAGTCTAGTTATAATTTGCATATACTGTAAAGAGTTTGTTTTATATGCCAACAGCTCTAGGGCCTTTACATGTGCCTCCTAATACATTTAAACTCAGGTGGACTAAACCATTCTCTTTACACGTGAAACACAGCAGTGACGCAGATAAAACAGTTGATATTCACAGATGACGTATATAAACATTTTGCTTATGTTGCTAGTGTTATTGTTCCACCAGGTGATAATAATTAACCTGATAGTTACCTGTGTTAGTGTGGCTACCTTCCCCATAGTGTTGCGTAAGACTCACTGTGTACCTGAGTGTGTCCAGGGTACTCATTCAGTCAGACCCGTCATTATCCGGAACACCACTCTGCCATTGTGTTTATCTTAACGTTGTCGATGTTGTGAGTACTGTACTTGATGAGCTTTCACACTCTCTCTAAGTCACTGTTTTCGTAGCTATGTGTGTCCTACTGAAAATAAACATGTGGTTGTTTTGTCGATTGCCCTTGTTTGAATTGACTTAGTGTTTGCCATTATTTGTATACTTGCACTGTCTGAAATTTCTGTTCATCTGCGTGTTACTTGATCAGGTGTGTCTGTGACCGTGTGGAGTGTAACCATGTGTCACGCGTTTTAATTAGTGGGGAAAACATTTTGAGGACCTTGATGTGATCGATGTTGGTGAATTTTGTATAAATGAACGAACGATATTGTGTTGAAGTTGACATGTAGTGGGAAGAAAGACTGTGAATGCGTGAGGGAGGGAGATTGGGGAGTAGGAAAGGATATACAGAGAGAGAGAACAGGCAGGGAGGGTGTTGAAGGCCACTACAGCCGGAACATTTTCCATCAGACTGCCAAGCTCGCTGGCCGTGAACCAGCCCAGCTGATCACTAAGCGAAGATAGTCACACGTGTTTATTTTGCACCACAAGTACTCGAAAATAGTCTCCTAAAGAATTATATTATAAAGTCTCCTGCATACCCCGTCGTAGCCTTGTCTTGACCACTGACTTTAAGGTATTTTGATGTGAAGACTTATTGGGAGTTGTAGTTTGATAAAGTAATAAGGTGTCCGTAAAGTTATTGATTGGTGTTTGGTTTTGTTATTCTTTCACTTACAGTTATAGATGGATAGAATATATGTATAGATACGCGTTCATAAAGCTTTGGGAGTTCCCTTTACGGTTGGGATTATGTTAGGTAAGTTTATGCCAGATCTCTCGTGTGATTTTTGGAATTTGACGGACTTTCTTTAGCTATACCATTTTATACTCTGGTCACTTATAATGGGAGCCAAGTAGTACATATCAGAAGCGTATTGGAATCATAAAGAAGAATAAACACATGTATTTTACACAACTTCTCCGTTAAGTCTATCTCGAAATTAAGAGACCGTAACCTTGGTCATGACGGCTGGCAAGCAAAAAACAGGCCCTCTGACGTGTGGTGTTTTGATTGGTTGATAAGCATCTAAGGCACACAACTATAATTAGAATAAGTAGTTACCCTACACTTGGCAAGTGGAGGGTAAGTCCATGTGTAGCGTTGCTGGTAACAACAACACGTGTGATTACTGCCATGTGTCGTGGTATCTGATATATGGTAATGAAACCTTTTCTCGAGTACAAGTCTGAGTTGAGATTGTTTTATAGTAAATGGTGAGTAGAGTGCATTGGGCTGTGAGCAGCCACTTGGTGCAGATGCAGCAATTACTGTTAAGTGGCAGTGGGAGGGGTGCGCCCTCCCTCACCCTCCACCACCAACATCTTGTACACGCACACCTCCCACACACTGTAGCAAAAGTCAACATGGATTATCTTCATCTGATATACTTCATGATAACATGTCTTGGTTGTGAAGTCTGTTTCAACTTTGAGGGTACGAAACGGCTCTGCCTTCTACATAAAAACACAATGACTTGTCCACAATTAAAAGATCCTTATACAGGCATATCATGTTTAGTTTTATCTTGTGTTCTAGAACAATTAGTTGTTAACGATCAACTTCCTGCGTTGATTAATCACAAAGTTGATTTCCGTGTTGTTATTTTTTAGAACTCATTACAACTCCCAAGAATGACAAGGCTTAGACTAGTTGATACCTTGTGAGGAGAACGGTGAGGGGCGGAACCAGGATACCTTTAACTCTCCTCACTTCCTCACTCTCCGGGAAAGGTTCCAAGTCTTGATCTGTTTACACACTGTGACAGGAAGACTTCACCCCCGTTTTATCTTTACAAAAAATATAAAATATATACCTGTATATATTTTTTGGGGAGGAACATGTAATTGTCGTCGCAGTTTGTTGTTTGAATCATAGAATCGTACTGTACGTTAATGTGATTTAAATAGGACTTTATCTCATAATTCTCAGTTGTTGGTGGACTTGTGTAATTACTAACCTTGTTGCGCTGTTGAAGAACAGTATTAAACTTATAACATGAATTTTTTTTTAGGATCGTACGATAGTTATTTGTAATATTAAATGTATACCTCGAAGCACCATATGCGTAATTGCAGTTTGTTCTATTGTCTATATACTATACCTTCATATCAATTGTGAACCTAATAATGGCCGCCTTAACCACAACACCTTTTTTCTTTATAATGTTTTGTTTGTATATTGTGGAATTGTCAGTGTTATTAACTTAAATTATATTTTAATTTATGATAACCGTTCAGCTGTAGGTTCAGTGCAGATAACAGCAGGTGGTTGATGAGTTGGGGCAGCTGAACCTTTATGGTAGGTACACGTGAGGTGTGGCCAGGGAAGGGAAAGATAAAGACTAGAAAAGAAAGGAGGAAGAGTAGGGGGGGGAATCTAAGAGAAGCAGGGGGGGAAACCGAGGAGGTGGTCGTGGCAGCTGAGAGAGAGAGAGATCAGGTGATTCACTGTAGCGGTATGTCCTCATTATGATCATTATTGTGTGTCAGCAAGGTTCCCACCACGGCCAAATGCTCCCTTCTGTGTTGCACATAGGCACCTCCACTTACACACTGGCTCAAGATATCCATATGTCTGTTCTGATTTACAAGTGACGTATCTGTCATACCTGTAAGGGCAAGAAACTTTCCCTCGGGAACTCCTCCGCCTTGGCAGGTTTAAATTTAATATCTTGTGATTTAAAGTGAAGTGAAAGTGAGCGATTTAATCATAAAGTGGAAAAAATATCTCAGTCTTAGTCCAACAAGAGAACCTTTCTTCTCGTGTACTGTTGCAGTTGGTACTTTTTATATATTTAAGAAGTGAACTTTTGTTGTGAGAGTGAACACACTTTCAATCCATGACAGGTCAAAATAGGTTGTTTGAAACTGTAAAGCTACGGGATATCAAATTTGTGTATTGAGTATTAAGTTTCATGTATTGAAGTTTAAAGTGAATATGATATTTTATCAGTATCAATTAAATTTAGTTACAGGTTGACAATCCCATATCCGAAATCCTTGGGACCAGATGCATTTCGGTTTTTGAAATTTTTCGGCTTTCAGAATGGTTAGGGTTTTTTTATTTTTTTTTTATTTTTTTTATTTTTTATTTTTTTATACACAGGGATCAGCCCACCCGGGCACAGGTCACTGACCCACATTGGGGCTAAAATATAATAATAATAATAATAATTCATAGGTCTAGGTCGTGTTTCTCACTTTTGATCTTTTTTTTCATTCTTGTATTTCTTTATTATTATTATTATTATTATTTTATTATTACAGTATTATTGTTCTTATTATCATTGTTATCATTCTTATTTTATTTTTGTGTATTTTTTATTAAAATTTTTATTTACTATGAATAGTTATTATTATTACTGTATTATCATTATTATTGTTATATAATTATTATTACTATTACATTTTTCCCCCAGGCCCGATGTGGGTCAGTGACCTGTGTTGGGCTGTTACAAAAAAAAAAAAAAAAAAAATTGTTCCACAAAAAACTCAGTTTTCAGAGCTTTTCGGTTTTTGAAATTTCGGATAAAGGGTTGTCAACCTGTAGTGTCATGGTTGAAAGAAAATGGAGGTCAGCTTTCGAACTTTTACACGATTATTTAATATTCTTTGAACTTTATATTGGAATTAATTTTCATGTATTAAGCCGATGAAATTAAGGATTACAGTTTCGAGGCCTTAAGAAAATTAAGTTAGTTTTAAGACTAAGGTCAATAAAAACAATTCCAAGTTTCTGAGCCTTTTTTTTTTATAAGCGATGTCAATTTATCAGGCCACGGGAACGTTCGAATCACCTTAAGATACCCCCACCCCCCGTTGCTTATTTCACCTTAAGATTAATCACCCTAACGTAACCCCCAGCTTATTTTACCATAGGATTAACCACCCTGACTCTAACCTTATCTAAACCCCTGTAGCATTAGGGTAGTTAATCTTCAGTTTAATGTGGTCATCTATAGAGAGACTGTACATATTCCCCGCGATAAAGGATATTAGTGTTGGAAGCTTGAGACGAGATTAAAAAGCCGACTGCCCGAGACTTTGAAGATGTTGCTAAAGTTAAAAGTTCTTAACTCAAGTTTTAGAGGAAGTTTGGGTTTATGTCTCAAAGTTTTAAGGAAATACATATATGAGATGAAAAAATCATGGTTGTATGTAAAGGGGCAATTGAGTGTTAAACTGGATTATGATATTAAAACCGGTCTCAAGGTCATCTAGTACAACACTCGTTACATTAAATATGGTTATTTGTGTGGCTCGTGGCTCTGTAAGGAGTGCGGAGGTTAACTGGAGCGTGACTGTGGAGCCCTGCAGTAGAACCTTCCACAACCTCTTGCTAGGACTCGCCACCAGCTGGACTGTCCGTGTTGTTGGTAGTCCTTCAATGTAGGTGAATATTCATGATTGGCTTCAGGAGTGTTGGTTGACTGATATGAGAGTGTTTTTAACTGGGTTTGTGAATACTGTATTGATTAAATGTTATAACTAGCTTTACTATGTTGGTTAAACGTTTAAATATGGTTATAGGAACTCTTAAAACTGTATCTACTAATTTTGCTTGTGTGTTATTGGGTAATTGTGATGGTCATAGCTATGAAAAACTCGTTAATCTAGGATAACAAAATAAGGTGTTTCGCTCTTGGTATAAGTTTATGCTTTAAAATTATCAGCGCACTGACGGCTCAGACAAGCGCCACTCCACATACACTCCCTCATAACACAGCCCCACTCCACATACACTCCCTCATAACACAGCCCCACTCCACATACACTCCCTCATAACACAGCCCCACTCCACATACACTCCCTCATAACACACCCCCACTCCACATACACTCCCTCATAACACAGCCCCACTCCACATACACTCCCTCATAACACAGCCCCACTCCACATACACTCCCTCATAACACATCCCCACTCCACATACACTCCCTCATAACACAGCTCACATAAACACCACCACCACCCCCGCACCTGCACCAGCTGGCATCATTGCTGCGCAGTGAGGAGCCCTAAACGTAAGTGGGGTGGGCGGGTGTCCTTCTGCTCGATAACCCCCGCCCCATGATGCCATTGTGCCTTGGTGGTTGTATGTATACTACAGTACATCTTAGTTGACTGTTTACACACACACACACTAAAATTAGATAAGCTAAAAGTACTTGTGCCTGGCATTCATTGTGTTGAAAACTGAAGAAAAAATGCTTTATTTACTGAACTGTAGATGATTAATAGATGTAAGGGAATTTTTAATGTCAGACAGATAATTTATCATCATTAAAATTGGTAAGAGGCGTTTCTATCATTTGATTGTAAAATATATTTTCTTTTTGTACAGTTGAGGATTTAAAGTGTGGTGAAAAAATAAAAATATATTAAACTACAGTACTGTCATTCAATCAGTCTTTTGGTTTATTTGGAAATATGCCAAATGACACAAATAGTGATAGAAGCACCCAGATATTTTTGTGCCTATATACTGTACAGGTATTTCATAAAAATGCAAAGTTTTGCCCAATAAAAAGAACAACACTTTTGTGTGTGTGTGATTGTAATACTGTACAGTGTTTTTTCTCTTATCGTTACAGGTAAAATGGATGATGTACTGGATAGTATTTGCATTCTTCACATGTTTCGAAACACTCACCGATCTCTTCCTCAGTTTCTGGTTTCCCTTCTATTACGAGGTACAGTATGTTATAAATAAACTCAAGTGATATAATTTACTCGGTGCACTATACATATTTTCATGCTTCATTTAAGATCCTAGATGTATTTGCTAATGAAATAAAGACAGACTGTACTGTACTTATCATGCATTTTAGGTGGCATAACAGACTTTCCTCCGCAGCTCAAGATTTTAGTGGTGCTGTGGCTGTTGTCTCCAGCCACCCGGGGGTCATCCATTTTGTACCGCAAGTTTGTACATCCATGGCTGACCCGTCGAGAAGATGATATTGATAACTGTATTGCTCAGGCCAAGCAACAGGGCTACTCCACAGTCATACAGCTGGGCACCAAGGGCATGAATTACGCCACCACGGTCTTAATGCAGACCGCAATTAAGGCAAGTCGAGGACCCCAGGCAAGTGAATTAAGGAATATACAAGAGTCCTGCTTGTAGGTGTCATCTTAATCTTAACCCCATTTTCTTCTTATTACTAAATAGTAAATGTCTCTCGAATACAGTAGATGTTATAGTATATACAGTACAGTATTGTGTTTTTTAATTCTGCTGACTATGATGTTACCCAAACTTACAGATACATTTTATTCATTTGATCTTAATGTTATGAAGCAAGTCTTTCTCAACTGAAGGCAGGGAGACATTGTTTTAACTTTTTTTTTTTTAATATACAGAACAGTAATTATTTCTGTTACTGTTACAATATTGCCCATTTCTTTCAGTGCACATCTCTGAAATCACTGAAGTTATGCATGGTAATTTTGGAAAAATCATATTGGTAAAAAGCTCTTTTCTTTTATAAGAACCAGTAATTTCTTCCCTGGGTGGAGGTGATCTAAGGAGAGCAGGAATGAGTGGGTGGTCATATGATTATATTGTTCACTCTAGAGAGAATAGTACCTTATGGGACATTCATCAGCCTTCTCATTTACAGTAGCTATGAAGTGAGGTAGGATGCTAGGAAGGGTTACAGTACTGCGTACAGAGGACTTGGACATAATGGTTAAAAAAGTTTTGGGACCAAAAAATCATTAATCTTTTTCGAGGTAGAAATGAACTGTGTGCATAGACACAACCACAGTAAACTTAAAAAAAAATTCCTTCTACCCGGTAATCATAAAAATAAATTGCTCACTTTAAAAAGTTGCCAGCAATTTATCAGTAGTGTCTGGCTGTTTAGAAATGAGAAGGCTGCTTTATGCATGCAATTGCTTGTAAATACAACTTCTTGTGTACTGTATTAGCATTTTTCTTCAATTTTGAGAAGATTGGCCTATTTATAGAAATAAGAAATGCAACGTACAGTAATTACACAACAACCTAGTTGGTGGTATACCACAAATTCTCAGACTTTGCTGTCTTTCAAAGATTGTGATTATTTTACACACAACACTGACAGGATATATTACATTTTTTTTATTAGAGAAATAGCCCTTAACCTTAATGTCATTGGAGCAATAGACAGGTGTATATTTGTGCCCCATTTATCCTTATGAACTTCACGATCACTTTATGTTGAATCCTGTTGCATCTACGATGCAATTACTCATAATGTCAGTGCAAGTTTGATCAGTGCTGGCATTCATAGTGGTGATAAATGTGAGCATTTAATATCATTATGACTACTAAGGTCACTTGTTCTTACAATGACTCCAGCTGTTTCATCACTTTATAATGACTACAACTACATCATTACTACTCATATTGTCCCCAGACATCTCACAAAACCTCCAAATACTACCAGGATCTTTATAGATATTCATAAAGGCACCAGTTGCTGAATAAATTGTATGATAAAAGCCAATGCCCCACAAGTGTTCCTAATGATGCCATATACCTCACATACTCATAGTGAACCCAAATGCCTCACAGGTGTTCAGAGTAACACCAGGTATTACACAATTACTTGCAATAATGCTGGGCATTTCACAGGTGTTCATAATGTTGCCCCAGAAAGCATTGCTCTTGATTTAAAGCTTTTATTGTTTCTAATTTGGGTGTGTAGTTTGCAACACCAGCTCTGATTCTTTTTTACACAGCCTGCCACAAGAATCTGTAAGTGCATCACAGCGATATGATAACTAAACCAACTTGCAAATTTCAGCAAAAAGTATTTAGAATACTGTACTGTATTTTTGGCTGCCTTATTGTACAGTTGTTAGTAATGTGGGGGTAATCAACTTTTCTGTCTCACACGCTCAATCTTTCTACATTTTAAGTCATCTTCAGATACTGTATACAATACACAACTAGGAAATTAAGATAAAATTAAGCACAAATGCAAGATACTTTAGCTGTACAAATTACTGTAGATTGTAGATATGATTAAAGATTGATAATTTGGATAAGAAAACTCCTGGAAAGGATGATGTTGAGTTTGATAAATTGTTGCAAGCCACCAAAAGTGATGCACAGAGAATGAGGGCTTGGAAAAAGAAACACCATGATAAGTTTTATGTTCTAAAACTGCTCATTTAACCTTGACTTGTGAAAAATTCAACTTAGTAAACCAAGCATGTTTTTTATACTGTACCCCGTAAAAATTGTGCTTGCTAGTGTAAATAAAAACCAAACTCCGGGCAGAAGTTCTTTTAAACTTGTCCTAGAAGATAATTAAATAAATATATTGCTTAATAATTATAGTACTGTACAGTACATCAAATGTAAATTCAGAGTTGTAATTGCACATTTTGTTAGATTGGCTGCAGCTTTACCTACCTGTCTCTCTTCAGTTATCATTATTTCTTCTGGTTTGTTCTTTTGTCTATGCCTGCTTTATTCCATCTTGATAAGTACTGTACTGTATACTGTACTGTACATTCATAATTTCTTCCGTTACTAATAAATCTTAATAATATTGTTTAACATTTCCCGAACTCTGTGGTACTATACTTTAGTTTAGTCTATTAACCTATCACAAATGCATTATTCTAGAACAGTTCCATGATGATATAAAAATGTATTTCCCATGTATACCTGTATACTAATGCACCCATACATCTTTACTGCCAAAAATGAAACTCCTATGTCAAACATATCTCAACTATCCAGTATAGTGACTATTACCATAGCAAAGGGTAATCTAATTTTTGTTGATAGGAAATACTAAATTTGAGTTTTGAATACTGTATACTGTATATAGGAAACATCTCTTGCTATAAAACCTTTGGTAAGTAAGTGTGTTTTTTGACCTAACAGTGAATCATCAGATTGTTTTAAACAAAAATATTATAATAATATTAGTGATGTTTTATTGTGAACATACAGTACTACAGTAACAACTTTTTACAGTATAATATTCAGTATTAACACCTTTTTTTTATAGTCTTTGGAAATAGTATTTATCAATGCATTTTTCGTTCATATACAGTATGAATATTTACTTACAGGTATTTGTAATGTAACAGATTGAAACTGGCATGAATTATTTGTAATAAGAATACTGTATCTGCTGCAGGGTGGTGGTGGTATTGTGAATCAACTGCGGCGTAGTTACAGCTCTGGTGAACTGGCTGATGAGGATATGAATCGCAATGTTAAGGCTTTGCCACACATTCCTGATGATGACTATGAAGACCGCGCTCACTCCTCAGGTACTGCTGCCTCTCCTCCACTTACAAGGCAAAGAAAAAGGCAGCAAGCACTGCTGAAGTAGACTTGCCTGTTCTTAATTGGCACATGTTGTCCAACAGTGCTTTGAATCAAAACTAGGAATATGTGAATGTGATAGTCATAGCTGGTAACTGTTGTAGTATTTATTTTATTTCAGAAATTTTGCTCCTTCACTTTTTCTAAATGATTATACAGTATTTGCTTGAATGAGAATGCTATAATTCTGTTGTTTCTACAGTATATGTTTATATAAATGGATTATATTTATCTCATACTTTTGCTTGTACAAGAGGCTCTTTTTCTTTTATATGGTTTAGTGCAGTTAGCTAACTTTTTATAATTCACATCAGTGTTGCACAATAACTTTCTTTTAATTTTTATAGGGTTGGCTTATGAGACCAGTACAGTACTCTGATATCCTTTATAAACGAATGTGGTATATGTATACTTTCTTAGTTATTTTCTAGTCTCCTTCAAATGCATTTTGCTCAGTATACTTTTTACACTCTAAATGTTCATGTGAATTTTGTTTTACCTTGAGTACTGTAGTTTTAAGTGCTGTCAGTACAGTAATTACCCTAAAAAAGAGGCTTTTCTGTTTTTCTGTTCTTGTATGAAATGTGAAATAGATCTTTTGATTTTTGTAGGAAACTGTTACCAACTTTCTTTTGTTTTAAATACAGTAGATTACGGTATACTAAGATATCTTTACTGTATTGTCACATCAGTGATAGATCAAAGAAAATTACTGTATGTAGAAGTATCCTCACTATGCATGTGTCGTAATTTAAGTAGCTTTACAAAGCTGGCCTTAGTGATATCCTGACGCGTATGTGATAATATTAGTGTGGTAAGTCACAGCTTTTTTATATAGACCTTGTATGTACAGTATCTATATTGAGCTTTGATGAGCGATATATATAGTATATGTAAGTAGTCCTGATGAATAAAGAGAGGCCTTTCATTCTTCTTTCTTTTTCATAGACTTAAAACTTAACAAACCTGGGATCTGGTCTTTATATTGGTACTTCTTCAAGCTGTTGGTGATGGTTAATAAACTAATATCTCTCTGGTGTTTCCCTGATGCTGTAACAAAACAATAAGGTTTCTATATCCACATAGGTATCTTAGTCAACCCTGTCTCCATCTATTAGATGCCTCATACTTTTGGCCCCTTTCATCAGCATAAGATGGGACAGGTGCATTAAGTCTCATTATGAAAAAAATTAATACAAATTAATATTTAAGTGGTATTGAGTGACCTTATTTAGCTGATATATATACAGTACAGTATTAAACTCAAGTCATTTAACTGAGTACAGGTAAAATTAATGACTTTTGTAACATCTCTTAAATGATTCATGTCTAGTTAATAATAAATATAGTCCTACCACTGTGTTTCGTGATAATCTTTAGGTAATTTTCACAGGTTTTGTTACTGTTTTTAAGCACACAATAAAGATCAAATAAAAGGACAAAGTAAACATAACATTTGAAAACCATTTATGAAATGCGCACATAAACTAGTGATACCTAATCTAGCCTGGCCAAAGGTTAAGTTAGTTAATTTGTTGATCTTGTTTCATAACCATTTCAAACTAAATTTTTGTACTGTAGACATAAAGATAAACATATACCCAGGTCTGTAATTTTTTGCTTAGTGCAGTCCTTTACTGTATGTTGATTCATGAGTGAGACTTCCATTTTTCACGCTCCACCATTATCATACACTATCTTTTAGCATTGCATGCAGTGTCTTAATCTTCCACTGACTCTGTTATTTACTTTTTAACTTAATTCAGTTACAGGTCATCCATAGTATACCTTAAAATGTCTTTTCTTTCTCTCTCTCTCTCTCTCTTTTTTTTCTCGCCAATTTATGATGTCGGATTTTGTAATTTTATTCTTTCACAGTAGTAATTTTTGGGTTTAATACATCTTCAATCTATTTTCATCATATAATTTTATTATGTGCATGGGTTTACTTTCTGCAGTTTTTTCCCCCACTTTTTCTTCATGGAAAAATTTTTGTTTCACATCTATGCAGAAAGGTTCAAACATACTCGTACACCATATTCCTGACTTCTTGCAAATTCCACATAAGCTTTGGCTTATGCACTCAATGTTTTTCTCTTGTGCTTATCAGTACAATATATTCACTCAGCATGCCTCTCCAAAATTCACCAAAATAATATGCCTCCTGCCCAACTGTTTTATCTGATTCAACTACCAAAATTACATCTTTGATTCTTATGAAAATTTCATTCTATGCCATTGTAATTAAATATTTACCATTGCTCTTTCATATCTCACATTCCTTCCACATATACAGGACAGTTTAAAAGACCCTCATACACTCCTTTCTCAAATCAATATTCACTTCCATAAAGCCATAGGATATATTTGAAAGGTGATATATGAGGTGAATGGGATGCAAAAAATTTAAAATTTGAAAATGAGATGGGGAAGTGAGAGAAATATTGGTCAAGGGTAACTGGGTTTGCCATGGTGGTATAGATGTATTGAAAGAATGGGAACTTAAAAGTTATTAAAATGAATATATTATTTAACTTTGAAATGATATTAGGAGAGAGAGAGAACTAGACCAGGTGGGAGGGTGAAGTGAGGAATTTATTGGTTTGGGGGCAAAACATCATCAAGGAAGCAACTACGGTATGTGTATACATATTCAGAAAGCACCGTGTTAAATGGTTTATTGGGTTGAGTTTGCTGCTGATGGGTGAGGTTCACCTTAGTAAACCTGATGAAAATCTTTGGACCATGTTTTGGAAAGGGAACAACAGAGCAGACGACACAACTGTTTGATTTAGCAGGTAGAGAGGGTGAATGACAATATATGGTGTTGCTCTTTATTCCAGCTAGATGTACACTGTCTTAGTGAAGGATGAAATGTCATAAATTGGATGGGATGGTAACAAAGCAAGATTTGCATACCAGATATTGTTCTGAACAAGAAAACCCCCACTGAGTCAAACTATATGGGGTGACAACGAGTTAAATTAGCTGATAGTTCAAATTGAAGTACGGTGATCATATTTACACACAGCTTCCAGTTTATTGATATTGTGATTTCTTTGAAATTCGGTAAATTAGCATAATGTGGATACCTGACTACTACCTATCCATACATAAAAGAGTACTTACCTGTAAATGAACACTATATACTGTACCTAAATACTGTACATACAATAAGCAAAAATAAAAACAAATAAGAATGTACTGTTAAACAGTTGGAAAGCAGGGAAGAAAATCATATTTCTGTATCAATTTGGTTTGACATATTGTCAGCATTTAGGGGTGGGAATGGCAGCAGAAATTTCATCTACTGTACAAACTTGAGTTGTACAATGTGTTTTATGCAACTTTAGTGTAAGGATAAGATTCGATAAGCCATCTCAACCTCAGTCAACCAACCAGCAGCAGTCTCCCTCACCCAGTAAACCGCTTGGGAAACTTACAACTTCCACTTGTACTGTACAAGAGACTTGTTCCTTTTAGATAAGAAAATTATGGTGTGATGCAGAAAATTAATGTCTCCTATGTAATTTGTGAAAATTATCCATTCTCAAAAGTGGAGTCTATTTACTATATACATTTTTGCAATTTAAAATACTGAGTCATAAAGGGGGTAGGAAATCTAGAGTGTTACTTTGAGCATCAAGGATTTCCTGTACCAAAGTTTTTATGCTTGAAAGCATTTGGTGCTACTGCCACCATGAAAAAAAAATAATTACAGAAAATAAGGTACAAGTTAAAGGAGTGTACCGGTAGACAACTTGGGGTAACTAACATCTGTCTAAGGCATTATGCACACAAAAATCTGTTTTATTATTTCTATAATTTTTTGATGAAAATTAATCTCTCTCAGCATAATTTTTAGCCCCTCCTCTAAAACCAGTTTATTTTTTCTATGTAAAGTGTTTTAAGCATTTAGGTACATCTCAACAATATCATATAAACTGTTCTGATATTTCTTTCTCATACACCTTGATTTTTCCTTAATTTTGTGATGAACTAGGGGAAGTACAGCACACACAACAGTCTCCCTTAATAGTGTGACTTTTAGTTAAGTTAGGTTTGTTTGATACACCAGGGAATGCTTACAAATCAGCCCAGGGTATCAGCTACTTTGGCTTGGCATTATATCTCAGAGGATAGGTGTATATGTCCCTGTGATCCTGATATTTGTTAGCCAGTTAGGTTATTTTGGTAAGCTGGTGGGGATATGGTTATGATGACACATGCCAAATATCATTTACACACTGCTTCTTAAGTGGGGATCTAATGGCCTGCCAGTACAATAAGGTAAACAAGCTGCCATTGTACCTATAGTGTCCCTTCATTTACTCTTTAATTGTACCCTTTTTTGTGTGGAGGGGGGGGGTAATCATCATCATCTCTAAAGAAAATAAATGTTCAGAATCCTCACTCTTGACATTTATCCATTATAATTTACATCATATTCTCCTACTGTCTCTACCTCTCTTTGTTAAAGGGATATCTAAGGTATTTGATTACTTTGGTATTTTTTTGTAACATGTCAGATGTCAATTTGGAGTAGAATTTTGAAATGCATGCAATACTGAAAATATCTTATGTCATTATTCCTTACTAACCATTCATGAAACTTTATATTGATTCCTATACTTCACTCTATAGGGTTTCCAGCAGAAATTTATAGTTTTTGCATTATTTTCACTTTTTTATTTCACAGAAGGAAGTACAAGTTTGCAGGAATATTTTTTGTTTACTTCTAACTCGGCCAATCAGCAGAAGAGTCGATATCACATGAAACTCATGCATATGTACTTAATTCTTACTTTGCAAATTCAAGGCTGATCTCTATGTCACGTGAATTTGAATTAGTGGGAAAATGGTTTTTATCTGTGGAGGATGCTCGTTGGAAGATTCAATGACTATTTGAGAAAGAAGTTTCAATTGTTGACATCTTTAGGTCTCATGGCATTCTTTTTGGTTCAGTAAAGTGTCCAAAGTGTAATTCAGACTGTCTGTATTGTCAATCCTCCTCTTTCTGTTAATTAAGGTAAATAAGGTTAAGTTTACACACCAGGTGAGTCTGGGGGGGGGAGGGGCATGGCATTGGGTCAGGTTTTTCTGGTAAGGTTAAGTTACACATGTTTACAGTACAGTACTCATATTTAGAGTTGTTTTTGCATGTTTTTACCCCAAAATGTTGGTAATTGGGGGATATACAGTACAGTATCTCCAAAAGTGCTCGTATCCTCTAGAAATGAAGATCATATTGCTTATGCTGTTGAGGGATATATCATTTCATTAATTGCATCATCACACATGTGAACCCAGACAATAGGTTTAGACTTTTGAAATGTTATTATCATACGGATATATTTTAGTCCCGTACAGTAGCTCTCTCCTATTCCTTCTTATTGACTGTACAGTACTATAAACTGCATGAGTTGCAACAGAAGGGAGAAAAGTATGCTTATATAACTTTGTCATTGTTGAGTTTAACAAAATGAATGGGTGAACTTCTACAATGTTTGAAGGTTATGCTGTATAAGTATTCAAATTGTTTGATAAATTTATATACAGGGATCTTACAAAAAAATGCAGTTCTTACAAATTTTTGTGGTGGTTGCATTATTGCTTGTATTATAACAGCAACATTGTTCTCACTTGTGCAAGACACCAAACATCAACAAGTGAGGAAAATGTTGCTGTTGTAGTTCAAGTATTCACACAATATCCATGAAAATCTACAAGTTACATATTTCTGAGACACCCTGTATACTGTCTGTGGGAAATATACTGTACTAAAGTGTTCAGAAAATGGTTTCAGTGTGTATACTGTTATACAGTATATGTACATTAATATGAAAATGACAGTTGCTGTATTTAAGACATTCAAGACTGCAAGCTGTAAAATGAATTTGTTTGTCAAGTTCATGAAATGGTGTGAGAACCTCAGTGCATTTTAATTACCGTTTATGTATATTGTAGCAAATTGTGGGAGTGTTTAGAGCAGTTATTCTTTCAGGGCCTTTTGAAGGGGAACCACGTATTCGTGCTGAGAGTGATGCAGCATACAAGCCTCGAGGATCATCAGCAAGTCGTGGGGTCCGCTCTAGCAAGACTAGATCAGCTGATGTGTCTGACGTTTATTACCAGGATGTCCCAGATGAGGCCGTCCAGCGTAGACGCTCCCCACGCACACAGGACACAGCCAGGTATATACTGTGATAAATTAGTTATGGTTTTTTAATATGCTAAAGAATAGTAGTTGGGAATTTAGGCTGGTATTTGGAGTAGAGACAGACCCACAAAGTAGTACAGTACTGTATAGAAGGCCTGGCATATATAGATTATGCCATGTTAAAGAGAGTGTAATAGATTATTTTGATATATTTACTTACATATTAAATTACCGGTAGATCTAGCATGTGCAGTATCTACAGATTTGGACAATAGCTCTTCCATCTTTTTATTGTAGATTAGTCTAGTATAACATGTTTCTAGTATTTTTTCTGGCTATGAATAGAAATTTCCAATATATATTCTTTAATCTACATCAGGATGTAGCATGAAGACAACAGATTCTATGGTTATCAACACTATTTTTTTTGGATGTTATAGATTTTGTATATCATAAGAATAAATAAGATCAGTTATACTAAAATGTGGTAGCTTTAAAATTTGTATTTCTATCTTGTAGTTTTCAGAAGATGAAAAAAAATCGGCTTTGACTGTCTCCACCTTTTAAAGACTGCATGAAGTAAGTCAAGGTGGAGACAGATTTTAGGTTTGGTTATACAGTACAGATAATTCAACCTGGAGATTTATTCAAGCATCTTGAAAATTTTATAGTTCTTCCATGCACCGACAAAATTATTTAGAATTGCAAAATTTTATCATTATCATTCCAGGTGATTAAAGAATGTTCAGTTTTGAAAAACTTTGGAGTTTCTCTGTGCTCAACAGTGCTGAGTGACTGCTAGTCATTACATGTGCTCACCACTTGTCAGACAGTTAACATTAACCTTGACTCAATTTTAGGAAGTTGCTGTAATTGAAAGATATTGCAGTACATTAGTACAGTATATCGTACTCGGAAGTAATATAAAATATACAGTACCTCAGGCTTCATTTATATTGACTTTGTGTTCCATCTAAAATCTCTCTTATTTTTCTACCATCTTCTATTATGGAATTTTATTTTTATTTTGAATGATGTCTTATTCTTTAACATGAGCCACTGCATTTGGTCTGCAAATTTGAATTTCTTCAAAAATCTTCATTTGTTGATGTAATAAATGGGGCTATTAATTTTATTCCTAAAATTTGTGGAAGATTCCCAGTTATCTTTAGCATATTTAAGTTGTAATAATCAGAAATTAGTTATATCAAGCTATGGATAACTTCAATGACATTTTATGGGATTTTCATAGCAGAAGAGGATACAGCATTGTCTTGTTTTATTTTAGTTATAAATAACCTAAAGTAACTTATGTCATGAATTTTTATTTATTTATAGGACCTTTATAAATCAGCAATTTCTTTTTTATTTGACTGAAATTATTTTGTTTTACTTGTTATTTTAATATTAATCATTCCCTTTAAGACACATGAGGATACTAGTATTTGTTTTTGGGGTTTCTTATGGAGTTTTAAAAGTTTAACTAATTATATGTTTCATCAACAGAAATGTCAATTACTTTGAATACATGTTAAAATAGTTTTGCAGTTACATATGGTATTTGCAATGTGGTTGAAGGCTTAAGGGTATTATTTAGCTCTTCTGGGAATATCTGCAAAATCATGGGATATATGTTGCACTTTGTTTGAAACATTAGTTGCACAAAGTTGATTGAGCTTATTAGGTTGGGTTGTTTTGCTGATAACTGCAGTAAAACTTTAGCCCATTTTTTCTTACATGTACTAGCAAAGCATTGCCCTGGAAGTATCCCCAGGTTTTGGCTATGCAAATGACTTTGATGCCCTAAACTTAAACTGCTTTTAAGATTCATTGGTTGTCATCATTGAAAGATATGAATGAAAAATGAAAATTACTATATACCCTGTATATGAAAAACAAAAATTCCATGTAATAGTAATTTCCCCTTTTTGTGTTCATAAGTCAAATAACCTGTACTGTACAATATTGAGAATGTGATCTGCCAATTGAAATTTAATGGGGAACATTAAACATAGTATGTCATTGGTAGTAATTCATGATTAATGATGAGCACTCAAGTTGAACTTTTAGAAGCAGCATAAGCATGGGTAACTTATATGCAGACTGTAAGTCAGACAGTATGCTGCTCCCAGTAGTAATTTATCCCCTTTGATGAGTTTAAGTGTTATATGAATTTTTTAAGGCATATCATGGCATCAAGAATATAAAATAATTACCTTTGTTTTGTGACGTTTGCCTCTCCCTCAAGAAGCGTTGATCTCAACCATGCCCGTAAACCCATGGCAAATTTTCCCCTGTAAAATTAAAATTACAGTAAATGGAAAATAAAAATATTAATTAATTTTTCCAGCTATTGCTCTCTTTGTTCCATTCCTAAAACAGTACAGTAAATAGAAATGTTCTAGATCTACCCCAACTTTTGTTTCCTTTAAGAATGCTTATGCAATATGCTTCTTTTTTCTCATCTAGATCTTTTAAAGTTATGACTACCAGTTAGTTTGTTCAGTATTCGGGGCTTAAGTTGCTGATGCCTTTAACTAAGGCTTCCTTCCCAAATTTAGTGACAATGCTAGTCTGTTCAAAACTCATTTTTGTAACTGTGGTGAGCTCTAGACTTGCTTATAAAAATAAGGACGATTTTAAGGTTTGTATATCAAGATAACAGTCTTCATCTAGTTGGGTTTGAAAGGGCACATTGCAGAAAGTTTTATGGTTGTTATTGTTATGCTTCTTTGTAAGGGCATGTATCTTGGATAAGCTCCTCATATTCATATTCTTCATATGGATAACATATTTTTGAGATTGGTGTTCTTCCTCACTGTAATTATATTACTATTTTACATGTGGCCATGGTTTTAATGGACTTTTCTTCTGCCAGACGAAATAAGCTAATACGTATATAAAAGAGACTATTTTCTCCAACTTTGGGTATAACCAGTCCCAAGCAGTCTATTGCATTGTAGTTGTACAAACAAGGAGTTGGGTGCCATGTAATGTAAAGTTGCTTGGGAAAAGAATAGGCCCTATTCTGGCCAGTGATGACGGATCCCTCGAGAAATAGAAGATAAAGCCTGAACATTATTTATTTATTTTATCTTTGTTTTCGATAGTGGCATCATGTTTAGTCTGCTCTGACTTGGACTTGTAGGCATGGTTGGAATTGACTATCTGTGAGGATGGAGGAAGTATCGTAACATTTCTCTGTGTCAGAGCTGATTTCCTCCCCAGTCATACCTATAAATCTTCAAGTACAATGTAGTGAAGATATGACCTTTTATAAATTACTTTCAGAAATATGCTTCTGGTCTTCACCTCTTTTCTTTCCCCTTTTCTTAATGCTTAATTCCATTATTCCTTGCTAGAAGAGCACCACAAACTCCTGATGCACCAGCCAGATTAGTATGGAACACTTGTCAACATTGCACAATTCATTACTGGTGATTTGAAGATAATTTTAGCACAACTCATTGTAAATTAAGTTTAGTACAGTATACATATACCCATTAAATCATGTATTTTTTTCAGTTTTATCTGTCTCTCTCATTATGTTTTGTTTGTTACACAGCATGAATCCACTTGTATGCTCCACTTCACATTCATCTCTGGTAATTTGCTACATTTGATACGGAGGATAATTTTTTTCTTTGTCATTTATGGCATGTAATTTTGAAGTGTAAGCTTATTTTAGTTCTCTTTATTTGATTTAAAGTTTTCTCACTTTTCCTGATTTGCATTGCACTGTGTATGTTGGTAGTATGCATGTGGGAGTCTGGTGCACTGTCTGTGTTTCAGTCGCGTTCTTTCTGCGGATGACCTGACCTCGGGCTACTCTAGTGGTGAAGCAGATGCTGGTGACCTGATCTACGACCTTAGGCATGAACCTGCTCTTCATACTGAACTTGAGCCAATCCTAGAGCCAAAAAGGTCGACCAAGGTTCGACGTACTCAAAGTCTCTCGGCCTCAACCCTTAGTCTCCATCGCTCTCAAAGAGCTGGAGTGAGGAGGGGAGAATTGAGAGAGGGATTGAGATTAGGTAATGCAGGTCGTGGATCAGGACCAGTTGATGACCTGGGTGCCCCTACCTCTTACAGTAGCTCAGGTCACCCCGCTGCCCCCCATCATGGGTCAAGTTTCAAGCGATCACGACCTGGTGAGGTGAGTGATGGAAATACGGTTGAAAGTTATCTGTGTAAGTGTGTAAATGAGATGGTGTTTTTGTCCTGACAGTATCTTATGTTTATCGTCTTAAATTTTTGCCATAAAATGCACAAAATTTGTATACTGTATAAGTAATTTGATTATGCAACCATTTTCTGAATAATTGGAATACTGTACAGTACTTCAAACCTGTTGGAATATTATTTATTCATTTACCGGGTATTCATTTTTGTTGTCTTTTTCTTGTATATGAAATTTTATAGCTTGTAATTCCAAGCATTTTCAGAAGTTAAACCAGTTATCTGTACACTCTGTCTTCTTTCACATCTTCGAGGATCCTGATGAAGTAAAATCTTAAATTATATATGCACTTAATAAAAAATGAATATTCAAACGTGATGTATGTCATTAATTAGTTCTGCCCTCGGTTGTGGTCGGTGATTGGTCAAATGAGCCCAGTATTAATCTACCTAACAATTAGAAATGGAGCTTAGTCCTAAAGTCCCATTCCTAATTATTCAGCTGAGGCTGTTACGGCTTAGGCCTATTTGACCTGATGTGGTTATAGTCAGTTGGAACTTTAGTAGATATATATTATATTTGTAAACTGAGAAGCTACACGAAGTTAAGCTTTGTGGTACTTTCAATCGAATGGTTATACATAGAAATTAGTATGGATATGAGTTCTACCAAGGGTCAAAATAGTGTAATTGTAAATAGAACGTGAGGAGCATTGTTAGAGTGTATGTCACAGAGAGGTGCGAGTCTATTCAGAAGTGCAGAATTAAGGAGTGTTAATTAGAGATGAGAGAACCAGCTGCATAAAGATAACGGGCATGTTAGTGTGAAATGTGAAAGTATTGTACAGTATAAAACTAAGGTGCAAAATGAGGGATTCTTTTACTGAGAGATGTATAACAAGGTGCAGAGTAAGAGAATCTGTCTGTGGGAAAAAAGTGTAAATAAAACCAAAGAGAGGTGGAATGATAGCAAAGGTGCAAAGTTAAACATTTTTTAGTCTGACCCATATTGCATTATAAGTCAATAAATAAGTATTGTACAAAGAATATGTGTGTTGGAGGCACTTAATCCAATTTTTTTAAGTCGTAAGATATTTGATTCACAGAGATAGATACTGTACCACTTTATAAGCTTAGGATTGTATCATAATTTTAAGACACTGGCTCAGTCCTGGGTGTCAGACAAGAATACTAAAATGTTAAATGCCAATGGCTGTCTCAAAGGTAGTGGTCTCATTTATCATTCAGAAGCCTTGGGTGTGGTGAATACCATCATTTTCTAAGAAGACATCATGCTATTGATCATTATTAATGATGTGAGACTTTCTAATTTAATTTATATTTTAACTATTAATATTAACCATGACATTGCATGTCCATGAATTCTTGACTTGTACTAAAACTGTCTTAATTATTTCTAATTATTTTGTAAATCACTTTGAATCTAATATTCATGCTTTTCCTCCTTTGTTTTAATTAGTCACATAGCACCTCAAACTGTTCCTCTTGAAATATATTTCCAAAGGTGTAAATGTTGTTGTTGTTGTTGTTGTTGTTGTTGTTGTTGTTGTTTTTTTATACTCGGGGATTAGCCCACTCGGGCACAGGTCACTGACCCACATCGGGAATAATTATTCATAGTAAATAAAATTTATAAAAAGTAAAATAATAATGATAATAATAATAAAAACACTGTAGTAATTTTAATATAGAACTATAAAGAAATGAAAAAGAAATCAATTGTGAGAAATGCTATATGTATGTTGTGTTGTCAAGTAAGAGAAACATTTGAGACCTGCAATTATGTGTAAATGAGGGAGAAAGACAGATCAGCAACCTGGGACTTGGTCAAAAAAATTTTGATGCCATATAGCAGCAGGGTCTACCATGTTGCCTGATTACCGTATATACTCGTGTGTAGTTTGAGTTTTTAAAACCAAATTTTTAGGCAAAAAATTGGGGGTCGACCTCTACATGTGTAATAGTTTTGTTAGGTTGAACCCGAGCATGATGGGAAGGGCGAGGAGCAACTTTTAGCTTCAGACATGAAAAATATTTACCATTTACTGCCAGTAAACAATGGAAACATAAAATATGTACCAATTAGTAATGAAAAGTTGTGCAGTTCCTTCAGCAGATGAAGCTCACCAACTTACAATAGGCTAAATTACCTTACAACGTGCTTTCAGTAGTCTATGTTGAAGTTCTTAGCACAGGCTAACTTATATCATATTCGGCATCACAGTACTCATTGATCTACAATAAATACCGGTAATAAAAACCTTTTTGATATTTCACACTTAATATAATAACCGGTAATCCACTTCAACCTCCTATTGTTTACAACGATGCATGACGCACCACCAGCTGTTGCGTATCAGCTAGACGGTACACGTGTTTTTCGAATCGTTTTTAGTCAAAAACTGTTACATCACATGTATATTTGACCTTAACTGTGCCTGAATGAATATATTCTCGGAAATAAATAGTAGTTTTGCTGAAACATGATGTATTATGTAAAATAGGATAACATTCATGAAGAAAACAAAAGATTTTACCTAACCTTCTGGTGTTCAAGAGAAGTTACTCGTTTTTTTTAATAGTTTTCGGTTAAAATACTGTTATATTACAATGATATTCTATTCATACTGTGCTTGATATAATGTATTCACGGAAATGTAATATTTTTGCTGAAATGACGTACGTATTACAGTGGAAAGTGGGATAAAATCGTGACGAAAACAATGACTCGCTTTCTTTCGTTCAAAAGATGTTACCGTAATCGCTTTTCGAATGGTTTTCAGTTAAAAAAAACTGTTGTATTACAATAATATTCCCTCCTAATTGACTTGAATAAATACTTGACTGGAAATATACAGTATTTTTGTTGAAACTACCTGCGTTTCAGTGTAGTGTCGTAATAATAAATGGTAAACAAATTGCCTTCGGCACTCGGTGTTTCAGGCACGACAAGCCTCAGTTTATAGGACGTAGAGTGTTTTTACTGAAGGTTTTATTGTTCCAATACCCTCAAAAACTTGGGTCGACCTATAAACAAGGAATATCATAAATTAACGATTTCTTGGTAAAAAAATCAGGGTCGACCTATAAACAAGGGGGGATTATAGACGAGTATATACGGTATTCTATATTTTGTGGAAATTATATGATCAGGGATTACTTACTGTATACGGTAGGTGGAATGGATATACAGTATTGTAGAATGGTAAGTAAAAGAAGGCAAAATTAAATTTATTATTATTATTATTATTATTATTACTACTACAAGTGAGCTGAATTTTGTACATATCTCATAGACAAACAACCCTGTAATCACTGTAATGATAATTATGAAATAGTCAGTCATTGTGGAAGTTATGCTCTTTGTTTTTGTGCACATCAGTTATAGCATCAAAGTGTGTGACAAAAAATCCAAAAGAAATAGAACAAAATTAGGACACAATCCTTTATTGACATGCTTTGTGGAGCAGTTTAGGGAAGAAAGCATTTGTGTAGATGTTTCATTAAATATGGGAGTACCTGAAAAAAGGAAATTCTTAATTGTACTGTACCCCTGTATGTTACAGGAACAGAGATAGCCCTCAGGAAATTTTCTCTCTCCATAGTATGAATGGAAGTGTCTGAATGCTGTTAATAGTGTGTGTAGAAGTGATATATGAATGAGAGGGAATTGAATCATGCATGGGGCAATTTGTTTGAGGTAAATAGTAATAAAGGTGTTAATAACATAAAGTTAAATCACAGCAAAAAACACATAAATTTGTCACTGTTGAATATGAATGATGCTGTTATGTTAGCTGTGTCAGACAATTGTAAATAGTTTACTTTTTTCTCATTAATCATACCTCTCTTCTAGTTCTATATACACCTTCACTTCTATACATAAAAACCTCTTTTTTTTTATAATGATAATTTTCTACATCCTGCCAGTGAATGTAATGGGGCATAAAGTTACTCCTGTCTGTCCATCAGTATAAAATATTTTTATAGATTAATTTTTAAAAGGCCTTGCAGATCTTATCTTAGATGCCTCACCCCCTTAGGGAGATTCCCTCAGAGGAGGTGGCTATGACATATTGCTTGTGCCTACCTCTCCCTCACACTAAGTAAGGTGTAAACCTCAAGTAAGGTGTAAACCTCTAGCCCTTACACATGTTACATTACCTCTATACACCCTCTTAACCATCCTATCCTCTAACATCCATCTGTCACATCCATGCTTATTGGAGAGGTTATCTTCACCAAGTCCACCATTCTGCATTACACATCCTCATGCCCTCTCATTTACTCCAAGTATTCCACACACCCATGTATCTTCCCCTTCCATTCTGTGAACTCCAGATGCAGCCCTCAGGTAATTAGGTTCTTTATCTTGAGGTTTAGGGCATTCTGCTCTATTCCAAGCCCGTGCTTCATTGCCATATGTGAAGGTAGGAAAAATTTTATTATCCCTCAGTTCCATCTTTATCTCTAAGCTTACATGCCTTCTCTAATGATATGTTTTCACTCTCCAATTGTTTTCTGGTTTTTACTCTATTGTACTATTTTCACGTACAGTAATATCATTCCCATATACAATATTTGAATTTCTTAACCTCCTTCAGTATTTCAATCTTCACAATTTATACATTTGTGTTTGCTCTTTTTTGTGTTCCATATGGTTTTCAACATTCACTCCAACTCATTTTCTCAGGTACCAATAATTTGCCTTTCCATTTACTATACAGTATTGAAATTTTTTTTTTGTTGCACTCTGTCAAAGTCATTCATTACCCTTTACAATTCCTATTCAGAGTACAGTACAAAAAAGCACGTAATCGTCCATTCTTACTTTGATGATTCTACTCTTCACTCATCTTCACATTTTCCCTTCCCCCTAATTCTCAAACTAGATCTGTTTCTCGAGCTGATATCATTTCATCTATCAATGCAGATCTGTGCAGCATCTCCGAATGGGGAGGTAGAAACTTGCTTAAATTCAATATTAATAAAACTCAGTACAGTATTTACCAACTACACTTTCCAAATTAGATGATCTCCCACCAATCACATTTCAGGATGCAATCATTCTGCCAAACTCTAAAATAGATATGCTAGGCCTCACCATTTCCTCTAATTTCATGGAAGCCACACATCCACAACATTGCTAAAGCTGCCTCCTGAAAGCTAGAAATGCTGTACAGATGCCATAGCTACTTCACCCCTGAGCAGTTGCTTCGAGTTTATAAGGGATTCAATCGTCCTAACTTGGAGTACTGCTCTCATATCTGGGGTGGCTCTTCTGTCCAACAGTCTCCTCCTTTAGTTGATAATCTTTCTTCGCTGCAATGTTGCTTCACTCCACCTCTTTTTTACAGGTACTTTAACGGGCAATGTTCGGTGGATTTAGCATCTTGTGTACTGCCAGCAAGGCTGTGGGCTCGTAACACTCATCTTGCCCGCGGTGGCCACCGTTTCTCTGTGGATGTCGGTCTCACTAGAATAACCCGTTATAGTACATCTTTCTTTCCTCACACAGCCAAACTGTGGAATGCTCTGCCTTCTTCTGTGTTTCCATACTCAGAAAATCTGTCTCACTTCAAAAAGCTGGTTTTCTGGCATCTTTGTGGTGCAGATTAATATAATCTTTTTCTTTTCTATTTTTAATTTCGTTTTACCCTTATTTTTTTGCCCCCTAGATCTTGTTGTGGGTCAATGACCTATGCCCGGGTGGGCTATTCCCTGTGTATAAAAAAAAGAAAGGAAAAGCTAATGCCAGCCACTTCCTACCATCTAGTTTCAGCACCATTTTCCCATCACTCCATTCATATACAGTACAGTATATGTTGAACAACCATGTAAACATCACAGTCCTGCCTAAATCCCACTCACCCTCAGAGCTCTCTCTTAGACCTTCATTTACCAGTACAGTACTCCCTCACACTTTAATGTTCCTGTAGAAAACTTTAGTTGGACTGAGTATCTTTTCTCTTACTCCATAAATCATCATTTGCTCCCACAGTGGTTCACATCTTCTTTTCCCTCACTCTTAAGTGTCTTTTTTATACTCTGCATACATTCTCTCTCTTTTTCACATCAGTTACTCATATTACACCATATTGTTCCTCATCGTAGACTTCAATGTTTCGTTTCTGTAATAGATGATCCGTATTTAGTTTACTGCATGCATAATATTTGAAATAATGTTGAATTAAATCTTCCTTTGAACGTGCATAAAATTTACTTTGACTTTTTAGATAAATAAAATGATTCATAGCATGATATCTTTTTTGGAAGAACGAACATTAACTGACTCACATTGCATAGGGTTGTATTAAATGTGTATTATAAGTGAAAAAATAATATGAATGAATTGTTAAAATATATACAATACAGTATTCTAATTTTTTTATTATTCATTATGTGTATTTATTAAGTTTTAATCTATTGCATGATTTACAGTATATACTTACACATTATTGGTTAACTGAAAGACTAGTACAGTACATGGTTGCATAATCTGATGTAAGATAAAATTAAATTTTATTGTATAAAGTTTAAGTGTCATTTTTAGGTTAGTTGTGTGAAATATAAAATTCCCACGGTAGAATCATAAAAAAGATGGTGGTCTGTGTCTGGATGATCTGTGTGTTAAATACAGCTTCATGCTTTTTTGTCTTGTTGCCATGGTTATAATTTTAAGAACATTTTGTAGTGCAGTGGACTCTACTACTGTATATGCCATAGTTAAGTGCAGAGGGTTAGTGGGTATTTGACAATGAGGCAAATTGAGATAGATAGTAGCAATACCTGTATGCATATATAGTTTATAGTATACAGAAGTTACCCTGAGTGAAAAATATCATAGATAAATTGATGATGCAATTATAGAATTATACAGTAAAATCCTTGTGTGAGGCATAAAATTTCAGAGAATTCCAAAACCTGCAGTTAAAATTTCCATGCATCCCAGAAGGTTATCTTTAAACATCAGGAGGTTGTTACATGTGTGCAATTAGATAACTTTAGTATTGTGTCAGACCATTATAATAAAGGCAGCACAATAAAAATTTTAATTTTACAATTACTATACCTTACCTATAATTTCTGTTGTCTTTGGCCATATGGCTCAACTGTGCTAAACACTGACCTTTGACACTAGACTATTCCTCAACAACATAAGCTGACTTTTTCTACTATGTGAATCAACTCAGAATCACATGCTGTGGCTGTTGTTTTACCCGTACTATGCACACTACAGAGCATCTCATGTGATTAGTTGGTATCTTTTGCACTGGAATCTTGGTAAATCTACAACATTAATGTTCTTTCCATATCAGAAACTTATAGTTACACCAGATTTAGCATTTATCTGACAATTGTGGATGATACAGTAGATTGGCAGATACAGTATTCATGAGTCCACTGTTCTACTGTATCAGGCTACAGTATTATTTATGTTCATTATCATTATTCATTAGGTTCATAATTTATATTTTCATGCTTTTTTTAATAGCCATATTACCTGTGCTTATTGTTTTGGGTTCTTATAGGCATTTTACTTCTCCTGTGTCATGAGGTGGATAATGAAATTTTGTCATGACTCCTTGCTGCAGGAAAATTTAATCATCCCAGAGGGGAATCTTATTTGTGTAAATTCGGGCATCTGGTTATTTGTGTTTTATTGATAAGAAACTTTCCAAGTACAGTACTTTGGATTATTCTAAGGGCTTAGATGGTCAACACTGAGGTTGCAAAAAGTTAGTTTAAAAGAATATTAATCAACAGTGCATGAAAGAATTTTCTACTGGGCTGTATCATAATGACTCTGGACGATTCATCTATTCCTGCTATGCTCTGACAAGCGTGGCACACAGAGGTCGTGCCATATGGAAGTGTCCAAAACAGGGTTGGTCTTCTGTGCATGGGGTGCTGGTTGTAACACTGTAGAAAATTTCTGATAATGCTTGATGACATCAGCTTTAACACAGCTATTTCGCCAAATGCACCTTCTTTTTGGCATCCTTTGAAATTCATTGGCTTTTGCAGGCAATTCAATGAGTTTTCCTATTTTAAAGATAATATTATTGGGAGTTCATCATTTTTCTACTCTTGCAGCATATGGGTTATTAGCATTTTCTAATCTTACCTTAATCCTTTGCTTGATAACATATAGAGTTGAAGGTTTTGCAGTTGAGCCACATGTATTTGGAGAAAGTTTTTGAATTATCAATGTAGCAAAAATGTATTTCTGTAATAACCAATTGTGTTGACAGCTATAGTTTACTAATACCAAAAATATATGATAGACAAATATGTACAAATCAAATAATTTGTGTATGAGGCAATTTAATGTATTATGAGCATAACAGCTTGAAGTCTTAATGTTTTTCAACATTTCAGTTGTAGTATTATGTAATTTATTTATGTATCCAATTTGTGTACTCTTATGCAAATATATGCTCTTTTAATATACAGTATGTACATCTTCCTGTACAGTATTACACACACATTTCCCAATCATTCATTATCATTTATTTATTCTTACTGCTATAGAAGATTTGTTCTTTTATGGTTCTCCCTTTCCACAACAAAGCCCCAAATCTAATACACCTGTTGCTTCATACAAACGAACATCATGCTTTAAGGGTACAATACATACAGTACTGTATATATAAATGTATATATAATTTACTGTTACTGCATATAAACTAATCATATTGGATATATATTAAAATACTTTGAAGGGACAGTTGGACTGTAGAGTACAGTACATACCTTGCCTTAGATTTAAACTTTGTATTGCAATTTTTCCAAGAGAACAGTGGAGTACATTTTATGCTCATTATTTAAACAATAATTTAACCAAAAGAATACCAGAGTATATATTCTGCTTTCATCAGATCTCAGCCTACGCTACACTTCCAAGAGCCGCCAGCAAAAGGACAGTCGCGAAAAAGAGGCAAGTCTGAGATTCGTCCCAGACCAAAATCAATGGTGAGGTTATATTAAGTGTGACACATGTATGCATTCACATTGTACCTCATGTTTCTTAAGATGTTAGTATCAACACAATAATCTTGATTTCTTTGTTCTAACACTTCAAATCCTGGAAGCAGATTCGTTTTAGTTCCTGCAATGTGGCCTGAATTTAGAACTTCTGTTTGCATCCAGAGGCCTTGATTCACATTGTCATGGTTTTGGGGTGGTTCGGTAGTGGTAGGAGTGGATTATATTATATAAAGATAATATTATGTCGTATTTCTTATTTCTTACCGTAGAGTTCGATACCTTCACACTGGTTACTTACAGGAGATTATGGCGTATCTACGTAGAAGTTCACTCCACCACTCGACATTCCATGATTTATACTTGATAAATGATGATTTAATGAATTCATTTAATTTTCAACATCCATCTAAGTTATTGGTTATACTATGTCATAACCAATCAGTCATTACCTCTAGTAATAATAAGATAGGATCACAGATACGGGCAGATAATTGCACTTACATTTATTTGTCAAGCTTCCATACAATGATTTACAATTTGCATGGATATATGATTCACTCACGTTCACGCTGTAATAAAATTAATCTTCTAAAAGAGAATTTTAACTTGGGGACACATGTGATTACTCCACTATGGGTATAACTTAACAGAGCCTTAATTCTTCAAGTGATACATTTACTGCCAGCCTGGATTGCTTTTGTTGCAACCAGGCTTCCGCACAAGGACTTCTTTCCACGGGCCACAGCAACAAAAAGTACTCTTGGGTTACCACACATGGTGTCGTGCAGGAGAACTCTGTAAGCGTGACTTGAATTAACCATTTAGGTGCAATAGACCAGCCTGGATTGCTTTTGTCGCAACCAGGCTTCCACACGTGATATTTCCACGGGGATAACAACCTAGGTTAACACGCTTAGTCTCGTGTCGACCTTCCACGGCCATAACAACAAAAGGTACTCTTGGTGTACCACACATAGTCTCGCGTCACTGAGTCACGGTAGACGGTTGTCGCGGCAAGGAGAACTGGTAAGCGTGACTTGAATTAACCATTTAGGTGCAATAGACCAGCCTGGATTGCTTTTGTCGCAACCAGGCTTCCACACGTGATATTTCCACGGGGATAACAAACCTAGGTTAACACACTTAGTCTCGTGTCGACGACGGTTCACAGGACGGAGTGGCGGTGGAGGACTCTGTGTGGTGTGGTGTCCCGCCCCCTTTCAGGAGGGAGAGGATGGAGACGACGTCTTAACTAACCCATGGCTCAGGGGGTACTACTTAAAATGAGGTTTTTGGGTGTGAAGCGATGAACAGTACAACACTGTTTCACTGCCCACCCCCCCTAAAGGCTGGCTGACATACACTAATTGAAAAATACATGTCCCAGTTATGCCTCGCCAGGCGTCTTATCTCTGGTAAAACAAGCTTTGGAGTTGGTTGCGTGGGTAAGCCTAACGCAACCCATGACACACATACTGTACAGTATTGTGAGCTCATCATTTCCACAATACATCTCCATCTCTGCCTTCTTTGACAGAGCTGTAGTTCTCTCTCCATATATTACTTCAGGTGCAAGTTATCCTCTTTCCCAGGACCACTGGTTTGGGAATAAGTAACATGACCATTTACTATACAGTACACCCACCTCTTGTGTTACGCGGGGGTTACGCTCTTGAAAACCACCGCTTAATTTAAAAATGCTTAAATTAAACATAATTTTCCCATAAGAATACATGTAAATGGTACAGGTTAGGGGAACCATTATAGGGTACGAACAGTGCTCTCACTTAAACCAAGCGCACGACCAACCTCTGACGCACGCTCTCCTCTCTGAAGGCGGGTAATCACATTTAATTTCACGTCCATTGTGATTGTTTTTCGTGCCTTTTTAGCTTTAGACACCCCAGAGTAGGCAAATGAACGTTTTCCAGACATGCTCAATGGGGGAAAACAGCGTTTAACACTAAAAACACACAATGTAAATGAAAACACAGAAAAAGTAGTGCTGGTGTGAACTGAGAAAGTGATACACGGGAAGCTTGTTGGACGTCGTCACACTTGTTGTACAGAATACTTCATTGTCATCATTATCTTCATCGTTAGTAGTAATAATCTTTATTATTACGTTATTATAATAATTATTATTATTAATAATAATATTAAAATCGTTGATGTTGATATGACTGCGACTTCATAGTTTAAGCACCTCACCAGGCATCACATGCGACTCTACTGCCAGGCGACCAGGTGAATACATGCGGCAAATTTAAACTGTCTTGAGCGCATTATTTCCAAAATAGGTGCGCTTAAATTAGCTTTTGGTATTAATTGAACAATCGCGTTATTCCAAAAACGCTTAAATCAAACGCACGTATAACGTGAGTTACCTGTATCGGTAAATATTTAATATAACCATTACTAGGTATACATTTAGCATTTGTGCTTGTAGCTTGTACTTCAATTACACTCATGCTTTATAAAATGATTACAGTAGTTACCTGCATTATGTAATAGGATAGAATTGCATTAAAAATGGAACAGTTATAAAAATATCATCTTACCTGTAAGATAGCTATTTTTCTTTCCAGTTAACATTAATATCTTAAGCTAAATGTCAACCATCATATACCACTTACTGTATACAGTATGCCATTCCACTGTCGGCTAACCCATGAAAGCAAGGAGAATGGCTGAAACAGTGATAATGATGACACTACCTGCAATGTAAATGTACTTTTAGATTCAGATATCATATGCCAAGAGGGATTCATATTTGTCACAGAGTTTAGCTAAATGTACACTCAATAAAATAAGTATTGAACACCCCAAGATTGATGGAATAGAAAATGAACGATAAAAACTAACTGACACTGGTACCCACAGGAATATTTTTACAGTTTTCACACGGTTTCATATTGTTACGCATGGCAGGGTGGTTGGTACTTTTTTTTTTTTGACTGTGCATGGGATCTTGAGATATACAGTATGTGTAATAATCATCAAGATACAAAAATTTCCATGATTCTTATATTTTCTGTTTGGTTATTCACTTCAGATTAATGCAGCAGATGTGACTCGTGGTGCTGAATGGGCACGAGCTCAACGAGTTGGATCTACTATGTCACTGAATACTGAGCTAGAGTTATCAGAGTCATCTTCACACTCTTCTTTAGCCTCTATTGCCTCTACTTCTCAAGGACAGCATTCAGTTCGACCAAAGACTCGAACAGGCTCCGTGCGTAGGGCAAGAGTCAACTCCCAGGGTAGAAAAGGAACAGGGTCATTGTCAAGATCTTCGTCCCGTTCTCAAACAAATGTTGTCAAAAGAGGCTCACTGGAGGCTGCTTCTGAATCAGAATAATGATTGATGCTAGATAATTTAAAGGTCACAATTGTTAATGTGATTATTGTCTGTTAAATGGTGTTATGGACTGTGATTTAGAAGCTTATGGAGATAATATGCAGATCTGTGCAAACATTCTTACATGCCAGATTTTGCAGGTGATATGAAACAGGAATATTTTTTGTTATTCCTTTTCCTTAGGAAAAGTGTAATGATTTAGTTCTAGAGGTACTTTGAATTACATTTTACTTTGCAAAGTATGACTGTAATTGCACTGTATATTTTATACAAGATTTATTACATATGGATAAAACAAGTCTAATATAGGTGTTTCATCAACTTGTTTCATCCTGATAACCAAAACAGTGGTTCATAAGGAAGACTATAATTACTCTGCAATCGTAAGTTGAGAATGATAAAGCATTACACGGTTTAAATTTTATATTTCTTTAATATTTGTGCCTCTCATCCATTTTTACCAATTGCCTAACTGACACTGTCAGTTATAGGGGCACACCTTACTCACAGTTTCTAAATGTTTTATCCATTCCTATCCTCGGCGCTTGACCATTAAGCACCTTGTATCATGCTAAGTTGATCAGTGTCCGCACAAAATAGAATCTTGCTCTTGTACACTTCTTGCTTGATGTATCACCCTGAGAGGATTTGTGGTCTTCCTTCTCGTTGGACAGTGTTCATCTTCAATGCATGTAAATTTTACAATACATACACACATACATGTATAGATGATTTTTTTATTGATATTTTTTTCATGAGAAGCTAGAGATTAAACTGTCTTGTAAAGATATAAAAGCTTCCATACATATTACTCTAAGGTCCTTTGTGTTGAATCTATTTAAGGTATGACAGTTCCTTGTGCAGGACTTGATGTGTGAGTCAAACTCATCTTGAAAAGTCACCTTGTATTTATTTAATATTTCTAAATGCATATATCAAATACTGTATGGAGAGTTTTACTTAAAAGTTGATTCACAGTTTTGTTAAGAGCTGTTTTTGCACATTGGAAGTTTTGCTTTGCATTATTTATAACCTTTTTGCATATCAAAAAGAAAGACTGTTGATAATTTAGGTGCATTTGTATATATGATATTGTTACAGCACCATCAGAGAAAATATTCATCATATATCTAATTCATTAATAAGGAGATTCTTAGATTTATTAAAAACAGGAAGTAATAGTAAGTAATCATCGGTGATGACAGGCAGTGTTAAACATTATGCCAGTGTTCATGTGTACATAGGATTGCTAGTATTGTTTTCAGGAACACTTTTTGGAGGCTTCAAGGTGATTGATATGCATGGTAATAGCAAAACTACTACACAGAGATGTCTGGACAAGTCACTCATTAGTGTATTGGTGTAGTGATGTAGTTGTCCTAATACCCTGCTCATCTAGGCTTGGCAGATCAAATTCCCAAGTTTTTCTTGGTTCAGTCTAATCTTATTTAATCAAAATTATTTTGTTTTTAGGTAATATACAGATCATTACACAATTAAAAAGGAAGAGTACTGAGTCTGGACCAAGGAAAGCTTGATGCTTGAAAATATAGAGTATTCTCTACCTCGATTGAGCAGCATTTTAATTATTTAAGTAGCTTCACAGTAGAAGTTGTTTAGAATACAGTTTTCACAACTTCTTATTTGATTTTGATGTAATTAATGCAAAATAGCTCAAAACCATGACATCAACCATTGATCTCTTAAAAACAGTTTTGCTGTGCAATTGCAAAAACAGAAATAACAACGCAAAATTAAGATGGCCACTTTGGAGCTTTAAGGGTTTATGTGCCATTGCTATCTCTGTCATTATGAAGGAGAGGTGTTAATCTAGCCTCTTATAGCAAAGAAATACTCTTCAAGTTTCCATTTATAATATGTATATTATATAATAATGTTGTGAAGTCCAATTTTTTTATTATGGGAATATCCAGTCCCTTCATAGTTGTAAAGAATATATTGTAACCTCATTTATGTTATCGGTATGATTGTTTTAACGTAAATAAAGAATGAAAGACGATGCATTTATCCCATACCTTGCACTCTCTGTAAAATACATTTTACATGGGATTTTTCTTCTGTGTAAGGCAGACATTTTATTCGGATAAAAATTATATTCTGTTAATGTGCTCTTAGATAGTTTAAGACCATGTAATATTGCATATTACTTTTATTTTTTTATTTTTATTTATTTTTTTTTATTTTTTTATTTTTTTAAGTGGATAGAGAGAATATGTTTAAATTTGTGTATTTGGTAAGATATCTTGTTATCTTGGCAGTAATGATTAAAAATTAGTACCATATAGTGTCATTCCACTTTTAACGAGAATAGAGTAAATTGTATCAAATGATTCTGCATACTTTATGTAGTCACATTTTTTTGTACCCCTTTTTATATATAGTAAACCCCTGGATAACTCGGCATTTGATAATTTGGAATTTTATATAACTTGACTGATATACTCTCAGAGTTTATTTAAAAATACCTCGGGGAAAACAGGTTACATAAAATAATCCCGGAATTATTATTGACCCTTTATTCAAGATTCGCATTCAAAATTCAGCTATCCACGAGGCTGTTAGAAATTTTTTGACTAACCACTGGCAGATGAGCATCTGCACACATTCTGTGGTTAGTCAGTGCTCCTGTGTGTGTCGCACCTTCTCTCTCTCTCCACCCAGTACATGGATGTGTATAAGGTGCTATACATTGCACCATACAGTATATAGGACACCAGAATTAATATTCAGCACCCCCTGGTAAAATTTGGTTCCTGCGGTACTGACCCAGTGACACCCAACATCCTCCCCCATTCATGTTAGGCCTTTCTTTGTATGCAGAATATCTCCACTTTTAAAATAATAAAAAAATAATAATAATAATTAACGGTTTAATGAAAAAGTTCTGCAGCCCGAAGGCTGAAAATATACATTGGACATAAATGACTTATTATATACATTGGTGGTTTAACAAAAGCCTTCATTAGAGAAAAGTAAAGGAACATACAGATTAATGTTTACAGTGGAGGTCACGCTAATCATGTGCGCTGAGGTGTTGAACAGCAGACACGTAGTGTAGTAACTCCCTCACAGATGGTGTCACAGGACCTCACTCACTCAACTGAGTGAGGTGTCCCAGGCCTCCCTATCGTGGACGGATTAACACATAGTTGGTGGTGCCGAGTCTCACGGGCAGTTATCACTGGGTACCTGGGACCTCGCTGTGTGAAGGTTAGCTTGGGTACGACTCACCTGTTACTGTTGAGTTGTGTCATAGACTTTATTTAATCTACAGTGCAATTCCTTTTATTAAAATTCCAACTATCTGAGTCTTCTGGGTATGTGAACTTTGTCCCCTTTGATTCTGTTCAGTAAAAATTCAAATTTAGTCCAACATTCCGAACACAACTGAAGTCATTTATGACACCGATAGCGCTATACCAGTAACTGCTTTTTCAACAAATTGCTTTTATAAACGGTAAAATTGATACATAGCATATACTAAAATACAATAGCACATTTTATGTACAAAAAATAGCTCCCTCCACACTCAAACCATTATCGAAGCAATGCCACAGTTCAGCCAGGCAGTCAACCAGCTGACAGAGACGTGTGTGTGTGTATGTGTGTGCCATGACGTTACATTGGAGTTAGGGAGGCGGGTAAGTCTGCCACACAATGCAGCTCACTGCTTCCACTTACTTTTGCCTCTCACAGACACCTATGCGCTTCATTTTTCTTATTTTATAGTTTTATATTTTAATTTCTTTACAGTATTTCTAAATCACATTAGAGTATTTTAATTTTTATTCTTTTCCTCTATTAAAGAAACCAGTTTTCCGAGGATGGATGATAATATCCTGAGTGATATAAGTTACTTGCTTTTCACATACAGACTTGAATTATACGTAGAGAAAAACAATTATTTTTGTTTGAACTTATTCTTTATTTTTTTAAGTGACCAAATTACAGTGGTACTGTATACAGAAGTGCTGCACCATTTAATGTTTCCGTAGCATCCCCCCTCCACCACCTGCCTCACTTACCATGCCTCTGTCACCTACTACGATACTTTATTCTTCACCTGCAGTGCTGGTAAGTGTTACTTTTTGAAAATTAGTTATTACATGTACACATCTATGGGTCAATATTGTTTTATTGTTGTATTATTGTGGGGGGGAAGTGCCCTGAAAATTCGGAATTTGGGATAATTCGGCAATACCAGAGCCCCTCATAGGGGCCGAATTATCAAGGGTTTACTATCCCCCAAAAGATTATCATCTGTTCTATGATGCCACCATGCACATTACAGTCCCATGCTTTGTTTCAATGTGGTTGCATCTGTCCCTGCTCATGTAACAAATGTTATTGTTATTAATTGTTGCATAACCTTGTGATAGCTGTTATACTTTGTATTATTGGTGAGAGGAAAATATTACAATTCAGATTTTGCTCTTGTTTTGGTGACTGAAATGATCAGTGACAGTAACTTTGTAACTTTGAAAATAACTAGCAAGCGTCCTACTGCTGACTCCCGCCTCTGGGAAGGCAAGGCTTCAAGGAAGGCTGTGTCTCTGGAGATAAAGTTATACATTGTTTAGCAATAGGCTTGTTATTATTAATGTGGCGAGTGTTGTTATATTTTTTATTTTTTATTTATTTAATATGTGTAAGATAGCATTTCTGTGATACATGTTTGCATTGGCCAGGTCAGGAACATATCCCATTGAAACCCATGTTAAAAGCCTTTCAATTTACTTAGGGTTATCAGGAACACAACCCTATCATAAATAGCGACTTGACCACTTATTACAATACTGTATAAAGCTTGCCCAGTACAGCTTTACAGTATTTAACCACATCATCTCACTAGGTCCTATCATTTAACATTATTTTCTAATAATACTTTTAACAGGGAGGTACTACTGCCTGGGAAAATATTGGAAGCATAATGTGTTGTCAAATGGTAGACCTTTCTGCCATGTGGCAACACAAAAATTTTGGCCAAATCCCAGGTTGCTGATCTGACTTTCTGCCCCATTTACACACAATTACAGGGTCTCAATTGTTTCTCTTACTTTGACAACACAACATACATAATGTATATCGTTTCTCACTTTTGATTTCTTTTTTTGTTTTTGTATGTATTTGTTATTATTTTTATTGTTATTAATTTTTATTAATTATTATAATAATAATAGTTATTATTATTACTACTACTACTACTACTACTACTACTACTACTACTACTACTACTACTACTACTACTACTACTACTACTACTACTACTACTACTACTACTACTACTACTACTACTACTACTACTACCTTAATATTAACCTATCCTAATACATAAGCAACTATCCTATCTGTGTTAAATTAGTTGAGCCGCAGATCGATGCGGCATTCGGTGACTGTAGCCTCATAGTCGATATCTGCAGCAGTTGACGGAGTAGGGGCAGAAGCTCTCGTTCCCCTGAGGCAGAGCAAAGCCGACCGAAGGAGAGAGAAGGACAGTCGACATCTCATCCAGGCTGTGACATAACTTCTGGGCTGCTGCTTCTGTTCGGAGATCAGCTCCGCGAGTCTGGCGTAGAAACATCTTGCGCTTGGGCCCATCCCACCAGAGGTTGTGAACACTAGCGGAGTGAAGCTGCCTTGATCGACATTTTGAATTCTCTCCCCATATGCCCTTCTCTTGTCGTTCTCGTTCCTCCTATGTGCAGCATCGAGAGCTAGGTTACGGTGACAAACGGCCATGGGATCAAAAATCCTGATGTCGAAGAAGGCTCGCTGTCCCCGCGTCCAGAATCCTCGAGCACTGACGTCCACACGGGCTTCGTTAGATGTGTTTGAAGTCCTGTGTTGGAGGATCTCGCCATCCAGTGGAAGGAGGGTCGGTTCTACCATGACGTCCCGGCAGGTTTCCTTCAACATATTTGCTGTGAGATCCCTTACCTCGTCATGCCTCATGCATATGAAGCCCCCCTTCTTGCAAACCATGGCGTGATCGCCATCATAGGAATAGCCACACACGCATTGGGAGGGCAAACCATCTACTGGCCAACCGTACCTTAGAGCAATGGCATCTGTAAATTCTTGTTTGTTAAGGCTGAAACCATTTGCCCTTATCGGTAACGTAGTTAACCAGTTCGAGGCGCCCACCTCCTGCGCTATAGCTACTTTTTTTGTCAAATTTTCTGGAACCTGCAGCAATAGTTGCTGCAACATGTCATTTTGGCAGTGCTGCCGATCTGTTGTAATGGATCTACGGATCTTATTAACTTCGCTGGTGTCCACTTCCCCTGTTGCATTCTGGGCTATTATGTGGTCAGTGAGGGCTGCCGTGAGCTTAAGTGAATTTTGATGTTCAGAGTCAGCAATCTCCTCTGGATTAGTTAGTCCCATCCCTCCCAGTCTTGGTGGAAGTGCAAGAAGTGTTCTTTCTACTGGGGTTAAGTCGTGGTGTTTCACTAGTTTGGGAATGAACTTGACACTGATTGCTTCTTCCAAAGGGTGGAGGAGGGGTCGGATCTCAGGGATGGTACGCATCAGGTAGTTCCAACGATGCTTGACTCCATGTGTGAATGCTGCAAAGGCCGCATGTGGCTCTGTGTTAGCAATCTCCGATAGAGCATGGATTTCGCTAACCCACTCGTTCACCTTTCCCCCTACGTACTGGGTCTTGAAGTCCGTAGTGCCAATTACTGCGCCTAGATGTCTTTGGCCGTCCTTAGTTATTTTGACCTCACTTTCGCCGAAAACCTCCACAGCCCGATCATAATGATCTGGCTTCACGATGAGGAAGGATTTGCTGGCGTTTGGGTGGTACCCTATTTGTGGACCTCGCGATGTTACCAGGTCCCACCACTTTTTGATGTCCTCCACTTTTCCTGCTCCTGTGAGGTCATCAGCATATGCCACTTGTTTGACCCCAGTTGTTTCATACTTTATTTCTTGTTGGAGCACTGATAGGCCTATTGCATACATTGCCATTGCAACGGGGTCTCCCTGTGTTGTTCCCTCGGTCGACTGTAGGATGGTATCACCTCGTAGAGCCTTGTTGTTTACTACGTAGAGGTCTGAAGGATTCCTATACGAATTTTCAACATACATCGCAAAGCTAGGACACTTGATCTTGATGTTGTGCAGTGCCGCCTTGCGGTTAAGTATGTTGAATGCGTTTGAAGCATCCACCAGGAGAACGGCCTCACAATCACGCTGCTCAAATATCAATCTCATGGCGTGAATGGCCGCCTCCCCACCAGCCTGGTGGCCAGCACACACTTGTAGGTTCCCTGCTGCTGCCCTGACATCATCCTTTACCACCTCCATTATACACTTTCCGATGATCCGCCTCAGCACTTCCCCCACCCCTATAGGTCTACATCCTGGTTTCTTTTCCAGAGGAATAAGGCGGCAGGCCGTCAGAGCCTGGAGGTGATGGCAGCAAGAGGATGCAAGCTTTCTTGCAAGGGTGGCAATGGCAGTGCAGAGATCGCTTGCTACAGGGCCAAACTTGTTTGTGCTGAGGATGACTCTCCAACCGTTTGCATCCAGACCTGAAGGGCCGGCTCCGCCTCGAGTCTTCAGTGCCTTTTTCCACACCATCTCTCCTGTTATTTTCTCGAACAGGACAGCGTTTGGTGGGATATAAGCACCCTGGAGCCTGATGCCTTCATCTTCGCTTGCAGGGGGATGTTTCTCTTTCAATAGTTTTAATGTCGCTCTGTTTATTGGCATCACTCCACCGGAGGATTCATGTGTGAGAGATCTTACCGCGAGAGACACTTTTCCCACACGCATTTTGTTTCCAAATTTTCTTGCCACGTCATCGGTGTTTTGCTTTCCGTCACCCGTAGATTTTAGTCTCTCCTGCAGTGTTCTTGCTTCACATAGGAGATCATCTAGGGCCCCAGTCTGCCACATTGTCAACCTTCTCTTCATTGCTGCCACATTTTCTTTGTGCTTAGCCTTTGTGTGTGTCCTCTGACAAAATAGATGTGGTATTATTGCCAGTATTTGAAGAGCTAGGGGGGCGAGGAAGCGGTCCTGAGTGTAATCAGTCATGAAGTGAGTCATCTCCCGAATCATTTCTTTGGTGGCCGCACACTTGGGTGGTTCAAATAAGTTAGCGGGCGACCACTTGACAATTTCTGAGTAGGTTTCTTTGACCCATACGCCTGCATTTTCCATCGACATGCCATTCCACTGAGGCGGCTGTCTCTCATTCTCCTCGTGGACACCTGCTACTGAGGGAGCAGCATTTATTAGTACTACATTATCGGGTTGAGTAGACTCACTGCTATCATTTCGGATATCATCGGGTAGTTGGGTCCCGGCGATATCCACTGTGGCCGCCTGTGTCGGCTCCCTGCGACGTGGGTTCCGACACTGGTCTAGCTTCCTGCAATTCACACATGGTCGGTTATTTCTCGCACAAACACAATTTGTGCAGTTTTGGTTCGGGCTAGCACAGACGCAGCAAGGAATGTTACCAGGCATAGTGACCAGCACCTTGGGCGACGGTAACGTCCGCCTCCGGACATCTGATTTAGTCCCAGGCACAAGATTATACTGGTTCTTATGAGGGAAGGGCGGAGAGGTGACAGGCTGGACTGGTGTGTCCAGGTAGTAGGGGCATACGTGCGCGCGTGGGTGTGTAGGTTACCCCCCCTAATAGCGACCATCCATACATCAGAATGATACACTATGGACAAGAGTTTGTCACACCAGGCACTAGTTTATATTTCCTTGGCACAAATAACCACTATTTATATGGTCTCACTGGTGTAATATCAGTTATGTATACTCACTAGGTTCGTCGAGACCCTACATTAAGAGTCCGTTACTACTACTACTACTACTACTACTACATTTTTACCCCAGGCCCCATTGGGGTGGGTGACTTGTGCTGGTAGGCTGATCCCTGTACAGTATATGAAAAAAAAAAAAAAAAAAAAAACATTCTGAATTCCGAAATCCGAAACACATCTGGCCCCGAGGATTTCGGATAAGGGATTGTCAACCAAGAGAATGTTGCAAATCTTGAGAATAGTGATAAAGGATGCATATTGAAAGTGAGGCCATAGCTGTTTGTATAATTCAAAAGTGTCAGTGAATAAGTTTGGAAGACTGTGCATTTGGGAGGAAGATAATAGTGAATATGATCAAAAGTAGAATGAGAAGATAAGGGATATAGGGAGATGTGAATGTTAGATTAAGTGGAGAGAGAATGAAGGATATGGCTTATTTCAGGTATCTAATGGTGGATGTATCAGTAAATAACACAATGAGTGACAAATTGGATCACAGACTGCAGGAGGGAAAATCAGCAATTTATAGGTTATTGGGAAAAGGGTATATAAGGAGGGAATTAAAAAGATGTTCAAGAATTGAAGAGGGGATGAACATGCAGAAAGTGTGTGTGTGGATAACAATAAAACATGGCATTGGGTGGTGTATGGGGATGGGGGTAAATGCGATGGATATCTTGATGCCATGTTATAGAAAGGTGACACCAAAGTAGCACACATCTGTTCCACTAGTACAAGTAAATGAATGACAACTATAAAAATAATCTATATTTGTTCTTGGTTCTGGCCACTAAAACACATCTGGAAGAGGCTTGCTTTATACATAATTTTCTTTATTCCAAGAAGGATGACGCATGTAATGTCTTCTCCTAGGCATGTAGAATCCTGATTATGTAAGTGTACTGAAACATGGGAAAGCCAACACCACCATTTAAAATATTTGGTAAAGAATTTTGTTTGGTAATAATCTCAATAAGACAATATAACTATTTATCTTTCTATACCCAATATGATACAGGATCCTTGTACATGAACAACTGTAAACACTACTCCCAGTTAATGTACCTTATAAACTTCAACACTTTGTTCTTCCACCTCTTCATCTCACATGTAGGTAGTCCTGGTCACCCATCTAACTTTTCCTCTCTGCGTGTTGGTATTAATCATTCTCGTCTTTGCAAATCAACTGATGTTTTCATTTCTTACTATTTTTTGCAAGTGACATACCAGGACGATAGATATAGGGATACCTTGTTTCACAGTGTAGTCAAGTCTATTTTACTTTTAAAGCAAAACAGTTGGTGACAATGATAGATAAAGCCAGAGTAATTCAGGACACCACACTGGACAAGGTTAGTAATTAATACAACTGTTTAAACTGAAATTGAAAAATTCACTTACAGAAATAGAATTGGAATGAAACAATATGATAATTAATTTTGTACTTGGAGTGTGGTAAGAATGCAGCATCACGGTGAGTATTGTGTCTTTGGTTTGCATTTTATTTGTGACATCAAAAATCAAAATACTGTATCTGTACAGTACCAAGATTATGGAGGCATGCTCAGAAATGCTGTCTTTAGTGGGAAATGAAAATGACTTAAAACAAGATTTGTATTCAGAATTGTACATAAATTACTGTGTGTGCTGTACACACACAGTAATTTATGTACGTACAGTAATTTATGCAGTACCACTTGCAAAGCTACTCCTAATTTTATTACTGCAGCATTTAACATTCTTTAATACAGATATTAAGCATTTTGGGTGTACTGTATTGTAGGGTTGCCACCAGCTGCACAACTCCATTTTTTTTAATTTGTGCACTCATTCATTTATGAGAATTAAGTCTTTTCAAGAAAAATTAATAAAAACAATTTGTGTCTGAATGATTTATGAAATGTTCTTTATCAGGAGTCCAGTGTAATTCATTAAAACAGATTTACATAGTGCAATTAAAGTTAAAAGGTAAACTGCACAAGTCAGTCCAGTAACTGGGTTTAAAAGGTTGAGGAGTACTGTACAGTATGTCATTGGCTTATGCCAAGTGAACATGCACAGATGCAATAGTAAACTTAAATTTTTGCAAAACTTTGGATACTTAGGGCAAAAATCTTAAGTGTCATATGGAAGGAAGACGTGGTTGTGTTGAACAAGAATGAGTTGTGTGAAAGAATCAGCAGTGTTAGGGCAAGAATGTTCAGGGATGTGATAAGAAGGCCCCCAGAGACAAAGGGAAAAATATTTGGGAAAAGAGAATAGTCCTTTTAGGAAAATCCTCAAATTAAAAAAAAAAAAAAAAAAAGACACTTAAAAATTTCAGGAAAGAATATACGGAAGTACACCTTTTCACATATCCGTTGAGACATTGTTACATAACTATTTGACAAATTTCATAACCGAATGACAGAACACATATCGAATGACAATCTAAAATAGCTGTTCGATCATGCTAAAGGAAGTGATTGACATAAGTTATGAAGTTGACAGACGTGAACAATAAACCAACAGTCTACATATAGTTTGAGAATGTAACAATTGGAGAATGACATACCACCAACAGCTATTTTAGATTGTCATTCGGTTGTGAAATTTGTCAAATACTGTAGTTATGTAACAATGTCTCGACGGATATGTGAAAAGGTGTATTGCACAAGGAAAAATTTACTGTGGGGATGTGTGAGGATCCCTAGATTGAAAAGGATTTTCAGGTGTACAGGTACAGTATATGGATATGCTTTAAGACATGCAGGTAAGAATTTTTACATCAGCATGGAAAGATTCACAAAGCTTTGAGAGTGGTGTCTTAGTGTAAATTAAGATTCAACATTGTGAAAAGGGAATTTAGGGAATGTAAGAAACAATCCTTAAGATTTTAGGGAAGTGGTGTTAAGGTGCAAGAGAAGATGTTAGAAAGAACCATAAAGAAGTTAAAAACAAATCTCAAATGGTACTTTGTGGGAATGATATGTATGAGTGGAAGAATCTGGAAATATGGACATATTGTATATACTTAACGTGCCTTGTAAGTGTAAAGGTGACCTTGAAGTTGATAATGGAATTTCCTCACAAAGGTATAGATTTCTGGGAACATAAAAGGTCTAAAAAATATGCTTAAAACATGATTTTAATGTATACTATAAGGGAAACAACCTAGAAATGTCACAAAGCACGGATGTTTATCCTTCATCATAAATGCAGTCCAGTATTCAGGCTTATGTACCATACATAGGCATACAGTACAACTATTCTTTTGTAAAAATTGTGCTATTACGGTTTCTGGAGAAAAAATTTTCTGTTCTAATTGATGAAATTTTTTTCTTATTTATATTATTGGGGAATATTATTCACCATAAAGTAAAACTAGAATAAAATCACAAAAATACAATGTAGTAATATCTGTATTACTTTACTTAATTTATTTAACATGATCTCCTATGAAAACACCCAATGAAATCTCCCCACAAGCATAGTGAAAATGTGCTCCTTAAACTTATGACTATGAAGGTAAGCAAAAGTGTCTTCTACAGTGGATGGAAATACTGTATCATAAATACAGTATGTAACATTCTGTATGGCCATTATATTATGTGACTCCCATTGACTATTACTACTTACACTTTAAATTACTGTTTAAGAGTGAGAGTTAATTACAGAAATCACAATAAAATACAAATACTGTCTACTGTGTAGTATTTGCAGTGACTGTACCTAGAATTGAAAAAAAAAAAAAATTCTAGCACAATTTTAAAATCACAGGATTGTGGGGTTGAGCATAACATAATTTAAATAAATTTGATAATCGCATATGTATGAGTTTGAGAATCATTCGAGCACTAGACCTTGAACTTGGGACACTAATAAGATAATTAAATAACTAAATTGTAGGATTAAAGTTGTTTATTTTTAATCATAATATTCTAGGTTTAAAATAGATTCATTTATGATGACTCGGTCTACTAAATATTTGTGGATATTGCAGAAAAATTGTCAGTTTGTGCAGACAAACGTGGAATGTAAGTAATTGGTAGTACGTTCACAAGGTACTTTGCTAGTTCAGACCAGTTGCTCAGTGTTCAGCAGTGGCATTAGCGTCAACATCATGTGACAATGATATTTGCAATTATTTCAAATAATCCATAACTGATTTAATCGACATTACCACACATTGAAAGATGGCTTTAGAAAAATAAAGATGAAGAATAGTGATAATTTTAAAATCTTGATTTTTCTTTAATTTGCCATTTGTCTCGAATCTTCACTGCTATGTATAATACTATATTAATTAACATTACATATTACTGTGATTAAGAAATTAACATTAATAGACACAGGCTTTGTCTAAAATATCGTGATTAATGTTATTGTCTATATTGGACAGTGGCAACCCTAGCAGGTAGTACCTCTAGTTCCCGCCAATTGCTCAGTACCTTGTTAATGTACAGTATAACATTTATATCCTCTACTTCTGCATTGTATAGTTAAGTTTCAAAAATTTCGTTTGTATGTCCTTTTCTATCATTTAGTAGACTGCAATTACTTCTTATTCTATACAGTATCAGTGGTGATGTTCTGTTGTCATATTTAAGTTCTTTAATTTCTCTTGTTTCGGTATACAATATGTTTGCATTTGTTTTTCTTTAATTTTTTTTTACCATTTATTTCGTTTAGTTGGTTCGTTTTTTTTTCTGTCGTCCCGAAAAAAATAGGTTGCAATCTTTTGTTGACAAGACGAAGGTTGATCTTCAGTTATTTTTTCTTGATAGTTCATTTTCGTCCTGTTTCTTCAGAGGTAACTTGTACAGCAATGATGAGCAACTTTATTAGGTAAAACTTCACGACGCCTGCGTACCTAAATCACCAATTGGATAATTACTAAGAAAACCACCAATACAGGTAACGACAAAAATTTCGTATTTTCGTTTTTCTGGAGTTTCTTGTTATGGCCTTCTAGCTGATGCCATATATACCACCTGATATATTTTTCTTTCAAGGTAGGTTCATTGTTATTTTACAGTACTACTCATAAATGGAAAAAAAGGTGCTTGTTCCCGATTATAAAAAACTGTTTTGACTTGCGTTTCTTCTTTCACAATCTTCATTTTTTTTTTACTCGGAGGTGTCCTTTCCAACCACCAATACTCCTCGATAACTCAACTCACCAGACAGCGATTTATCGCAAACGCTAAAATAACAGATCAAGTTAGCAGAAATGAAATTCTCGGTAATGATCATGCTCAGTTATAGTAATAAACTTAAGACACATATTACACATACAAATTTTTTTTTGGGGGGGCAACGATGTAATTTAATTAGCGGTATGTAGAAAACGTAGATAAAATCAAGGGTGTTGATATAACCAATTGTTGTATGTTCATATGTTATTGTTTGTTAAGCGTTAATTCAATACTAAGTATGACAAACTATATATTTTCTGTATTGTGAATGGTCCCTCCATCTAATAATACAATTTTGCTGAAATCAATAATTGCAGCTGATTTTTTTAAATTTCGGTGGCGAAATTAAATTTAAACAAGCCCTATTTCAAATCGCTGTATAATAAAAATTAAATGACATTCATCAATATATTCTTACAAACAACAAAGCATTAGGAAACAAGGAAAATTAACCATATTCTTATAAACATTAAGACTGTGGGTTACTGTGGTACTTTCTTATAGTGCAGTATAATCATCTCGTCCGCACGTACTCCACGGATTAACAGGCGGTGGTGGTCAATGAGGCACTCGGCGGAAGTTTGGGTGTCACGTGATACTTGTGAAATTTTGAGAACGAAGTTGCAGCTGTTGACATCTTAAGGGGTCTTGATGTTCTCCCTTCTCCAGTCAACTGTTCAAGGTGTGATTTAGACTCAGAATCGCGAAGGTCGACATACTTAGTATTGCAGTAGGAGACACACTACCCAAGATAATTTGGTAATTATTGACGAGATACCCGTCGTTGAATTTTCATTGAAAACTATACAGAATAGCAACACTGGTATTTGTTAGCAACGGTTCACTTTGAATGATACATCTTGACAAAGGCAAGGGACAACGAGGAAGTTTTCGCGCGATGGTTACAGTAAATTCCTCCCAGCCGCTGAATTGGTTGACTTGTAGTTCTCGATACTTAAGTCAAGATGCTGAGAAATATTTACCGTTTGCTGTGGGTAAAGACTTAATAGCTCGATTACAAGTGCTTGGTTAGATAAGAATTGGTCAACTAGTGTCGTTCAGATATTGTTTATCGTGACAGCCCCATATAAACTTTTGAATCGTTCTTCCCCGGAAAATTTAAAGCATTAGCCCCTTTTGCGTTTCTCCACCCAATTTCCAATTTCTACATATACTGTATGTCCATAGCATAATATAAACTATGTAAACCAAGTATTGCATTTAAAATCCAAGATTAAGGCATTAAATCGGGTAAAATTTTAGTTTCCTTCATCCCTATAGGTTAATATATAGGACCCATGAGCGAGTGATTTATATTACTGTTTATTTTCTTATAATATTTTCATCAGTGAGTTCTGATATGATAATTTAATTTGGAAATTGTTCGTTTCATAGATAGTTAGGCGCCGAGGCGTGCACTAGTTTATCTTGCGGGAGGTAATGAGGCCGTGCTATGCTGAGTGACTTCCCGAAATTCCCGCGCCCGGGATCGTTTGTTTTTCAGCATGTGTGAAGGTTGTCGCCGATCTAACATGGACGTAATTTGTGAATTTAGGTGTAAAGACAACGAGACCCTTCAATTGTTTAAAGATCACCGCATTTTACCTTTACATTGAGACTCTGCACCGGGTGAGCTAATACCCATTTAAAAAAAATATATATAAATATTGTGAAACCCGCCAACACAGTAAATCACTTCGCCGTCCGGGCTCATCGCTGATGCGCCCGCATCATCTCGCATCCAGAAAATGCCTAAAATTTCACCATATACTAAGTTTTTTCTGTTTAATACCCCCCCCCCTTCGGTAAGGAAGCTAGGTTTGTTTGGTTAGGTCTGTTTTTCATACCCACAAATGTTAAATAACGTTTAATTTTAAAATATCCAATTTTTAACATATTTCCACAAACTTCAACAGTGTCCACTATAATATAACAGTGAAAATCCGGTGTTTTCATATTTTTTTCAATATATATATATATATATATATATATATATATATATATATATATATATATATATATATATATATATATATATATATATATATATATATTTATTATTTCGTCTCGACTCATGGTCATCGGAAAATTAACAACAGTTCACCTACAGTATACTGGCATCTCGTTGACTGCTACACTGACAACAGGTGTCAGTGTCACCTACCCGCAGTTACACATTGCACCTGCGTCACCGGAGGAGTTAGTTTCAAGAAGTGAAGCTGTACTGATCTCAGAAAATTAATTAGGACGTCTTTTTATGTCAACTTTAAGAAAACTGCATTTAATTTCCAAGTTGAAATCAATTTTAGAATCTAGACTCAAACTGGTCGACAAAACATATTTTGGCAATCAGCGATTCCCGTAGTTCCCTCATTGTTAAAGCAACGGTGTACCAGTTTACTATCTACGGTAGGTTTATAGACTGGTAATTACTGTGTGTGGTTAAAGTTTGTTAGTCTTTGGTTTATGCGTTGTGCAAGAATATGAATAATAATTCGGGAACCACGAATGTTATTATTTACATAATGAACTAGAATTTTTCGGCATAAATATGACCCCACAAAACTTGCATTTTATAAGTCTCAAACTTGATAGGTTGATACCATTTTAGAGTAATACTGTATTGTTTAGATTATCTCTGCCCTCACCTTTTATAGATATCAATAACGAGACTAGGTAATTATTTTCACAAATCTATGGGTCTCCACACTCCTATTTCATTACTGAAAAAGACTAAGTGTCAGGACTTAGCCTCGTTATCAAGCTGTTTATGGTAACTTTCTCAGTAATGTATCGTCCCACCCTTCTGTCGTTTAAATGTTTTATTTTTTTACTCACAAAACCATATTTTCTTCTTTTAATTAGTTGAAATTGTTTATTTTTATTTCCTGTTGCTGTCTGTACTTGTCTTGCATCAGATTGCCTATTACACTCCCATTCTTTGTAGTGTATATGTGCCTTGTATCATCACACGTTCATGCTGCACCTACTAGAGCCTAGCGAATACGATTCCTTTGAATCTGTGTATTTGACCGTATATATATATATATATATATATATATATATATATATATATATATATATATATATATATATATATATATATATATATCTTGATAAAATCACACGGGAAAAGGAAACAACGGAGCACCTAGATTTATCTTATCCACGTTTTCATTGTGGATCTACATGAAATATATATATATATATATATATATATATATATATATATATATATATATATATATATATATATATATATATATATATATATATATATATATATTATAACGAAGAGGAGAACCAGGGAAAACACAAACATCTTGACCAAGTTGGGCTTCTTTTAATCGCTAACGTTTCGGAAATAATAATTTTCCATCATCAGAGCCTAGAAAACAAAAGTTTTGAAAAAGTTTTAAAAATACAGGTGATATACAATAAAAACATAACATTATACGAAAATTTACCTTCGATAAAATAAAAAAAAAGCAATCCAATTTAAAAACGACAAAAGTGACGAGAGCCCTACATACAAAGCTAAAATCAGGAATAAAAAGTGTGAAATAAAACATACAGGGGAGTATTACCTTAATTCAGACGAGCCTTAGTGCGAAAAACACAACAATTCACAAGAGGCCATATCACAAATGGATGGGTTTTCTTTATACTGGTGTAATGCCTCCATAATGAGGAGGTCCGTCTCACAGTCGCTCCTGCCAAGAATTGAGAAAACGGGTGGTCATGTTGGTGGGCGTGGTTACGAATAGTTGAATGTGGTGGTTATGTAATTAACTGGCCTGTTCGAACGGAAAAGGAAAATATTCTTCCATTCTTTGATGTTAATATCCACCGTCTTCATAATAGTTTCGAGACAGCCTTATACAGAAAACCAACTTTCACTGGTTTGAGTTCAAAATTTTCATCTTTTATTCCTCTTATTTACAAACGTAATCTAGTACATACTCTTACCAACAGAGCCTTTAATATATGTTCAAGCTATTTCCACTTGGACATTGAACTAAAATACAAAAAGGAACTACTCTTTAACAATGGTTTCCCTAAGAGATTTACAGACGCTTATATTGGCAAAACCCTTAATAGGTTTTTTAGTCCCACACAGCCTCAAATCCACACCGTTCCTAAATATTCTATCTATTTCACCATCCCGTACACAGGTCCACTCAGTTTCACCCTTAGAATTAAACTTAAGACGCTTTTCAATGAATTCTATCCACAAATTTCTCTAACTACTAATCTTTAAAACCCAGAGTTCAATTAAAAAATTCTTTAATATTAAAGACACCATACCCACACACCTGCAATCCTCAGTGTTTATCAATTTACGTGTGCTATCTGTAGGGCAGCATATACAGTATAGGTAAAACTAAAAGACATTTGATAACTCGCATCCATGAACACTTCGGCCGTTCCGTTCGAACAGGCCAGTTAATTACACAACCACCACATTCAACTATTCGTAACCACGCCCACCAACATGACCACCCGTTTTCTCAATTCTTGGCAGGAGCGACTGTGAGACGGACCTCCTCATTATGGAGGCATTACACCAGTATAAAGAAAACCCATCCATTTGTGATATGGCCTCTTGTGAATTGTTGTGTTTTTCGCACTAAGGCTCGTCTGAATTAAGGTAATACTCCCCTGTATGTTTTATTTCACACTTTTTATTCCTGATTTTAGCTTTGTATGTAGGGCTCTCGTCACTTTTGTCGTTTTTAAATTGGATTGCTTTTTTTTTTATTTTATCAAAGGTAAATTTTCGTATAATGTTATGTTTTTATTGTATATCACCTGTATTTTTAAAACTTTTTCAAAACTTTTGTTTTCTAGGCTCTGATGATGGAAAATGATTATTTCCGAAACGTTAGTGATTAAAAGAAGCCCAACTTGGTCAAGATGTTTGTGTTTTCCCTGGTTCTCCTCTTCGTTATAAAACTACGCTTTCCACGTAACAAGTCCATTGCTGAAGTTATATATATATATATATATATATATATATATATATATATATATATATATATATATATATATATATATATATATATATATATATACTCGTTAAAATGCACTAACGCAGCCGATTGTTAGTCTTGGCCACCTTGTTGACATAAGCGTGCCTTCTGGGATTCATACCACTATAATGGCTACTGGGGTTCACACTTTTATAATGGCTCCTGGGGGTTCATTCCATTATATAATTGTTCTTACGTGGTCACACATTTGTAAATAGCTCCTCGGGCTCTTTGGGGGTCAGATGGTTATCATATACGGTAAAATGTAGTATGCACTAGACTCGACAGTAGAAGACCCACACGACACAACGCTCCCCTAGCATGGAGCCATTCTGGTCCATAGAGAATGCTGACCTAGCAAATGTAAGTCCCAGGTTCGATTCCGGGATGAGGGGTAAAGATTGCAGCGAGGTGGTGGTTAGCTTACGGGTGAGGAAGGGCCATGCAGAGCGGCCCTTTCCTTCACCCGCCAGCTGAACCTCTTTTCTGCTGAAAGGTGACACAGCCTGACACTGCGTGATAGTCTGACCTTTATCACGTGTTCTATGACAGATGGCTGGTCTTGATTACACCTCTCGTATTTATGTCTTCTCCCAGAAGAGAGATATATTGCTTGTACAGAATTTTGTTTCTTCTGCTTTCCTCATGCCAATAGTTAACAAATAATCATCACTCCTTCAATCCCAGAAAGAACATTTTGAAACTTGCCGGGCATGCGCCTTGTTGCAATATGCCCACACTCGAATTTTTTTTAATGATTCCGTACTTTTGAGCTATTTGGTCATAATTTTAGACCCATTTAGATGAAAGATGGTACAATTATACCTCGCTATAACTCCACACGACCATTTTAAAGAGTGGTACTTGTGCATTTTTGTCAATTTATAAGGATCATAGGTCACAGCAATGCCAAGTTTGAGGGTTACAGATTGTATGTCCTTAATTCGTGACGTCAGCAAGGATATTCACAGTTTTGAATTTCACATATATTTATACATTTTATAAGGATCAATAAGTGCAGTCGCCTGCACTTATTGTATATATCTGTTATACAGCGGCTGGCGGGTTTTGAGAGAAATGGCAAAAATTTGTTTGTTGACGTCAAATTACATTATAGTGATCCTCGAAATGTATATCGTGTACCGTACCCCTGATGAGCCTTCGTATGCCTCCTGGGGGTCCATGGTCCCCAGGTTCGGAACCCCTGCCTTAGATAATAGTTTAGTTTCACACTATAACTATTGTATTTGGAAATTTATATAGGATATTTGTTTTGTTACCTTCTCATAAGTATGAACTCTTGTCGAAATTACGTCTGCGCTATATATATATATATATATATATATATATATATATATATATATATATATATATATATATATATATATATATATATATATATATGATGTAATTGCTCTAAAGCAACTGCTTTGTAATATATTTAAATACATAAAGGAAAAAAGAGGACAATCGTAGTGACAGGTAATAGAGGAAAGATAAGTTTAAACAACCGAACGATATTTAAATTCCTGTTTCGCTTGTTTACTTTCGTTGGGTCGTTCACACCTTAAGATGACCATTGGATATAATTACTGTTAAGAAGGGAACATCTGCAGGTATATTATATTTAAATTAATTAAGTATTTAACTTAATCAATAAAGAAAAATAATGATTTTTCTTTGCCGTAAGTAGTGACGGAAAGGTGGGAGCTTTACCGCAGATTCAAAACTTGGCAGAGATTGATACTCGTGCCAGTGAGTTTATGTGGTGTTAACCGACTCAATAGATAATCTACATGTGTGATAAATGACATAAATAAAATAGATTATATAACAAAGTTATATACGAAAGCAACAAAAAACTAGCTTTAATTTAATAATGTTCTAACGTTGGGAGCGGGACTAGTTCTCTGGGCGGCGGAGGAGTTCAGCGGCCCGACTATGTTCATCCGCGACTCTCTCGTCAGTGCATAAGCAACAGTGGAGGGGTGAATACTGTCTGTCCGTGTTTCGCTAAAATGAAGTGTGTTGTATGATTTCAAAATGAAACGTAAAGTGAATCATGGCTAAAACAAGAGAGGAAATAGTGGGCAAACGGTTTCTCAGTGTTTCTGGTAGTTCTAAGTTGAAATTATCAAAAATAAACGAATGGGATTGGCGCGCGGGAGTAATAAGAGCTTGTACCCACACCGATTCCAAACATCATGATCTACAGGTAAGTTGCAAAATTACTTATCTTAATATCGTCCAGAAGCAACTGTAAAACTCTTGGTGGGTCACTGAGGGAGAATGTGGGCGTTAACACGTGAACTACCAATACTGTTTGTTTACAGCCAACCTCTCGCACCCTCCCACTCGCTCACTACCTCGCCGCCTCTTCATTGAATTACCCCTCTTTAAACCTTTATCTACTCGAAATTATGACCAAAATGGTTGTATTTAATCTTCCTAGTCATTGGTCTTTGTCATGGTGTGACTTTCTTTAACATCCACTCTGTGTCATAGACAATATCTAAAGTATTCTAGAATAACCAAGTCGCTCATTTAACTCAGTAGCTAGGAAAACCTCTCAAGGTATATTGGTGATAGTATTTATATCTGTCTTTTGACATTTTGTTGAATTAATACTGTTATTCCTGTTCCTACAGGTATGAGCACTAAAGTTGTCTGTGGTATAAAGTTAGATGGTTTAACCTCCCGGAAGTTTGGGGTTAGTGAGCCCAGAGCATGTAAGCGAGTGTGGCGTGGTAGGGTACAGTAGTACTTCTTACGCTGGGGTGATAAGTGGAGGTCATAACTTAGCGTGGTTGTGTACGCACATAGTGTAATAGGTTCTATAGAGGAGACAAAAGAAAGTTTGGTAGATAGAGGGCACTAGTCTGTGGTGTGGGCGTGTTCTGTATAGGGAAACGTCAACTGGGGGTGATGGCCTGGATAACATGGGAGTGAATGGTCTTTCTGGCTCTGCCTTAAAACTATTTATAGTGCCATAATACTATGCAGAACTTTAGTTATTAAACCGCAGAATATTATTTTTGGTCGATAATTGTCATAAAGAATGCCAAATTATGCAACGTTTTCTGTCCTATCACGTTCTTTAATCTCTTCAACTGAATATCCATGAGGGTGTTTCCGCTACTCCGACAGAAGCAAAACCAGGAAATTTTAGTCCAGGTTATTACTGGATGAGTCTTACTGATTCTGCCATGTTCACTCTTATTAGACAGCATCGTGTGTTATGTAGTGGGAGGTGTGAGGGATTATAAATGCCTTGGTAATCTTGGGTATGAATATGGTGGGACGTGTTAAGGAGTACACCCCTCTCATCATTAGGGTACGTTGAGTGTAGGTAAAGCAAGATGGTGGCAGGTCGTGGTAGAGGAAGCCAGACTTGAAACTAGAGTGACATCATGCCTAAATAGGAGACAAGATGATGTTCCTAAACCGTAGTTAGGGTGGTCACGAAGACATTTGGTAGAGTGGGTGGGACCAAACAGTAGCTTGGGTGGGTGGGTGGGTCCAAATAGTACCTGTACGTAGGGTGGGTGGAACCAGACTACGTATGATAGGTGGAACAGACTAGGTAGGGTGAGTGGACCAGTTAGTATTGTAGGTATGGGTGAGTGGGAACAGACAGTGGGTAGGTTGGGTGGGCCAGACAGTGCGTAGGAAAGATGGAACAGGCAATAGGTAGAGTAGGTTGAACAGACAGTAGGTAGAGTGAGTGGACCGGCTAGTAGGTATGGATGAGTGGGAACAGACAGTTGGTAGGGTGAGTGGGAATAGACAGTAAGTAGGGTGGGTGGATCAGAGAGTAAGTAGGTGAATGGACCAGACAGTTGGCAGGGTGTGTGGACCAGACAGTTAGCAGGGTGTGTGGACCAGACAGTTGGAAGGGTGTGTGGACCGGACAGTTGGTAGGGTGTGTGGACCAGACAGTTGGTAGGGTGTGTGGACCAGACAGTTGGTAGGGGTGTGGTGGACCAGACAGTTGGTAGGGTGTGTGGACCAAACAGTGAGGGGTGTGTGACCAGACAGTTGGTAGGGTGTGTGACCAGACAGTTGGTAGGGTGGTGGACCAGACAGGTAGGGATGGACAGTTGGTAGGGTGTGTGGACCAGACAGTTAGCAGGGTGTGTGGACCAGACAATTGGCAGGGTGTGTGGACCAGACAGTAGGTAGGGTGGATGGACCAGGCAGTAGGTAAGGTGGATGGACCAGACAGTTAGCAGGGTGTGTGGACCAGACAATTGGTAGGGTGGATGGACCAGGCAGTAGGTAGGGTGGATGGACCAGGCAGTAGGTAGGGTGGATGGACCAGGCAGTAGGTAGGGCGTGTGGACCATACAGTTAGTAGGGCGTGTGGACCAGACAGTTGGTAGAGTGGATGGACTATACAGTTAGTAGGGTGTGTGGACCAAATAGTTGGTAAGGTGGATGGAAACATAGTTGCTGAGGTGGACCAGACAGCAGGCAAGACATAGGGTGGTGGGTGGGACCAGACAGTAGGCTGGGTGGATCAAGCCGGGTGGACCCTAGTATTGAGCTTGTCTCAAGGTTCTCTCGACCTGCGGCCTTGGTTGGTCACAAAGGTCTTTTGCCGTATAGTAGGCGCTTTTCAATAATGACAAAACATATCCATATTAAGTTTTGACATCTTTGATGCTGATTCCTACTGCATACCTCTCCAACCCAAGCCTTAACTTACCAAGCCAAGCCTGAACCAAAACAACCTAGCACCAGGTAACTTACCGTGTACAGTATTTTTTTTATAATATAAATAATAACGTATGAAATTCTTTGCATACTAAAATAGGAGTTTTTCACGTAATAGGAATATGAAATTCCTCATACAGCTAGTACAAATATGAAATTCTTTGATTTCTTTAAATCATACTCTCTATATACCGTAATTGATGTAATGTGAAATTCTTTGCTAAGTAAAGACAAAATTAATTGCAGTGTAGAAGTGTGAAATTCTAAGTATTATAGAAATATGACTCGACCCCAGAAAATACTTCCGTGCCCCACTTTAACTCTTTGCCACCAATATTCGCCTTTTTGGAGCCAGATTTCATTCGGCCGTTATATCCTGGAGTACGTTTGTGGATGATCATTAGGGGGACTTTACTATAATTTGAGTTGGGGATCTTGCTGACTTGTCAACATTATGAATATAACTGAGGGGACAAGTAATGAGAAGCACCACCAAAGACGTCTGGAGAGTGTGAGGCCCTTTACTTAATTTTGCAAATGTGTTCGGCGCTATTAATCACAAGTCAATGTATTACGCATTTGATAAGCAAACAAAACATGTAACTTATTTAGAAGTTATATTTAGCTGTTACACTTTTGCGGGAGTCTGGATTGATTTTTAGAGCCATTGGTTGCTTACCACTTTACCCACTTTATTCTGTGGGGTGTGGAACAGGAAGTAGGACGGTCAGCAAATACTGTACCACGTACTGGTGAGTTTCGACTACTGTTTGATAGTACTGTAGTGATATACCGTACATTGGACTTTATATTATGATTCCAAAGCGGCATCATGTGGCGACAGATACTGTATATGGTAAAAAATCCCTGGTTCTGCCCAGACTATCGTACGTAAGGTCTTTTGTATGTCATTGTAGAGCCATCCCCACTCATTATATAATATTCTTACACCAATCACACACACTGCGTTAACGTTTGGTGACATATAGAACGTTATAAATTTGGAGGAATGAAACCCAGGATTTGACCAAGATTTTCCTAGCCTTGGAGTTCTTGGCTCTAAGACCCCATTCAAGTTTCTAAGCCCTGATAGAGTCCCGGACTCAAAAACCTCAGTCAAGTTAAGCTCTGATAGTCCCAGGCTTAATTAGCTAATGTTGTATGACCCTGTTAGGCCCATGGTGTTTTCCGTTAAATTTTTCTTGGTTAAATGACATATTAAAGTTGAATCATCAGCAGGTTTCACTTTGGTAAATTTATACGTTTGAAGTCACGTTTGTGTACGATTTGCCTCTAGCTTCATATAGACATTTCTATAAGCTACTTTCTGTTTACTGTTAATTTGTCTCAGATAAACATTATGCTGTTTAGTATAAGAAGAGTGATTTCTGCAAGGTAACGGCATCAAGGCAGAGAGCATCACCCTGTTTGTTTCGTTGCATATTTGTGAACAAAGGTTTAGTCTGAGCCAAGATATAAATACAAATTTATTTAAGATCTTTAAATAAATAGAAATATATGCAACTATAATCAACCAGCTTCAGGAGTCATCTTGTAGCTGCACAAAACCAAAATAGCCTATTAACAATCATTAGCTCGAAAGAATGTGACTGCTTTTCACACACGCATACACACACACACACATACACATATATATATATATAATATATATATATATATATATATATATATATATATATATTCTATCGTGTTTTACGAAGTGTTTTTCCACTTTGACGACCAAATTGATGTAGCCTGCATGAAGCTACACATTTTCCATATTCAGAGTCCAGGGATATTTACTCTGGCAGACAAAATTTTTCTCGACCTAATATACGGTATATAGCATAGTCAAGTACAGTACGGTAAGGTTTATTCTTAAGTGATAGTTTCTTTCTCCCAGTATATTATCAGAGGGTGTTGTCTTTTTCTCCAGTATTATCTGGGGGTGTTGTCCTTTCCTCCAGTATTAGCAGGTGTTGTCTTTGCCTCCAGTATTATCAGGAGGTGTTGTCTTTGCCTCCAGTATTATCAGGGTGTTGTCTGACTCTCCAATATTATCAGGGTGTTGTCTTTTCCTCCAGTATTATCTGGGGTGTTTTCTTCCTCCTCCAGTATTATCAGGGGTGTTGTCTTCTCCTCAGTATTATCAGTGGGTTTTGTCTTACTCTTCCAGTATTATCAGTGGGTGTTGTCTTTTCCAGTATTATCAGGGGTGTTGTCTTTTCCTCCAGTATTATCTGGGGTGTTGTCTTCTCCTCTAGTATTATCAGGGGTGTTGTCTAACTCCTCCAGTATTATCAGTGGGTGTTGTCTTACTCCTCCAGTATTATCAGGGTGTTGTCTTACTCTTCCAGTATTATCAGTGGTATTGTCTTATCCTCCTGTATTATCAGTGGGTGTTGTCTTACTCTCCAGTATTATCTGGGGATGTTGTCTCAATATTATCAGTGGGTGTTGTCTTACTCCTCTAGTATTATCAGTGGTATTGTCTTATCCTCCTGTATTATCAGTGGGTGTTGTCTTACTCCTCAGTATTATCTGGGGGTGTTGTCTTACTCCTCAGTATTATCAGTGGGTGTTGTCTTACTCCTCAGTATTATCAGGGGTGTTGTCTTATTCTTCCAGTATTATCAGTGGTATTGTCTTATCCTCCTGTATTATCAGTGGGTGTTGTCTTACTCCAGTATTATCTGGGGATGTTGTCCTACTCCTCCAGTATCAGTGGGTGTTGTCTTACTCTTCCAGTATTATCAGTGGGTGTTGTCTTTGCTCAGTATTATCAGTGGGTGTTGTCTTTCCTCCAGTATTATCTGGGGGTGTTGTCTTACTCCTCTAGTATTATCAGGGTGTTGTCTACTCCTCCAATCAGTGGTGTTGTCTTATTCTTCCAGTATTATCAGTGGTATTGTCTTATCCTCCTGTATATCAGTGGGTGTTGTCTTATCTCCAGTATTATCTGGGGATGTTGTCTTACTCTCTAGTATTATCAGGGTGTTGTCTAACTCCTCCAGTATTATCAGGGGTGTTGTCTTACTCCTCCAGTATTATCAGTGGGTGTCTTACTCCTCCAGTATTATCAGGGGTGTTGTCTTATTCTTCCAGTATTATCAGTGTGTTGTCTTATCCTCCTGTATTATCAGTGGGTGTTGTCTTACTCCTCCAGTATTATCTAGGGATGTTGTCTTACTCCTCTAGTATTATCAGGGGTGTTGTCTAACTCCTCAGTATTATCAGGGTGTTGTCCTCTCCTCCAGTATTATCAGGGGTGTTGTCCTACTCCTCCTGTATTATCAGTGGTGTTGTCTTACTCCTCCAGTATTATCTGGGGATGTTGTCTTCTCCTCTAGTATTATCAGGGGTGTTGTCTTACTCCTCCAGTATTATCAGTGGGTGTTGTCCTACTCCTCCAGTATTATCAGTGGGTGTTGTCTTACTCCTCCAGTATTATCAGTGGGTGTTGTCTTGCTCCTCCAGTATTATCAGTGGGTGTTGTCTTACTCCTCCAGTATCAGGTGTCTTACTCCTCCAGTATTATCAGGGGTGTTGTCTTACTCTTCCAGTATTATCAGTGGGTGTTGTCTTTGCCTCCAGTATTATCAGGGGTGTTGTCTTTTCCTCCAGTATTATCTGGGGGTGTTGTCTTACCTCCTCTAGTATTATCAGGGGTGTTGTCACTCCTCCAGTATTATCAGTGGGTGTTGTCTTACTCCTCCAGTATTATCAGGGGGTGTTGTCTTACTCCTCCAGTATATCAGGGGTGTTGTCTTATTCTTCCAGTATTATCAGTGGTGTTGTCTTATCCTCCTGTATAATCAGTGGGTGTTGTCTTACTCCTCCAGTATTATCTAGTGGGTGTTGTCTTCTCTTCAGTATTATCAGTGGTGTCTTTCTCCAGTATTATCAGTGGGTGTTGTCTTACTCCTCCAGTATTATCAGTGGTGTTGTCTTACTCTTCCAGTATTATCAGTGGGTGTTGTCTTACTCCTCCTATTATCAGTGGGTGTTGTCTTACTCCTCCAGTATATCAGTGGGTTGTCTTTCCAGTATTATCAGTGGGTGTTGTCTTACTCCTCCAGTATTATCAGGGGTGTTGTCTTACTCCTCCAATTATCAGTGGGTGTTGTCTTACTCTTCCAGTATTATCAGTGGGTGTTGTCTTACTCCTCCAGTATTATCAGTGGGTGTTGTCTTACTCCAGTATTATCAGTGGGTTTGTCTTACTCCTCCGTATTATCAGTGGTGTTATCCTCCTCCAGAATTATCAGTGGGTGTTGTCTTACTCTTCCAGTATTATCAGTGGGTGTTGTCTTGCCTCCAGTATCAGGGTGTTGTCTTTCTCCAGTATTATGGGGTGTTGTCTTCTCTCCCAGTATTATCAGGTTGTCTAACTCCTCAGTATTATCAGTGGGTGTTGTCTTACTCTTCCGCTATCAGGGGTGTTGTCTTATTCTTCAGTTATGGTGGTGTCTTACTCCTCCAGTATTATCAGGGGTGTTGTCTTACTCCTCAGTATTATCAGTGGGTGTTGTCTTACTCCATTATCAGTGGGTGTTGTCTTACTCCTCCAGTATTATCAGTGGTGTTGTCTTACTCTTCCAGTATTATCAGTGGGTGTTGTCTTACTCCTCCAGTATTATCAGTGGGTGTTGTCTTACTCCTCCAGTATTATCTGGGTGTTCTCCTCCTCCAGTATTATCAGGGGGTGTTCCTCTTTATAGTGGGTGTTATCCTCCTCCAGTATTATCAGGGGGTGTTGTCTTATTCTAGTATTATCAGTGGTATTGTCTTATCTCTTCAGTGTTTATGATATGAGGTGTTGTCTAACTCCTCAGTATTATCAGGGTGTTGTCTTACTCCTCCAGTATTATCAGTGGTGTGTTACTCCTCCAGTATTATCAGTGGTGTTGTCTTACTCCTCCTGTATTATCAGTGGGTGTTGTCTTGCTCCTCAGTATTATCAGTGGGTGTTGTCTTCTCCTCCAGTATTATCAGAGGGTGTTGTCTACTCCATTTCAGTGGGTGTTGTCCCTCTCAGTATTATCAGTGGGTGTTGTCTTACTCCTGTATTATCAGTGGTGTTGTCTTCCTCTCCAGTATTATCAGTGGGTGTTGTCTTACTCCTCCAGTATTATCAGGGGTGTTGTCTTACTCCTCCAGTATTATCAGTGGGTGTTGTCTTACTCCTCGAAGTATTATCAGTGGGTGTTGTCTTACTCCTCAGTAATATCAGTGGGTTTGTCTTACTCCAGTATCAGTGGGTGTTATAGTATTATCAGTGGGTGTTGTCCCTCTCCTCAGTAATATCAGTGGGTGTTGTCTTACTCCTCGTATTATCAGTGGTGTTGTCTTACTCTTCCAGTATTATCAGTGGTGTCTTACTCCTCCAGTATTATCAGGGTGTCTTACTCCTCCAGTTATCAGTGGGTGTTGTCTTACTCTTCCAGTATTATCAGTGGGTGTTGTCTTACTCCAGTATTATCAGTGGGTGTTGTCTTACTCTCCAGTATTATCAGGGTGTTGTCTTACTCCTCCAGTATTATCAGTGGGTGTCTTACTCGTATTATCAGTGGGTGTTGTCTTACTCCTCCAGTATTATCAGTGGGTGTTGTCTTACTCCTCAGTATTATCAGTGGGTGTTGTCTTACTCCTCCAGTATTATCAGTGGTGTTGTCTTACTCCTCCAGTATTATCAGTGGGTGTTGTCCTCTTCCAGTATTATCAGTGGGTGTTGTCTTTGCCTCCAGTATTATCGAGTGTTGTCTTACTCTTCCAGTATTATCAGTGGTGTTGTCTTACTCCTCCAGTATTATCAGGGTGTTGTCTTACTCCTCCAGTATTATCAGTGGGTTTTGTCTTTTCTCCAGTATTATCAGTGGGTGTTGTCTTACTCCTCCAGTATTATCAGTGGTGTTGTCTTACTCCTCAGTATCAGTGGGTATTGTCTTACTCCTCCAGTATTATCAGTGGGTGTTGTCTTACTCTCCAGTATTATCAGTGGGTGTTGTCTTACTCTTCCAGTATTATCAGTGGGTGTTGTCTTTACTCCAGTATTATCAGGGGTGTTGTCTTACTCTTCCAGTATTATCAGTGGGTGTTGTCTTACTCCTCCAGTATTATCAGGGGTGTTCTTACTCCTCAGTATTATCAGTGGTGTTGTCTTACTCCTCCAGTATTATCAGTGGGTGTTGTCTTACTCCTCCAGTATTATCAGTGGGTGTTGTCTTACTCCTTCCAGTATTATCAGTGGGTGTTGTCTTACCTCTTCCAGTATTATCAGTGGGTGTTGTCTTACTCCTCCAGTATTATCAGTGGGTGTTGTCTTACTCCTCCAGTATTATCAGTGGGTGTTGTCTTACTCCTCCAGTATTATCAGAGGGTGTTGTCTTACTCCTCCAGTATTATCAGTGGGTGTTGTCTTACTCCTCCAGTATTATCAGTGGGTGTTGTCTTACTCCTCCAGTATTATCAGTGGTGTCTTACTCCTTCAGTAATATCTGGGTGTTGTCTTACTCTTCCAGTATTATCAGTGGGGTTGTCTTACTCCTCAATATTATCAGTGGGTGTTGTCTTACTCCTCCAGTATTATCGTGGGTGTTGTCTTACTCTTCCAGTATTATCAGTGGGTGTTGTCTTACTCCTCCAGTATTATCAGTGGGGTTGTCTTACTCCTCCAGTATTATCAGTGGGTGTTGTCTTCCTCCTCCAGTATTGTCAGGGTGTTGTCTTCTCCTCAATATTATCAGTGGGTGTTGTCTTACTCCTTCAGTAATATCAGTGGGTGTTGTCTTACTCCTCCAGTATTATCAGTGGTTGTTGTCTTACTCCTCCAATTATCAGTGGGTGTTGTCTTACTCCTCCAGTATTATCAGGGTGTTGTCTTACTCCTCCAGTAATATCAGTGGTGTTGTCTTACTCCTCCAGTATTATCAGTGGGTGTTGTCTTACTCCTCCAGTATTATCAGTGGTGTTGTCTTACTCCTCAGTAATATCAGTGGGTGTTGTGTTACTCCTCCAGTATTATCAGTGGGTGTTGTCTTACTCTCAGTATTATCAGTGGGTGTTGTCCTACTCCTCCAGTATTATCAGTGGGTGTTGTCTTACTCCTCAGTATTATCAGTGGTGTTGTCTTACTCCTCCAGTATTATCAGTGGGTGTTGTCTTACTCCTCAGTATTATCAGTGGTGTTGTCTTACTCCTCCAGTATTATCAGTGGGTGTTGTCCTACTCTCCAGTATTATCAGTGGGTGTTGTCCTACTCCTCCAGTATTATCAGTGGGTGTTGTCTTACTCCTCCAGTATTATCAGGGGTGTTGTCTTACTCCTCCAGTATCCAGTGGGTGTTGTCTTACTCCTCCAGTATTATCAGTGGGTGTTGTCTTACTCCTCCAGTATTATCAGTGGGTGTTGTCTACTCTCCAGTATTATCAGTGGGTGTTGTCTTACTCCTCCAGTATTATCAGTGGGTGTTGTCCTACTCTCCAGTATTATCAGTGGGTGTTGTCCTACTCCTCCAGTATTATCAGTGGGTGTTGTCTTACTCCTCCAGTATTATCAGTGGTGTTGTCTTACTCCTCCAGTATTATCAGTGGGTGTTGTCTTACTCCTCCAGTATTATCGGTGTCTTCCCTCAGTATTATCAGTGGTGTTGTCTTACTCCTCAGTATTATCAGTGGGTGTTGTCTCCTCCAGTATTATCAGTGGGTGTTGTCTTACTCCTCCAGTATTATCAGTGGGTGTTGTCTTACTCCTCCAGTATTATCAGTGGGTGTTGTCCTACTCCTCCAGTATTATCAGTGGTGTTGTCTTACTCCTCAGTATTATCAGTGGGTGTTGTCTTACTCCTCCAGTATTATCAGTGGTGTTGTCTTACTCCTCCAGTATTATCAGTGGGTGTTGTCTTACTCCTCCAGTATTATCAGTGGTGTTTTACTCCTCAGTATTATCAGTGGGTGTTGTCCTACTCCTCCAGTATTATCAGTGGTGTTGTCTTATCCTCCAGTATTATCAGTGGGTGTTGTCTTACTCCTCCAGTATTATCAGTGGTGTTGTCTTACTCCTCCAGTATTATCAGTGGGTGTTGTCTTCCTCCTCAGTATTATCAGTGGTGTTGTCTTACTCCTCCAGTATTATCAGTGGGTGTTGTCTTACTCTCCAGTATCAGTGGTGTTGTCTTCTCCTCCAGTATTATCAGTGGGTGTTGTCTTACTCCTCCAGTATTATCAGTGGTGTTGTCTTACTCCTCCAGTATATAGTATCAGTGGTGTTGTCTTACTCCTCCAGTATTATCAGTGGGTGTTGTCTACTCCTCCAGTATTATCAGTGGGTGTTGTCCTACTCCTCCAGTATTATCAGGGTGTTGTTACTCCTCCAGTATTATCAGTGGGTGTTGTCTTACTCCTCCAGTATTATCAGTGGTGTTGTCTTACCTCCAGTATTATCAGTGGGTGTTGTCTTACCCTCCAGTATTATCAGTGGGTGTTGTCCTACTCCTCCAGTATTATCAGTGGGTGTTGTCTTACTCCTCCAGTATTATCAGTGGGTGTTGTCTTACCCTCCAGTATTATCAGTGGGTGTTGTCTTACCTCTCCAGTATTATCAGTGGGTGTTGTCTTACCCTCCAGTATTCATGGGGGTCTACTCTCCAGTATTATCAGTGGTGTTGTCTTACTCCTCCAGTAATATCAGTGGTGTTGTCTTACTCTCCAGTATTATCAGTGGTGTTGTCTTTGTCTACCTCCAGTATTATCAGTGGTTGTTTCTCTCCTCCAGTATTATAGTGGGTGTTGTCTTACTCTGTATTACAGGGTGTTGTCTTACCTCCAGTTATCAGTGGGTGTTGTCTTACCCTCCAGTATTATCAGTGGGTGTTGTCTACCTCCAGTATTATCAGGGTGTTGTCTTACCTCCAGTATTATCAGTGGTGTTGTCTCTCCTCCAGTATTATCAGTGGGTGTGTTCCTTACTCCATAATATCAGTGGTGTTGTCTTACTCCTCCAGTATTATCAGTGGGTGTTGTCTTACCTCCAGTATTATCAGGGTGTTGTCTTACTCTCCAGTATTATTGGTGTGTCCTCCTCCAGTAATATCAGTGGGTGTTGTCTTACCTCCAGTATTATCAGGGTGTTGTCTACCTCCAGTATTATCAGTGTTTTCTTACCTCCGTATTATCAGTGGTGTGTCTTACCTCCAGTAATATAGTGTGTTGTCTTACCCCAGATTCAGGGGTGTTTCTCCAGATGGTCTGCTCTCCAGTATTATCAGTGGGTGTTGTCTTACCTCCAGCATATCAGGTGTTGTCTACCTCCAGTATTATCAGTGGGTGTTTGTCCCATTCTCCATTAATACTGGTGTTATTTTAATTCTCCAGAATTATCAGGGGTGTTGTCTTACTTCAGTATTATCAGTGGTACATGCATTCTCCAGTAATATCAGTGGGTGTTGTCCTACTCCTCCAGTATTATCAGTGGGTGTTGTCTTACTCTCCAGTATTATCAGTGGGTGTTGTCTTACTCCTCCAGTATTATCAGTGGGTGTTGTCTTACTCCTCCATTAATATCAGGGGTGTTGTCTTACTCCTCCAGTATTATCAGTGGGTGTTGTCCTACTCCTCCAGTATTATCAGTGGGTGTTGTCTTACTCTCCAGTATTATCAGTGGGTGTTGTCTTACTCCTCCAGTATTATCAGTGGGTGTTGTCTTACCCTCCAGTATTATCAGTGGTGCTATGCATCTCTCCAGTAATATCAGTGGGTATAAGCATTCAGCATTATCAGTGGGTGTTGTCTTACCTCCAGTAATATCAGTGTGTTGTCTTACTCCTCCAGTATATTATCAGTGGGTGCTGTCTTACTCCTCCAGTAATATCAGTGGGTGTTGTCCTACTCCTCCAGTAATATCAGTGGGTGTTGTCCTACTCCTCCAGTAATATCAGTGGGTGTTGTCCTACTCCTCCAGTATTATCAGTGGTGTTGTCTTACTCCTCCAGTAATATCAGTGGTGTTGTCTTACTCCTCCAGTAATATCAGTGGGTGTTGTCTTACTCCTCCAGTAATATCAGTGGGTGTTGTCTTACTCCTCCAGTATTATCAGTGGGTGTTGTCCTACTCCTCCAGTATTATCAGGGGTGTTGTCTTACTCCTCCAGTATTATCAGTGGGTGTTGTCCTACTCCTCCAGTATTATCAGGGGTGTTGTCTTACTCCTCCAGTATTATCATTGGGTGTTGTCTTACTCCTTCAGTATTATCAGTGGGTGTTGCCTTACTCCTCCAGTATTATGAGGGGGTGTTATCCTACTCCTCCAGTATTATTATGGGGTGTTGTTTTACTACAGTAGTATCAGGGGTGCTGTCTCTAATATTATTAGGGGTGTTATCTTTGTTTTCCACCATTATCAGGGGTTTGTTTTTCTTTATATTGTTAAGGGATTTGTTTTTCTGCTCCAGTATTATGACGTGGTGTTCATGCTCCACCAGTTATATGGTTTACATGCTCGAATTTAATATTGAGAGTTCGTAATATTTTGATGTTACCATTTAGCTACGGTAACTCCAGTATATTAAAACTATGTATTCTGGTTATTTTATTTTTTTCAAATATCAAGTTATTGCACCAGAACAAGCATCTTCAGTATCCCATAGCCATACAGTAAGCGACTATTTGGCAGGATTTTGAAAGTGAAATATTTTATTCGGAAAAGGGAGATTGTTTGCCTTGTGGAGCAGTTACCAAAAGATTCTGATATCGTAACATGTTGTTTTATTTAATTTCGAATTACTGTAAGTTTTTTTATTCATAAACGTCATCCTAGTGCAAAAACCTCGTTTTTTTTTGCGTCAGCTTAGCTGGAATTATGAGCAAGCACTAGGCGCATTTTGTATGGTGCAAAAACTTAATATACTGCACTGAGGTATTGTCTCCTAGGAAATCCTGACGATGCACAATACTAATACCAACTTGATGGCTTTACTGATACCTGTTGATATTTACTGGCCTATAAGCTTAGCGTACCTTATGTTGTAGGCATGTGGTCGTGCTTCCACGTCAGTTTTACGTTGCATGTCTGTTTTTTTCCTTTAGTGTCAATGAATCGCATTTTCGGCTTTTTTTTTCAGTTGGACCCGTTGTTTGCTAGTGGACTGAGTTCTGTGTACTGTGTGTACTGGTTGTGGCCATGTTTCGTTTTGGATGGGTGGGCCAGTGTGATGAGCCAGACCCCACAATACTTCTGCTGGACCACCACTCCGCCACCTCCTAACGGAGGCACGATGCTTATCACCTGCCTGCTGGCTAGATATTTCATAAATAATATTGTATTTAATTTATATGTACATGAGACTCCTACCAGCTGCTTCTGGTAACATTGTACAGCATTAGGATCCCGTTTCCTATAATATGAAATAAACTATTGAAATTGATGCGGACAGCTTAGCCAACTGGTGCCTTTCAGGGTCCCTTCCATTTATGTTGCTCAGGGAATGTCACCAGCACGAACTTGAAAAAAATAATTTCTTTTCGATGTTTACATTTATTGCATTTTTCACACATTTATCCAACAAGCTAAGTTGCAGATGACGCAATCCTCTGCAAGAAACATCCGAGAACAGTTTGGTTAACCAGTGGCCTTTCAGACAGTGCTCCCCAGACTTTAGAGTACGATTCAGGAAGACAACCCAATTAAAGTCTGAGCATGTCTCTAGCCTCGTCCCATCATTTACGCTGGAGACCCATTAGGTGGCAATGAAAATATCTGACCATTGCAATTAGTACCGTCGTGCCTGACACTTACTGTTAAGGTACGCAAGCGAAGCCCACAAAGTGCTCCACCAGGATTGCTGGGTATTGTGCAGTGAATTTGTACAACTGATACTACATGCCCTTAACTATCTAACCCTAAGTGGAATTCAACAGCTTTGCAACTCTTGCTGTGCACTCATGAGTATACTTGTAGTTGACAAGTTTTGTAAGTCAGTCCTGGTATAATGCGGAAGATTAACAAATTTGGTCTGTTATATCTTAATATCATAGGTGAAATGCGACATAAAATTTTGATTTATTTAGCAACCTTTTTTCACTAAGAGCTGTACGTGCTTGATGTTATGCACTGAAGGCCAGGTATTGTTATTGTGAATTTGATTCAGATAACGAGTACAACTTGGTTAGCCTTGTTTCACAGCCTAATGAAACCAACTGTACAGATTTGTTTTTTGTTTTTACGGGAATTAGCCCACCCAGGCACAGGTCGAAAGACCCACAACGGGGGGCCTAGGGGGGCGAAAAAATAAGAATAAGGTAAAGTGCATCGTACGGTAACATTGTTGTAATTAGGTCACAGGAGCCTTGTAACAGTCATTCAGTTCACTGCACCCCAAATGAAGTTCAGTACACCTGCCATTTTACTGTATACTGTACTGTAGAAAGTGTATTATTCCCAGGAACATACTAATGGTTTGTATGCCGCGGTAAACAGGTGAGCAGGTTCACTTGTTAATAGCAATGTTTACTTCCCGCATGGTATGCTGCTTCCTACCGTGTGGTCATACAACAATAATATGCGATTGTTTTATTTAAGAATATTCCATTAGAAAGCTGTTTCTTGGAGTGGAAGACACGTTGCTGTGGTCAAAATGAATCTGGAAAAAATAAAGATACTCAGTAACGTTAAAAGAGTGAAAAATCTTTGCTTTGAATTTTTCTTTCTTAGAGGAAGCTAACATTATGTGCAGATCCCGAGGGTTTTAAAGTGTGAGTTTCTTCAAAGTGAACTTGATCAACCTGGCTGCAGTACTGTTTCCAGCAACCATGTCGACTGGTTGAGTAAAAACGCTCCTGGAAACCAATAGTACTCTGTTAAACTGTAGCTGGCAAGTTTGAACTATCTGTGGTAGACAGTTATTTCCTTTTTAAGTCGTTTATTTATAAAGTACACTATAGAAGCTTAGGTGTTTTTTATGGGTATGAAGCTCTGTTGCAGAATTAGGAACAATTTTGAATTAAAAAAAAAGTGAATGCGTTTAAATGGCGGCTCATTTTTGGTTAGCTGGCACAAAATAAATATCTCATAAATTCATTGAAATATTACATAATATTTTTCTGTTGGTCTGAAAGAAATATATATATTTCAGTAACATTTTCAACCATAACCGTGTGTTTACATTAGTCATGGCAGTTAGCATTTCAAGCTAATATTTGGTACTTGGTGCTCGTGCTCAGATGGCTGAACGTGTATGTACGTAGTGACGTAGGTAAAGCTCTGTTTGTGCCGCCTGTTTTCCTCTCAGTTTAAGCTTCAGTGTTATTTTTTAACCCTTCCAATTCAAAAATCTTCACATACAAATTTAGCCTGTATTTTATGTTAGTCGGCATCGGATTCCAGAGTTTTAAAACGGAAAGTGGTAAAAACAAAAACTAATTAGTGTTTACAGTATTAAGAAAAAAAAACTAAATTTTTTCCTTTGTTCACTAATATTCTTCCGGTAAATGGAGGCTTGTTGTGTTTGATAGTAACATTTCATTGAATACTTAAAGTAAGTCTTTAGGTCTTTCACCCAATACAAATATTAAAACACACCAGCTTATGGATAAGGCCGAATATGAATACTGTATCTACCACTTTAACCAGCTTCCGTTAATTTGGATGGATTAAGGCTAGAGGACGTCAGAGACTGGGATGGATGAATGAAATTAAAAAGTGGGTCGCTAGAGAGATGAAAAATCTTGGAGAATTGGTAAAAACAGCCCGAAAACATTCAGAGCGGAGGACTGCGGTACCTTGGTCATTTGGCGTTTGTTCTTAACAATAACTACAGTAACAAATTATGAAATCTTAGCGATGTGTTTTTGAAGGAACTGCCAGCTGGTATGAATGTAAGGTTAACTAAAATTCAATGGGTTCTAAATTACTGTACTTGGAAAATGTGATCACTATTATCCAGTGTAAAATTGGTCACAAAAGTGGTCATTCACACTGGATAATTACAAATTGATTTGTTTTTATTTAGAATTACTCTGCAGGCATTGTAATTTTTTCCGAACCATGAATGTAGAAACTTAAAGCGAAATGGAAAAACAATGTTGCGGAGGGTCTGGGGTAGTAGTTAACCATGAAAGCCTCATGACGCTCTCAATATTTTCATCAGAATAATGAGTGTACTGTATTGTCATATTTTTGAACACTGGTAAAATATAAATTAAAATATGTTGTATGATAATTATCATTCTTATTATTATAAATGGGTTAATTAAAAAAAGCCTCCCAACGCGCCTTGTATATGAAGCAAAATAGCTGGCACGTGGGTCCACGATGTTTGAGGAATAAATATTGTTTTAGTGTAGTTTTCATGATTGCATTGATTGTGTGACAAAATAGGAAAATGTGCCAGGAGAGTTTGTTTATAGGTCAAATGTCCTTGCATGTGTGTGTGTGTGTGTGCATTTTGTCAAACCTTTTGTCTGTGCGAAATAATGAGATCGTGACGTGAGTGCGTCTGGCCTTGGCTGGTTGTCTGTGGGACTGACTATAAGGAACCCGTTTTTATTCTCCCCTTGATGAAACTTGGTAGGAATGTCTCTCAGGGAGACGGCGGATGGATTCCGATAGAGCAGTCAGTAACTTCAGAGGATCTTTTTAGGTTTATCGAAAGTAAAGAATGTCACGATAATTTTGAGAAAAAATAAATATTTTTTTTTATTTATGCATTATACTCTACAGTTATCAGTTTATTAGTTCGTCCTCTCCTTTATTCTGTTTGTTGTTTAATGGATTGATTGACAAACTTGAGATCTTTAATGCAGTGTGATGCAGAGTTGGGGTTCTTGTTCACCAAGACGATTTGTCTCCACGCCTTACAGCCGAGAACAAATGAAGGTCATGGGTCTTAGTGGCTTATTTTAGGAAATACGGTACATAGTGAACTTCAGACTTACATAATTAGCCCAGTTCTGCCCTTGTTTTGTTTATCTTCTTTTAAACGGCCAATTATGTTTTTATGCACATTAAATTCTGAGCCTCATTTTCCAGCAAAAATATGTACTGTACTTGTACCCCCAAAGTCCAGGCATAAAGTTCGTAAAGTCTAGTGTTTGCACTTACAATTAAGTTGTCTTAACATCTATTGACCGATCTCTCATATTGCCAGGTACGGCCTTTGAAGACAGTCTTTGAAAATTGGTTCAGTTGCATTTGCTCTTTTTACGTGTATACAGTACCGTAGTTATGGAACCATTAGTGTGCGGGTTTCGTGTCCTTTTCGATCTGTCGCCAACAAATACGGAACATTTTAGACATAGGCTAGGTCTTTCCTACAGAGGATATCCCGTGGTGCGAACGGCTACCATAAATAACATGGTTGATGCAGGCCACACTGGTGGCCTGCAGGTCAAAGTCCTGTGGGTTGCGGTCGATACATGCCATGAAACTATGTGTCGAGAATTGTGAAAATGGATTTATTTCTATAAAGTGGACTCATATATTGCCCCCTGACGCCTTATCCTGCCCTTTAGGAATTTTTGTGGTTACACAAATATTTTTGAATAAATATTTTTCTCATATCAACTTCACCCGTGGCCCCAGTACAGTGTTTGGGTGTTTCTGTTTGTTGGCATTGTTTATTTTAATATCTTACTACAATAAAAAGGCTAGTGTGGTGATGGGCAGCGTGAGGGAGGCTAGTGTGGTGATGAACAGTGTGAGGGAGGCTAGTGTGGTGATGGACAGTGTGAGGGAGGCTAGTGTGATGGGCAGCGTGAGTGAGGCTAGTGTGGTGATGAACAGTGTGAGGGAGGCTAGTGTTTTGCTAGTGAAGGTGGTGTGGTGATGGGCAGCGTGAGGGAGGCTAGTGTGGTGATGAACAGTGAGGGAGGCTAGTGGTGAGGCGTGATGGAGGCGTGATGGGCAGCTGAGGGAGGCTAGTGTGGTGATGGGCAGCGTGAGGAGGAGATGTGGTGGTGGCTGAACTAGTGATGGGCAGCGTGAGGAGGCTAGTGTGGTGATGGACAGCGTGAGTGAGGCTAGTGTGGTGATGAACAGTGAGGGAGGCTAGTGTGGTGATGGACAGTGTGAGGGAGGCTAGTGATGATGGGCATGAGGGAGGCTAGTGTGGTGATGGGCAGCGGGGAGGCTATGTGGTGATGGGCAGCGTGAGGGGAGGCTGTGTGGTGATGGGCAGCGTGAGGGAGGCTAGTGTGGTGATGGGCAGGAGGGAGGCTAGTGTGGTGATGGGCGGTGAGGGAGGCTGGGCAGCGTGGAGGCTGCGTGAGGGGTGGTGGGATGGACACAGATGGAGTGGTGGTGGAACAGTGTGAGGGAGGCTAGTGGGTGGGATGGGCAGCGGAGGGAGGCTGGGCAGCGTGAGGGGAGGCTAGTGTGGTGATGGGCAGCGTGAGGGAGGCTAGTGTGGTGATGGGCAGCGTGAGGGAGGCTGGGCAGTGGAGGGAGGCTAGTGTGGATGGACAGGTGAGGAGGCTAGATGCTGTGTGGTGATGGACAGTGTGAGGGAGGCTAGTGTGATGATGAGGCAGCGTGAGTGAGGCTAGTGGTGATGAACAGTGTGAGGGAGGCCTAGTGTGGTGATGGACAGTGTGAGGGAGGCTAGTGTGATGATGGGCAGCGTGAGGGAGGCTAGTGTGGTGATGAACAGTGTGAGGGAGGCTAGTGTGTGGTGATGGGCAGCGTGAGGAGGCTAGTGTGGTGATGGGCAGCGGAGGAGGCTAGTGGTGATGAACAGTGTGAGGGAGGAGTGTTGATGGACAGTGTGAGGGAGGCTAGTGTGGTGATGGACAGTGAGGGAGGCTAGTGTGATGATGGGCAGCGTGAGGAGGCTGTGGTGATGAACAGTGTGAGGGAGGCTGTGGATGGGCAGCGGAGTGAGGCTAGTGTGGTGATGAACAGGAGGAGGCTAGTGTGGTGATGGACAGTGAGTGAGGCTAGTGTGATAGTGTGAGGGAGGCTTGTGTGGTGATGAACAGTGAGGGAGGCTAGTGTGGTGATGGGAGCGTGAGGGGGCAGTGTGATGGGTGTGAGGGAGGCTAGGTGTGGTGATGGGCAGTGTGAGGGAGGATTGTGTGGTGATGGGCTAGTGGGAGGGATAGTGTGTGGTGATGGACAGTGTGAGGAAGGCTTGTGTGGTGATGGGCAGAGTGAGGGAGGCTTGTGTGGTGATGGGCAGTGTGAGGGAGGCTAGTGTGGTGATGGGCAGTGTGAGGGAGGCTAGTGTGGTGATGGGCAGTGTGAGGGAGGCCTGTGTGGTGATGGGCAGTGGAGGGAGGAGCGAGGGTAGGCTGGCGACCTTGCACAGTGCCCCGGGCTCGGAGAGTGAGGGCTATCCAGCAGTGTTAGGTTAACCATATTGTGTACAGGAGACTCGGCCAGCCAGCCAGCCATACCGGATGGCGTCTTTCTTCCTTCAAATAGCTTTCATATACACCATGAACGACGATTATCACTCGTTCTTATTACCGGAACCGAATTTGATGGCGCTACATTATATATATATATGTTTGTTTGTTTGTATTTTCATTTATTTATACGGTATACAGTATGTCCAATGCAGTCATTGTGATTGCCGGAAGAATACTTTGTAATTAATTTTCGAAATTCGTGACTGGTGTGCAACACGTACTGTGTTACATGGATATTTTTCCCAAGAGATCACATCACAGGCCAAAGTTGTATCCGTGTGTCGGTTCATCCCGATTATATTTCACGGTTAGGTCAGCATTTTATTCCTTGCCGTTAATAAGGTAATGCAACTTGACGGTTAGATGCATGTTTATAGGCACTTAAACCATCGTGCCGAAACTGGGTTAACGTGTCATACTTCGCTTGAGTGAGCCCTGTGAAGTTATGCGTATAGGTTCGTTTTTCGGACATTATTTTTTATACTAAAACCATACTGAGACAGGCAGACCCTTCATACTGAACACGAGAATATGCCAAAAATACGTGACTGTTAGACATTTCACAGAAGAGCGAGACTTGTTTTGTGTTTCAGTGTTTTTGTGGTGATTGGCTGCACAGGAATTCACGATGGTGTAATGTTGACCAAGTTTATTTCACGCTCTATTGATTCTTTCTCATTTTTACAACTTAAAACAGAGCTCCATGGTCTTACTACTTTTAGATGGGATAAACTCTCGTGATCAATAGTCAGGTGTGGGTAAGTTTGATAGTACGTGGTATACAGTATCACCCAAAAGTTCGTTAACTCTCCCAGCCAGCTATTGCTGCACTGCTTGCTTCAGATGTATGAACTTGACTCTGTTAATTCGAACCTTTAGATTCATTCGTATTGGTTTCATGTTCTGGTTGGTACTGAGACAGTTTCAAACACCTGAAGCATGCAGTGCAGCAATAGCTGGCTGGGAGAGTTAACGAACTTTTGGGTGAGACTGTACCTGTAGACTAGCATACTACAGGGCTTTGTCATTTGTTTTGTATTTCATTCTCGTTAATATTTTTATATTTTCTTTAGGTACTAGCCTACTCATGACATCATACCAAGGAAAGGTTACTGGAAGCTGTTTCACGCATGGCTCACTCCACTGAACTTTAAAGGTGTTTACATCCGTTCGTGTGACGCCTTTCTACGCTTCATGAAGTTTAACATACGTGCCTGCTAATGAGTACTCCACCTTCACACCAAAAGAACTCCATAGTAACCCAGTTTGCCTCTTTAACGAACATAATTCAAGGGTGTGTATAGTTCCCATCAGACATATTCTTCCTTGAAATTTTTTTTTTATCCTCTGGAGCTTGCATCATAACAACATTTAATTACGTTTCACAGTCGCCCTCTTAATCATGTAGCCACAATTTGTGATGTAATAGTTATAATGTATGTTCTATATTTATTCAATATAATTTCTTTACATCATAAGCTCTATACCTGTACTTATCAAATGCAATTTCTCGTAAATTGTAACAATATGTATGAGGTTTCATAAAGATAAAACTTGTCCTGGAGCCTCTGACAGGGTTCTGATAGTGGACTGGGTATACACGGCAGGTCAAGGGATGTGGCTAGGGCTGGAAGCCATATAAAGAATCCCCAGCAGCCACCACCAAGGTCACCACTTCATTTTGGTGAACATACACGTACTTAGTGAACGTAGCACAACTATCAACGTTTACATTTTCAAGTGACTAATGGCTACCTAATTTCATTCTGGCGTATTTCTTCCAAGCTCAAAACACAAAAATTATACATACATCACTTTCTTAACTTACTAAGACGAGACAAAAAAATAACAATAATGATTCAAAGTAGCAGCATTTAATATGAAGATAAAAGTAAATAAAATTACATTAATAAAAATTTCACAAGTAACCTTTTTGCTGGACTGCATTTATGGAGTCGTTCCCCAAGAGTAGCAATGCCAAGTGGCCGTGTCATCTGAAAAAAATTGAAAACATCTGAGGGAAACTGCTCAACCAGCATCATACTTATCACTATGTCGCCTGCACCCAGGCGTGACCGTGTCAGCATTTACTGTAATGCCCCAGACCTAAAATTGCCATAATCAGGTAATTTTCTCGGCTATCCTTGAGTTCTGCATATTATCTCAATAACTGGCACCAGCATGCAAAATTTCACCGTGATTGTTCCCGCAATTTTAGCGAGAGACGCTCTGGATGAAGTTTGCGGTGAAAACACGAGAAATTGCATTTGATAAGTACAGGTATAGAGCTTATGATGTAAAGAAATTATATTGAATAAGTATAGAACATACATTATAACTATTACGTCACAAATTGTGGCTACATGATTTAGAGGGCGACTGTGAAACGTAATTAAATGTTTGTTATGATGTAAGCTCCAGAGGATAAAAAAAAAAACTTTCAAGGAAGAATGTGTCTGATGGGAACTATACACACCCTTGAATTACGTTCGTTAAAGAGGCAAACTGCTGCACTTACCTTAGAGGCTGTGTTGAGTTAATAAGGGTTGTGTTTTTAAATAAGTGAGTTATGTTGTCTGGTGTAATTGAATAAGTAAATTATGTACCCCGTAAACGTGTAAAGTTACTGAGTAAATAGTGGGTTAGGCTACTCCGTCTCGCTCCTCGTGTGTGCTGTTGACGTTCATTGTTGTCATTGAACTTATCACAGCAAGTCCATGTCCCTGTATTATAACCCAGTCGGGGCTTTAGGCATTGTAATGTAATCCCATTCGGTGTTTGTACTTCGATATGCACTTCTTCTGTAGAGTTTTGAGATTTTTTAAGTCACAGGGGGCTTCACTGTAAGAAATTAATATGGTTTTTGGTTCGATCCCAGGGCTCCCCTCTGCCTTGCTGTCTCCTTGTGTACTGATATTGAAGTTGTATAAGTTACTGAAGACTTTGTACATTGTGTTGTATCCACATTGTTCCGACAGGGCAGCCATGTCCATAGGGGACCCATTTTTTCTTTTGTAGACCTTCGGAACGTATGTTAGTAGCAATAAGGCGTAGATAGTATGTACTGTACAGTTGCCAGCATAGGTTCTCCCACAGCCCTGCTACATAGGGCTGTGGGAGGACTTTTGCTGGCAACTGTACAATCAAAGACAAAAGTCGTGTCGCGGTTTTGTCCGAAGATTAAATATAACTCGTGAAACGAGAGCCCCCCTACCACAAGGCAGAGCGCACCAAAAGTTTAGCCCCTCGGCATATGTTTTCACCAAATTTCACGACACGACTTTTATCTTTCATTGTACGATACTGTATATCGACACGGCGCCATCCACGACTTACATTTTTGTTTTAATACTTGTAGCCCAGTGTAAGAACTGACTTAATAGACGTGCGTAAAGACTTAAGCTGTTGGAGCATAAACACAACAACAACAAGTACATTAATATCAGAATTAACAGCCCAACTTTCAGTGACGTCTCAACCAGGAGTGAGTGTTATCAAGAGGCAAGAGATTAGGTTACATATAATCCTGTTTTATATTTCTTGTGCCAGCCATCATTCCTCTGCTAAATAACATTCACACCCCATAAAAGTAAAAACTAGTCTCATTTGCCCTTTATAGCACATAAACTGTTTAACGTGTGGCATTTAGATAGGGACCGGGTGTGTGCCTCCCAGGTAAGCTCAGCCACCTGTTCATTATTACCTGAAGAGTATTACTGGCCTTCCTAATTTACGTTTTTGGGTCCTTAAGGTATTTTTTCCTGGAGGGTCAGTGACCTATTATGAGATGTCATTTTCTCACGCTCGCCTCTACGGTATAATGCACACGCGGCTGCACGCTCTCAAGGATGGCTGGCTCTTTTAGTTCTATTAATTTTTTTTATAGGGCCGTAAATTATTGTGTTGCGCTTGCTTTGATGTCATGTTATTCACCTGCTCTTTTTTGTCTTATTTTTCTCCTTTGGATTTTTTTATATTAATTTAATTTATTGTATAATACTGTACTAGCCACTTTCGATTTCAAATACCCTGTATGTCACTTGGAAGAAATTTAGCGTTTGATAACTTTTATTTAACATGCATTACAGTTATTTTCATGTATCTTTCACGTTTTTAAGCTACAAATGACCTAACCGTGGTAGAAATTTTAGCAGTAGGGCAGTGTGAAGCTTTTTACTGAGGTATGGCGTGACGACCAGTGAGGACTTCCGCCCACAGTTACCAGCCAGGAGAAACGTTGGCCCCGTTCTTCCACACCTTGCTCCTGTCGTTAACTTACTCCAAAGCTACCTGTAAATACATGTTAGAGGCACAGGTCTTGTAATCTGATCAATTTAGAATGAAATTGTCCACCGAAACAAAATGTGAAATATTACCCTTTAAATAACATAAAAAAAAGTTTGGCTTGTGGGAACTCGAGAGTGAAAGTATTGGAGAACTACCGCCATGGTTGTTGAGCTCATAAATGTTTATACACAGATGCGGAGTAGGTGTGTGTGTGAGAGGAGCAGGTATATACACATAGGAGCCGTTCTACAACCTTGGACATTACGAGGGCGCTGCCACACACCAGCCTACCCCAGTGCACACCATCATCCACCTATAGGCTAGGTGGGCCCTTAACACCTGTGTGTATATGCATCATCTATCACGATCATACTAGTGTGTGTAGTTTATCACCTCCAGCACACGAGGCCTGACCACCACAACTTCTGTATTTGCTGTATCATCTCTCTTATAGTATATATCAACGAAAACAGTCAGTGTGTGTTAGATGAAATATTAACTTTGGGTGCGTCATCTTATCAAGGCACAGTTTATAATGTGGGATGATGATGAAATGCGTTATATTTCGTTGACTTTTCCTACATACCAAGAATTATCAAATATTTCGGCAGCAGTGTAGTGTAATAACTTGAAGCTGTTTCGTGGTCTGCTGTTTTAGGTGTGGTTCAAGTTGAGGTGCATGGGAATATTGAGCCATTTATAAGCTTAGTGTTCACCCTGGTACGAATATTATGTCGTATTTACCGGGAGTGTAGGAGCGAGAGTAGTAATGATAAGATATGAAGTTCACAGTTATGTCATCATCATCACCCATTACACTCGATGTTAACGTACTATCACTTCATCACTCACACGTGCCATTGGCCCTCCTGAATAACACAGATGTACCCTTACCCACACACGCATTCGTAGGGTAATTTTTGCATTTCTCATGTGTATCACGTCGGTTTATGTACACCTTACACGGTATATACTGTATACGTGTAGCTGTACTGTACCATTCGTCCTTACACCCGTGACACCGTTTTGTTGGCTTCACCTGTATACGGGGCTCTTTGTTATGGGAATGTTGTGAGCTTTAGCAACAGTTGCGTCACAGTGGTACAGGTAATAGTCAATTTATTTCCGTCGATAAACATGGAATCTTGAGTGAATATATATTATCTATGCTGTCCTAACTAGTCTAGCCAAGCCTAATTTAGTTTAGATATATAGTATTAAGCAAGCGAAGGTTCACTTAATAACTTGTCAATATTACCATATATACACTAATTTCCATGGAGCTTTACAAATAATGGAAAAACAAAATAATGTCACAACAGAATCCATTGCGTTAAAAGGCTTAATCGGGCGGTCATCACTAAAACATAATATACTATACAGCTGCTTTTGTCAGTCCGCAACACCTACTCGGAACGAGGCATATCACTCTTTGTTATTTCGTGTTTTTGTTGCCTTCCTGGACACTCTGCAGGCCACACCATGATAGTATATCTTTCTAGAAACTTGGGCAATACACTGGCGGAAATATTACAAGGAGTTGTCAACATGCTCGTACACTGCCTAGATAGTTAGCTGTGTGTCGGGTGTTCCAGCCAGCACTATTGGTCACAGTGCCTGGTGTGACCTCGTGCTCCAGCTGTTTGATACATCTGCTGTTTAATATTCCTGCTGTTCAGTTCTCCAGTTGTTGAATGCTCCCAACTGTTTGATACTCACCTGTTTACTGCCCCAGCTGTTTAATCCCCCACCTGATCAGTTTCTCCAGCTGTTTGGTGTAAACTTCCTGCCAGCGTTTGTGATAATTCTTATGCATTCGACAAGTAGATCTCCCAAGAATGCCCCCCCCCCCAAAAGGTATAAGACTCCGGATTCAGTTTCATGGTGATGCTGTGGTTCCTTCTCCCAAACACTATGGGTTGGCTTCTCGAATCCGTCTTCACCGTGTTCCACTGTCTTCAGCCTCCTCCACTTAGTGTTGCATGACCCACTCAACCGCGGCCCTCCACATTAGCTTCTTGTGTTCAACCTCCTCCAGTGTTGCATGACCCACTCAACCGCGGCCCTCCACATTAGCCTCTTGTGTTTAACCTCCTCCACTTAGTGTTGCATGACCCACTCAACCGCGGCCCTCCACATTAGCCTCTTGTGTTTAACCTCCTCCACTTAGTGTTGCATGACCCACTCAACTGCGGCCCTCCACATTAACCTCTGTCTTCCCCCATTGATCTCCTCTCAGTGCTTAGCTCATTTGATACCTGTTTATCTGTTGCCCATTCAGATGTTCCTCCCAACTCCCCTGCTGTTCTGCCGTGGCTCAGGTTTCCCGGGTTATCTCTTTAACCCACCAGGCTGTTTCTGTTTACGGCCCGTAAGCCTAGGGCTCCGCTTCACCCTTGGTTAGTCTGGCATATTGCGATGGAAGTTAATAATAATATCTTGGGAATGGAATCGTTGGTCGGTCTATGAGGTTTCCTGTGGGTGCGGTAATGGGGCGAGTCCAGTGTGGTTTGAAATTGCATCGTGTGGATAATGGCTTTTCTTAACATTGGTAATAGCTCAAATATGGTGTAAAAAATTATCTATTTAAGTAGCCAATCGTTTTTTATTGACAATTAGCTCGGCTATAAAAGGATGTGGTTAAGTGTTATCAGTACCAATATTTTGTCATTGTCAGTTATTTGTTTTAGAACATCTTGATTATGGTGTAAGCCTATAGTCTCCCGGTGTTTTGTGTACGTTCTGAATTATACTGCATTACGTAAAGCCACAAGGGCAGGGATGATGACTCGCTCAGTCAGTCCTGGCCTCCACGTGAAAGGGTCTCCAGTGTTGACGACCTAAACAGGAGAATTTAATGGAAAGGGATTCATTTTTCAGTAAACTTTCCAGGTCAGTGAAAGACAAGTTTATTAGTCCTTGAAGCTTGAAACTCTAGCTTTTTTTTTGGATAGTTTGTCTCAGAAAAATACAAGAGGAAGTATATGAGGGAAATGTGGTGTATTGGTGCAGATTGTGTCTATAAACCATGACGAGGACGGCCGTCAACCTTGTGCAAAATTGCCCTCCTGATTTTCCTACTTCTTGCAGAGGACAGTCTAAATGCAATCTGGCTCTCGGAAACTGGATAGGTTTTCTGGGATTTTCTTGGTTGAGTTCCAAGTTTCACTTTTTTTTTTTTACGTCGTTACGATCTCAAACGTCCCGAACCCCCGATTTATAAAGATGGGGGACATGGTCGTTACTTTGTCTGTGTGTCAGTGTCTGTCCAACCGGGGGTCATTTATCTCAATCTTCTTTTTTACTGAAATTGTTTAACCTGGAGGACATATTTTGCTCATTTATTCCCATAGAGCGTATAGTTGGTTATATTCCGGGTTAATGCAAGGTAGCGCCATGGAGTTATGATTAATTGCACTCACAGGAAAATGCTCTCTAAGGAATTGCTGTTGTTCCGACAGCTGTTTTCTTTCGGCGTGTCTTTAGCTGTCACTAGAGAACGAGCGACAAAAACATCTTTTTTTTCTCGTCTAAGTGGTGAGGTCCTTGGTAGCGAGGGGACGACGGGGCCAGTTTGCTCACCTGTATTAACTACGGTATTCGGTCTTGTGGTGGATACAAGTTTGTGTGTGATAGAAATAGCACAGACAGGCAGACGCAGTCCCATAAAAATATAGACCCGTCATGGAAGCCTAATTGAACAAAGGTACACGTTAAGAGTATAATGCCACACATACTTTATGATCAAATTATCCAACATGCATCATATGGGCAGGAAAGAGATGTACACTATTAAATTTCTCATATTTACACGTAACTGAAGAAAATGGGTGTAAATTAAGAAGGTATCGTTGGGTGGGTGGGCGTATATAGGACCCCTACGAGTTAAGAGTCACACAAGTACCACAAGGGAGTTTTCGAGGTCACCCAGGGAGTAACGTCATCTGGGACCGTCGGCGTTGGGTTCCAGACCAAGCGTGCTCCATGCTTCTTAGTCACGGTGTATCTCAAGTGATATCAACTAATAACCCTCGTTAAGGTAGTGGAACAAATAACAACAAGATTAATACACAAAGAGCTTTGCCACTGGTGATGCAGTTAATGTCGCAAAATGTTTACATTAGAGGAAATAATTACTACCGCGCTGTATTATACTGTAGATGGTATTTCATGGTTTGGGCTTTTCTTTCTCCGTGTGCGTGTGCGTGCGTGTGCGTGCGTGTGCGTGTGTGCGCGCGCGCGTGCGTGCGTGCGTGTGTGTGTGTGTGCGTGCGTGCGTGCGTGCTCATGGTCATGTGTTTGTGTGCAAGGGCAAATGCGTGCCAGTAGATTTATTTGCCGTATTAAAAGATAGATCGTTTGAAGATCACTTAATGGAGATGATAGTTGCAGGTGTTTAACTGCGTTGGTTATCTGTGTGCGTGCAAAACTTACCCCCCAGCTGAGAAAAAAATCCACCAAATACCCTATTGGGCAAAGTCTCTTCACAGAAGTACAGGAACCTGGAGAAATTCCCAGTAGATCCAAGTCCGTATACCTGGATCACATTAGGAGCTGAATACTGTACTAATAAGTCAGTGTTGCTCGTATTAGCTGTAGCGTAGTTGATTTTATGAGATAAAAGTTTGATTACTTTAGTTTAAGATAATTTGTATTAGGTTAGATTACATATACAGTACACTATTAAATTTGGCTTGCGAATTTTGGGTTCGGTTACATACCAACTGGTTAGGCTAAATAGGGATACAAGGAATTTTATCCTAAGACGCGCGTGAGGGTGTGTGTAGTTGGCGGAATACTATACCTTGTTGGTATCGGAGTGGTGGAGAAAGAGTACCGTGCTGGTGTCGGTAGTGGAGGAGGAGGAGGAGTACTGTGCTGGTATCATAATGGAGGGTGGTGGTGGTGGTCACTCGTCCTTACACTAACTGGTTACTGCAGGTCCTCTCGCTCCCTCCTGTTACATCACACTCAGGGCTTAAACTCACACTATCGCCACATATTACTTTCACTTTAGGGCTTTAACTTATCGTATACCTTCTTGACTCATTAGGGCGTAGGGCTTTACCTAATTAACTGGGTAACTTACACTCAGGGTTTAGGGCTTCCATCTATACCGTCTGAAATTATACCACTTATACTCAAGGAAAGGGACTTGACCTTCCTCTCTCTTACCTTAAGGTTGAACTATTCTCCAAGACCTTAAGGCTGCACTATCCACTCAGAACGTAGAGCTATACCATGCACTCTTTGCCATGGGAGTTTATGCACTCTGCTATAGATCTGCACCGTACATTCAAGGCTTGGAGTTTGTACTACAGTTACTATATACATTACGCTCGAGCTTCTACCTGATACATTTCGCATATATTGATTAGATGTTGGTTGTCCAAGTGATTGGCGACGCCTCTTCGACAAATTCCCATTTTTTTAGTGTATGCTTTTTTTTTCAAGGAAGAAACATTTGGTTGACAGGACGGTGAGGGCTCAAGGATATGTCACATACTCCAGACTTAAAGGGATACTCCAGACTTAAGGGATATACCATACATTGCTGTTGTAGGTTATATCATACTCCGTGGTCGGCTGTGGCTTACTGTAGTTACATACAGAACTTTGTGTGTACTATACATGCCCCAAATATGGGTACGCTAGGTAATCTGAACTTTCTGTAACCAAAAGTGGTCTCATAATCCCCGGTGTGTATCTTAATGCTCCCGAGAGCTGCGTCACAGCACATAACATCGGGGGATAACAGCTGAAAGTAACAAATGTGATTAAACTTGACAACTTTAATCGTCGAGTTGGCTACATTTGTTATTATCTCGGTCCAACAAAGGTCTTATCTGTGCTCCAAGAGTAGAGGCCACTAGTTATCACCTCGTTCATCTGTCAGTCAGTGGAGCGTTTTCGTTTACAATTCTTCCGCTGGTTACTTGTTGAAAAGGTCGGAATTTTTCTTAAAAGTATTTACGTCGGTGGAAATTGTATTGAGATTTTCGAGGATGTGTAATTGTAACCTCCCTGGTTGTTTATTTACTTCTCTTTATTGGAAGAAATACGTAGACATTGCCAGTAAGGAGTAATTAATAGTCATTACTGTCTTGATACCTGCCTCAAGACTTGTCCTTACTGGCTTACTTGTTCGTAATGTGTCGAGGTAATATGTTATTATTGTATGAAACTGGGGATTACCTGGGCCTGGAAGCGAATCCGGGTGTCCCCTCCTACCCTTGAAACTGTCTGTGACCAAGGCCCCACCGGTGACGACCTGATCATCCTGACTGTTGCTGCTCGACATTCACCGGCCAGCATCTCTATTGTAGCCCCAATGATCAAATATTTTCACAAGAAACTTCTCTAGTTGCCACTAAGCATTCATTGGTCCTCCCTACGACGTGTCTTGTACACTTACGTGCTGGCAACACGTTAAATAGGTGTCAGCCCCGGATATTGCTACTAACGGTACAGTGTGTGATTACCGGTATTCTTATTACGGTTTTACCTTACACTGTGGCTGTTGTGTACAGTCTGGTGTGACGCTCGTTTTAGTCGTGTGGTGATGGTGTTTTTTTCTGTTGAGAGGTTATGTCCATCACCTGTACCCGTTCTCATTTACCGTATATATTGTAAGTGTTCCTAGGCTTCTTCGATAATTTAAGTAATGAACTGTTTTACTAGTCTGTTTACATTGTATGACCCAGAAATGTTACCCAAATGGTAAGGTAAACCTGTGATTGTTTTATTAAATAACTATGCAGTGTATAATCTGTACAGCATTATGAAATATTACGCCTATACTCCTCAGGGTATTGACATATGCTCGTGTGGTCTTAATCTTGATGCAGGATATATTTCAAAGAATGAATCGAAGAAAAAAGAAGGGTATGGGATCTTACCTAACTTTTTTTTCTTCAAGCGGTTGTAACTGAGGAGGTGGCAGTGATGGTTAAGAGGAAAGTTAAGACGTAGGTGGTGGTAACTGAGGTGGCTGCTGGATGGTGCAAGTAAGTTTGGTAGTAACTGTCTTAGTGGGTTATATATTGTACCTTAACAAAATGGTTGGAAAAGATAGTGCTGGCAGAAAGATTGGTGCTGGAAATTGTTGAGAGAGAATGTGTGTGGTTAGAGTAGTAGTTGTGGTGGTGGTAGAGATGGGTCCTGTTGGTAAGTATATCCTGGTAGAGGTGGTAGTAGGATCGTTGGTGTTGGAAAGTGTGGGAGATTAGTAGTAGGAGTGACAAACAGTGTTGTCAGCAGGTATGACGTTTAGTGTTGTCAGGTGTAATGGTGAAGACAATGCTGTCTGTAATTTGGGCAACAGGAAGTAATGTTATCAGTATTTGGGGCAGCAGGTGGCAGTGTTGTCAGTAGCGGGGGCAGTAGGAGCGCCCCGCCCCCAGCTGGCCGCCCCAACACTCACCTCAGGGCCTCTGTACAAACACTACCCAGGTAACATAAATACCACGGCCTTTCTACCCGGGTGAGTGACCCCACTCCTTGGCGTACCCGACACTCCCACCCCTTCTTCACCACGCCCACCCACCCACTACTTCACCGCTCCCGTGATCTAGTCACACCCACTCCTTCGCCACACCCACCCACCTACACCTGCATCATGTCCTCCCATATTCTCGCAACTGTTATTTTTGTAGCTGAACCCACCATCATATCGTGGCCACACCCTTGCTCCAACTCTACCTATACCCGAGCCACATCCTTGTTCCAGTTCTACCCATCCCCGAGCCACAGCCGTCTCTTAACTACGCACATTTACGGCTGCACACGCACCCTAAAATCAGTCAGTAGCCATATTTCTTTTGGAACCAGATGTATGACTTAGCTGTACAGTACTCATGTCTAAAAATCTACATCCCCTCTACATACGAGCCCCATCCTTCCATCAAGACACAAGCCACACCATAACCCTCCATGAGCCACACACCAATAGAGTGTGGTGTGGTAGTGTGGCTCACATGTGCTGGTGGTGATTATACACTTGGACAGGTGGTGGTTCACTGTTCACCCGGCGATGTTTTTCTCATTAACTAGATAATCTTCAGTGAAAAAAGAAATGAAGAAATAGATTAGCAGTATCCCAACCTAACCTAGTTTTCATTGGGTCACTTTTGGTTTAATCGCATAGTTTAGGTTGGTTTAGGGTGTGTTCTGAATTAATTTAGATTAGGTTATGGTTAGATAAGTTTCCATTGGCTTAAGTTAGGTTGTATTAGTGTAGGGTTGGTTAGGTTGCCGTGCTGCAATTGTTTTCCCCTTCTACGGAATTTCTGATTAAGGAAAAAAATTGCGTTTTGTCCCAACACCTCAGCCCAGTGATTTATTTCTCCAAAGTGCAAATACGAAAATTTATTCACGCATCAACAACACAGGTGCAGTGATTTCCATGCAGTCGAGAGGTTGTGCTAACACTAACTAACTCTCCTGGGAAATCTTTGTTATTGTGGCTTAAAGGAGTCCAGGGCCGCGGTGGTCATCAGATACCCATTAGACCATAGGATTAATTTACCGTACTGTGTGTCCAATCTTATATGCCTGGTCACTGTTTCAGGTTCATTAACTGCGCAGCTCTCTCTCTCTCTCTCGCGAAAATAAATAAGAAAATAAAAATAAATGCACCATAATTTAGGCTTGGTTATTGTAATGTACACTCCATTACACTTTAGTTTAATGGGTCGCAATTCAAATTGTTGTTCTGGCTGTGGGTCGCAGTAAAAAAAGTTTGAAAAACACTGCTCTCGACCACCAGGACACTGAAAGCAGTCGTAGACTTTGTTATATTTCACACAAAGCCTGTTCATCGAATTTATGGCGCCGTGAACCTCCAATTGGAGACTACCCATGCCTCTTAGGTGATCAGGCTAACGTTTTACCAAATCCGGCTTTCTTGTGGGTGTCAGTATATTTTTTTCCTTTTTGTTCCGTGCGGCTATGACAACAATACAGTACTGTATATGTTGCCCAGCAACAACTGATGGACTTTTACTAAAGGTCACACACTCGCACAGGAAGTATGCTATGGTAGACGTATTTTATGAGCTTGGACTTTGCATCCCACCTCATCAAGGTCACGAATGGCACAGACCATCATCAGGAGGCGGTGTTCCGGTTGGCACGCACAGGTCGTCAGTGTTTCCGTAAACAGTTGTATTTATTCCTCGTGTTGGAAAGTTATGTAATGTCAATAATGTAAAAAACGAATCCTCCACGGCCCTCGTGTTGTTTTGTTGTTGAGGTGTTTGTTAATCACATTGGTAAAAATAATGTACAGCAAATTTTTCTTGTAATGCTAACCAATTACGTCTAAGCTAGGTACTTGTAAAGATAATTATTACAGCTACATTTATTGACAATAATGGGGAGAAAAATGCCTTATACAGACACAAAATTATGTATGAGAACATTGAAAATTTTTAAATTGTGCACGCACAAAAACTGTTGGCAAGAACAGCAAACCTAGACGTTGCTTCCGTGTTATTTAATTCAGGGCTTTCCCTTGCCCTGGGTTTCTGGCTCAAAGACCTCGGATTAAATTTCCTGGATTAACCTGCAATTCCTGATGTTAAACTCACCGAATTACATGCAATAATTTTTTTCTTTACTGAGATATTACAATCAACTAGATGGCCCACCTCACCGCCTGCAGCTGAGGGAACAGACATATTGGTTAAAGTATATCTCTCAAGATTGTTCCAGAACCTCCTGAAGGTTGTGGCGCCATCCTTCCCTTGTAATCTTGTACATCAATGGGTTTCACAAGGATTTATTTTTTTATTGGGGGGGGGGGGGTTAATTTAAGTCCCTGTGTATTCGTACTCTTAGTTTGTTATTATGTCTTCCCAGATAAAATAGGAAGGCTGAAGAGTTAGGTTTATCCCGTGGCTCATATAACGATTTTGGTACACACAGAATTAACCTAGATCTAGCCTACCTAAGTAAAACCCATGTTAATCTAAACTTGTAAACTGTTCAAATACCAGTGAGGTTTGTTTCCTCTGTGATGTCTTGTATATTTTTTTTCCTGTGCATTTTTATCAACCGTAAAATTGAAGGTCCAATTTCTTATTATTACCGTTATATTTAATCTTAGGTGTTGTTCCCTTTTATCGAGATGTACAAAAGTGAATTGAAGGTAACGAGTACATTAATGAACATGCTGGAACCCGTATACAAACATTGAATTGAAAGTGTTAAGTATGGGTGTTAAAATGATTGATCATTATTCTACCAGGCAATGGAAATAATTTATCAATAAGCTCTTGTAAAAAAAAATATACATATTACTTATTATAGTATAACCCTTTGGCTCGTCTGCACTAGGTAGGTAGAGTAATAGAGGAACTGAGTCTTGTACAGTACCCCACCCATCATCATCATCCCGTTGTTGTCATTAACCTGTGTTTAACCTTTTGTGTCCAAGTCATGTCTCACTAACTACATATCCAATTCATTTTATTTTTGAAGTGTAACATTATTATGGCCAGCAGGCGAGCCCACACCTTCTATTCACACAACACTGATTATACTGAACGGTCCACACTGATCCGTCTTCTACTTACGGTCATTTGTGTATTCATTAACTGGCTTTTCTTTACGAGCCTTGAGGGTGGGCTGCTATGTTTAATGCCTGTATATAAATTCGTCGTGTGTTAAGTGCACACAACTACCTGACTCTGAGAATTAGTGTTTGTTTTATGACCACTTTCAGTATAATTCTTTCCGCTTGTTTTGGGAGCCATTGTTTTTGTGCATTTCTTCTATAATTGTTTAATATTTCCTGTTGAAAATTTTTATTATTTTTGATGACTAACTGAAATTGTGGAAGGCAATATCCTCTATTTGTCTGGGAATATTAATTTTTTTTGTTAATGAGAGTAAGAACATAGTTTATAGTATTTCGTGTACGTTGGTGGCGGTATGACTAACGAACTGACCTTAATCACACTTATTCTGTTGTGGGGACATGCCATTCATTCAGGGAACTTCAGCGTAAAGATAGATGGAAAGACCTAAACGAGTTTCATATTCGAGAGGTGCAAGGAGTGAAGGAGAATGATGTTGAATTTGGATGAAAGAATTTTTTTGCTGATCGTTGGCATGATGGGGAGTGACGTGTTGTGATTAGGACAAAGTAGAAGGGAGTTGATGGATTGGATTTTATTGGCCATATAACAGCATGGAAAGAAGTGGTTTTTCTTTATTCTGGCCACTTGCAGTTGGTGTCAGAGGGAGGTGGCGGGGATTATCTCTGAATGTTAAAAATAAAAGAATAATATCTCTTGAATTACGTAAGTAACAAAGCCTTAACAGTGGTACGGGATTGGTCGTCGATGTTCGTGGCAGCTCAGAACATGGTATGTATTACAGTATAGTGTAAACGCTCACCTCAAATCTTATCATATAGCCGGAGGATTTATCTGAACGCGTGTCTGGAAATCAAAATGTTTTGAAGGTAAAATAAAATTGATTTGTGAGGAGTGTGATGAAATCAGGGAAGCATGTTTGGAGGTTCACGGATATTCACGCAGCAGATGTTTTAGTGAGTTTTGTATTAAACATGTTAAGGTTATTATTTTTTAAACTAAAATACATAGAAACCTACAGCATGATCTTCTTGGGGAGTGGATGCACGAACTGATGTTGTCTGTCGATAATGTTATTTAATGTCTTAACTCTTCAGTAACCTGGTAAGTCTGGAGTGGTTGGAATTGCTTCATTTTTGTCTCAACGAGTTTTTGGAAGCATAACTCAATAATTGAGCTAAACTAAAATTAGGTATTGCATTTGTGGCCTCCTCCTCCTGCTTTAACATCTAGTTTCTCTTGAACTCTACTCGATGGCTGCGAGTTTATTGAATTGTTGGGAGTAACAGTTAAATTGAAGAATTAGACGTGGTTAAGGTTGGATTGTTGATTACAGAGATGAGGGAGGTTGCCTACATGTTAGAGGTACAGTACAGTGCGGTACAGTACATCGTAATCAAAGACATTCACTCATGGCTGGAAGTGGTTCATTGTAACCCTCATCTTCCCCGAGATTCTCGTCCTTTATGAGAGTCATCAAATTGACCCAGTGTGCGGAATTTTCAGCCAGAAAAACAGACCGATTAGAGCAACTTCTCTCATTCACACGTAGGAAGTTCCGTTACCTCAACGCATATTACGCTTCCCCAGCTGACGTCCAGTAAATGGTCAGTAAACCCTGTACTGGTAACTCAGGGAAGCTCTCCGCCAACAACCACCCACGTGTACTGTTGACACACCTCCCGGTCATGACACCCATACCAAGTATCTCTTACCTTAATTGGGATGGCTGTGGTTAGATATAAATATACAGTATGTATTCCTTGATGCCGGGAAACGTTTGAGTATTTCTTTGACAATACTAATCACTGATCACTATTTAGGTGAAGGTACTTTGGACTTTAATAAATGTAACCTTCCACGGGACGTCACGTAGACAATGGCATGTCAGCCTTATATATATATATATATATATATATATATATATATATATATATATATATATATATATATATATATATATATATCAACACCTCAACCCGCCAGGATTCGAACCCACGGCCACGTCAGGCTCGTGGGCCGTCAATCGGGCAGGTGATTGTATAGAAAGTCCGCGTGTTTATTGGGCGAATAATATATATATATATATATATATATATATATATATATATATATATATATATATATATATTTATTTATTTATTATATTTCATGTAGAGCCACAATGAAAACGTGGATAAGATAAATCTTGATAAAATCACACGGGAAAAGGGAAACAACGGAGCACCTTAGCTTTCTCTTTTATTCAGACAGGAATATATATATATATATATATATATATATATATATATATATATATATATATATATATATATATATATATATATATATATATATATCTAGCGTAAAAGATGCAACTCACCTCCTGACAACCACAAATAATTTTTCCCCTGCCGCAAAACACAAGGCACACTTTTTTGTAGACGGGCGTTGTGTAGCTGCTGCCATGCACGACGTCCCCCGGCTTGCTGCCTTCCGAGACGTCGAGAAAGTAGTCGGGAACGCTTGCATGTTGTCAGTAGGTTGGAGAATGGCGGTAATGGGTTTTGGTAGTGCCGTCAGGTCTTTCAAATGCACGTTTTTTTTGCTTGTCTGAGGTATCTTACCAGTTTTTGTGAGGGGTGGTGGCGGAGGCAGCGGGGGCGGTGGCGGCGGCAGAAATAATGGTGGTAGTATTGATAGTGGTAGCTAGAGCTAATAGTAGTTGTGGTAGTAATATTAAAGGCTGTATTAATAGAAGTAATAATAATTGCGGTAGCAGTAGTAGTAGTAGTAGTAGTAGTAGTAGCGATGGTGGGTGTAGTAGTGGTAGTAGTTATCAAGTGCTCGAGGATTCTGGACGCGGGGACAGCAAGCCTTCTTCGACATGAGGATTTTTTATTCCATGGCCGCATGTCACCGTAACTTAGCTCTTGATGCTGCACACAGGAGGAACGAGAACGAGAAGATAAGGGCATACGGGGAGAGAACTCAGAACGTTGATCAAGGCAGCTTCACTCCTCTGGTGTTCACAACCTCTGGTGGGATGGGACCAAGTGCAAGATGCTTCTACGCCAGACTCGCGGAGGTGCTATCCGAACAGAAGCAGCAACCCAGAAGTTATGTTACAGCCTGGATGAGATGTCGACTGTCCTTCTCACTCCTTAGGTCTGTTTTGCTCTGCCTCAGGGGAACGAGAGCATCGGCCCCAACGCTGACAACAGTTGCAGATATTGACTATGAGGCAACAGTCACTGAATGCCGCATAGATCTGCAGCTCAACTAACTCAACACAGCTAAGATAGCTACTTATGTATTAGGATATTTAATTTTAAGGTAATAAAATGGCGGCGAAGGTGTGGCTATTAGGGGAGGATGGAGGCCACGTTGTAGTTATCAAGGTAATGTATTTAGTAGTGGTAGTAAGTGTAAGCCAATAGAAGTAGAGTGGTGATGAGGAAGGAGGGGAGTTGTTTATTACGTAGTTCTTCAGTAGGAACGTAGTTTTTATTCTTTCTACTGTCCAGCCTTTCTTGACCCACTCTTGCTGGATGGGGAGATTGTCTTAAGCAAGGAAAGCGTGTCTTAAGGAAGAGAGGAACCAGTTAAGGTGTGTCTTAAGGAAGAGAGGAACCCGTTAAAGAGTGTCTTAAGGCGGAGAGGAACCCGTTAAAGTGTGTCTTAAGGAAGAGAGGAACCAGTTAAAGTGTGTCTTAAGGCGGAGAGGAACCCGTTAAAGTGTGTCTTAAGGAAGAGAGGAACCAGTTAAAGTGTGTCTTAAGGCGGAGAGGAACCCGTTAAAGTGTGTCTTAAGGAAGAGAGGAACCAGTTAAAGTGTGTCTTAAGGCGGAGAGGAACCAGTTAAAGTGTGTCTTAAGGAAGAGAGGAACAAGTCAAAGTGTGTCTTAAGGGAGAGAGGAACAAGTCAAAGTGTGTCTTAAGGCAGAGAGGAACCCGTTAAAGTGTGTCTTAAGGAAGAGAGGAACAAGTCAAAGTGTGTCTTGCGTCAAAGAAACCCCAAAAGAGCTAAATGTATAGAACACGAGTCGACTTCATGTGCATAGAAAACGAGAGGTGTGGATTTATTGAGCATGGGCAGTGTAATATACCATGAACAGAATTCCACCTCATACCATGTTGGTGCACGATTTTGTACCATGTGTGTGTAGTTCTGTACTCTGTGTTTGCACGACTCTGTATAATATTGTGTATGATTCTTTAACCATATATGTGCATGGTTCTGTATATATGTGAGTGATATTGTACGGTGCATGCGCCTGGTATTGTACTGTACCATCTATATGCATTATTCTGCACTAATGATATTTGTGCGCATGATTTTGTACTGTGTGTGTGTGTGTGTGTGTGTACATTGTAACTTGGCATGCGTACCTGTAATTCTTGTGTATTTACCTGTACGTCTGGTTTTTATACGTGAGATTGTGTTATAAATATGTGTGGTTTTGTGGGTATGTTTCGGTCTGTGGTGTGTGTATGATTCATAGCGTGCTGTATTTGTAAATGCGAAGCAGCGTGTGTACGTTGGAGTTGAGATGTGGTGTGTACGTGAGATTGGATGCGTGTACCTGTGATTCAGGGGATGCTGTATGTGTACGTGAGTGCGGTGTGTGTGTGTGTGTGTGTGTGTGTGTGTGTGCGTGCGCGTGCGTGCGTGCGTGCGTGTACCTCTGATTGGTAGGTAGTTGATTTTACGTCAAAATCTGTGTGTGTGTGTGTGTGTGTACGTGGGAGTGGAGATGCGGCATGTGTGTGTGTGTCTGCGCTAGTGTGCGTGTGAGCGTAAAGGGTTACAGAGGGAGGCGGGCGCCGTGGCCGCTCGTGTTCGGCATTCCAGAGACCACTACTCTTGCCATACTAGGAGCACCCCATTTCTACTTCCCCTTTTCCTCTCATCTCCGTGATTCATGCCCCTCCGTGTGGCACTGGGCACTCACCTCCTTCTCGTGCGCCAGGATTGTCTACTCCCCGCTGGGTGTCCAAACCCGACGGGGTAGGCTTGTAAAGTGGGAGCAAAAAATCGTAAAAGTGTGTGTGGTTATATGATCGTGAAACCTGCTCCCCTGTGGTTCTCGCTGTGCGTCTGGGGCCATTATAGGAGGAACACGCTGGTAAGGATAACCATCATCATCTTCGACACGAGCAACTGCACCTCACCAGTGACAAGACGGTGGGCCGGGTAGGGACACCGCTATCGGACGTGGGTGCATGTGGGGGTGGGGCTAGCGGGAGGCAGGGCGGTCGGTGGGATGTTGGGGGCAGGTGTAAGGTGGGGGAGGGCGACAGGGTAGCAGTAGGAGGGATGGAGAGAAGAGGGAAGAGCTGGTGGGGGTGTGGGGGATCTGGTGCCGGATGTGAAGGGGCTGGTCCGCCACAACCTGAGGCTCGTAATGTGTGTGTGTTTACTGTAGGGGAGTTTAGATAACCCGTGTGGGAACCGTGTCGGTGGTGTACTACTTGGGCACCTGTGGCCGTTATGTCGTTTGTTATCTCGATTACATGTTTTCACCCGCGGGAGAGGGTTGATGTTGTGTTTCGTGGAACATTTCATATATTGCTCAGCCTTCTCTACTCCTTGATACGAACGCAACACTAATTTGATTAAAAGTTAATTTAACATGGCAGTGTGGATTCTTCTTTGTAATACTTGTAGATAACGAGATCATTTGAACGATAAACATTAATGTAAACAAAATCATTAAGACACCGCCAGGAATATCAACAGAGGCGCAATTTGTGTTTTCATGATTTCAGGACAGTAAAGTTTTTAGGTGGTGGTGGTGCGGTAGGGGAGGATACACGTTGTAACTAGTATCACTGCGCAAATGTCATTTGTCTAACTTTACTCTACTCACATATCGTATGCAAGAAATTAAACCCCATTACAGTGGTCTGCATTGTTCTGTACAAGTTATCTGTATTGCGACTGGTGTTTTGAGAGTAGCGATACATAAAAGTGTTGGAAGGTAGGGAAGGTTGTGGTGGTGAGGGTGTGAGGTTGGTGACAGGTAGTTGAGAGGGCGGGGCATGGTAAAGAGCTGGCTGGCTAGAGGTGGTATTGGGGAGCAGGGACTGTCATGGTGGTGTAGGTTGTGGAGTACCTTGGTGTGGTGGAGATGGTGGACCCTGGCGGTGAAATGGGAGGAGAGGTACCATGGCGTGGCTGTGCTGTGGGAGGTGGCGGCAGGGGTCAAGGTTTGAGCCGGACTGGTTAAGGCTGCCCCAGTGTTCCTGTGTGGGGAGGTGTCCTTATACCGCCACCACACTATCTACCAAGATGACCTCGCTATCTACCACCACCACCGTGGCCGTCTGACACCACCCATAGCTACCATTACCTCTCCCGTGTGACAACACCCCTGTCTACCACCGCACTCCACCCGTCTAAACCACCACTGTCTACCACCATCCACCCGTGTGACCCCCTCTACCATCACCACCACTCCCGTCAGGCACCGCCCCAGTCTACCACACTCCCGTCTCACCATTTTGTACGACCACACTCACGCCTCACCCACCGTCAACGTGTACAGCCTAGCGCCGCCACCAACTCACCTGCTACTACCATTCACCCACCTGCCACTACACTTGCCTTCCTCCACCCACCTGCCACTACACTTGCCTTCCTTCACCCACCTGCCACTACACTTGCCTTCCTCCACCCACCTGCCACTACACTTGCCTTCCTTCACCCACCTGCCACTACACTTGCCTTCCTCCACCCACCTGCCGCTACGCCTTCCTTCACCCACCTGCCGCTACACTTGCCTTCCTTCACCCACCTGCCCTTCCACTTGCCTTCCTCCACCCTGCCACTACATTGCCTTCCCCTGCCACACTTGCCTTCACCCCTGCCCTTCCACTTGCCTTCCTCCACCCACCTGCCGCTACACTTGCCTTCCTCCACCCCACTACTGCCGCTACACTTGCCTTCCTTCACCCACCTGCCACTACACTTGCCTTCCTCCACACCCACCTGCCACTACACTTGCCTTCCTCCACCCACCTGCCACTACACTTGCCTTCCTCCACCCACCTGCCCTACCTTGTCTTCCTTCACCCACCACCCTTGCCTTCCCTCCACCCACCTGCCACACACTTGCCTTCCTCCACCCACCTGCCCGCTTGCCTTCCCACCCACCTGCCCTACACTTGCCTTCCTCCACCCACCTGCCTGCCTTCCTCCACCCACCTGCCCACACACTTGCCTTCCTTCACCCACCTGCCACTTTCACCCCACCTTGCCTTTCACCCACCCGCCTTCCGCCACACTTGCCTTCCTTCACCCACCTGCCGCTACACTGCCACCCACCTGCCACTACACTTGCCTTCCTTCACCCACCTGCCACTACACTTGCCTTCCTCCACCCACCTGCCGCTACACTTGCCTTCCTTCACCCACCTGCCACTACACTTGCCTGCTCCCACCCTCTCCACCCATACTTTGTACCCACTCACCAACCTTGTTGCCTCTCACGCCTACTGATATCATTGAAAGTCACTACCTCACCCACCACTCCCCCACCACTCACCACACCCACCACTCACCACACCCACCACAACCACTCTCCACACCCACCCACACCCCACCACACCCCTCACCCACCCCCACTCCACCACACCCCCCACCACCACTCCACACCCACACACCCTCCCACACCCCCACCACTCACCCACACCCACCACTCACCACCCCCCACCACCACCACACCCACCCTCCCCACCACCACTCACCACACCCACCACCCTCCCACCCACCTCCTACCACACCTCCACCACCCCCACCACCCACCACCACCTCCCACCACCCCCTCCCCACCCCACCACCACCCTCCCCACCACTCACCCCACACCCACCACCACCCCCTCACCACACCCCCACCACCACTCCCCACCCACCACCACACCCACACCCACCACCACCCTCCCTCCCACCCCACCCTACCACTCCCCACACCCCACCACCACCCACCACCCTCCCACCCACCACCATCCCCTCACACACCCACCCTCCCACCCACACCCACACCCTCCACCACACCACCACTCACCACCCCTAACACACCACCACCACTCCCACCACACCCCACCACCCACCTCACCACCACACCCACCACCACTAACCACACCCACCACCACTAACCACACCCACCACCACTAACCACACCCACCACTCACCACACCCACCACTCACCACACCCACCACCCACACTAGTCACAGTCATTTAGCGCGTCGTGTCATTGTCCCAGCTGGAGCAACTTCGGGATTATCTGGGACTTGGCCATGGGATCCCACCCTCGAAAATAATAAGCGTATTTTAGGCATTTTTAATACTCTGCTTTTTATATACTGCTTGAGAGAGTAAATACTTGTAAACTTTCTTGTAATGGCTGAATTAAGGCAGGTCGACACGTTACTTGACTCCTTGTGTGATTTATATTAGTTTTGCTTTCTCCCTCCCCGTCCCCCTGCTCTCTCTCTCCCTCCCACCACTCGTTCTCCCTCTTCCCTGCCCCTCCCCTTCCTGTCCCCCTTCCTGTCTCCCCTTCCCTGCCCCCCCCCACTCCCTCCCCTGCCCCCCATTCCCTTCCCTGCTCCCCCCTACTCCCTCTCCCTCCCCCCTCTCCCCTCCCCCCTCCCTCCCCCCACTCCCTCTCCTCCCCCTCCTCCCTCTCCCAACTCCCCCCCTCCTCCCTCCTCCTCCCCCCTCCTCCCCTCCTCCTCCCCAACTCCCTCTTCCCTCTCCCCCTCCCTCCTCCTCCCCTCACCCCTTCTCTTTCACCCCCCTCCCCGTCTTGTATCTCTACTTGTTGTGGTTGGTACTGTAACTCACTCACTGTTTGAGGGGGGTGTGAACCCTGCGCTGCACGTCCACCCGTCACACACTGTCCTTCACACGTGCCTTGTCACACAAACTAGCTACATTGTTTTGGCATTTTTTAAGTTTTACCATATATACCTTTCTCTTATATTTTTCTAGTTGTAAAACCCTGGCAATATTATCTGTTGAGATTATTTTTATAGGTAATGATGGGATTTACTTCATTAATGCCAATATTTTCATGTAAATTGTTGTAGCACGGATGTCGAATTCAATTCCTCACTGTCTTTATGATTGATCGCCGATGGACTTTGGATCAGCCACTGCACCCGGCACATAACGTTGTTTTTAACTCCTGTCTCCGTGGAAGTGTCGTGTATTCTAAATGAACCTTTACCCATCTTTTTCGGTTATGCTTGTTCCTCCCCTGCCAGGAAGGTATGGGAAGACTTACAAGACATTACAGAGCAAGACTACTGTACTAAGTGGCTCCCATACACGTGAAGCTTAATAATAACGCATTTTAATGAAAAACAACAACAAAAACATTCACCACATCTACATGAATGTAGGAAAAATTACCAACCATTTTGGTAGGTACTCGTGACGTCAAGAGAGGAAAGGACGACTGACTTCCATAGTTCCTCTTGTAGGTTGATTATATTTCAAAATTTAAAATTCTATTTGATAGGGAGAATTGTAATAGCTTCCCATTTAAGAACGTCACTTTAAATAATGCAAATTGATTCTTTTAAATAATTCATGACTGTATAATATATATATTGCAACAACCAGACTGTAGGATTAGCCTGAATTTGTGACAGCAAGAATGTGGTCTGTTTGTACTGATAACTTCCAACTTTCCTGAGGAGAGCGTACATGAGATTAATACCATATAAATTGTTTTAGCTTCTTATTCTGAGGACGTATACTTTAATTACCATATAGACTTGTGTAATATAAAGCTGTTGAAACTAAATATTGTCTTGTAATTTATACGAGGCAGTTTGACCTGGCTTGCTAAGTTCTGTCGGTGTATATGTGAATCACTGAGAATCTTTGTCGACTTCAGAGTGTAGAAACCTTGAGGATTATCGATAGATATTTTTTATTTATTGTACGGAAAGTATCAACAGTAATAAGGGCTCGGGGGTTGACCTTTAAGCCTGTTGCTCCACTAAGTAAAAAATACCGGGACTGGTGAGGCTCTCGGAAGCTGGTGTTTAGTCTTATCTTCTTCCTCTCTTCTGCTTTGTTTATCCTCCCTGCATTGTATGTCTTCCTTGTGTATTCTTTCCTGCCTTTGTTTACTATAGCCTTGTTTAGTTTACCCGTTCTTGTTTGTTTATTGTTCCATTTTCTCCATAGTGTGTAATCTTCTCTCTCTCTCTCTCTCTCATTGCTTGATATCACTCGGCGTCCTCTTTGCTTGACCCCCTTCATCCCTAATTTGCATTGACTCTCCTTCGCATTACCATTCTGGTGCCCCGCCCTCGCCCAGCTACCCAGATGAGCACTTGCCCGTTGTGCCGTACTGGTGGTGTTCACCAGGCGTGCTAATGCGTCCCCCGCACCCACCCTCCAACTGCAGGTAATCACCATCCCTCATGCCGCCCCCTGCCTCCATGGACGCGTGACTGGCATTTAAATTGACTTGTCAGGAGTGTAGTGACATTTAGGATTTACTTGCCACTAGTGGAATGGGTCTAGGGTAGAGTGGGGTCTGCAGGGGGCGGGATGGGTAGATGAGTGGATGAACTAATGGGTTAGTATGGATGCAAATTGTAAAGAGTAGATTTATTTTAAGCAAACAAAAAGCGCAGGGAGAGTTCAGACTTATGTCGTTGTCGTATCTATTAACCAAGGACAGGTGGATGTAATTCATCTCTGAAAGCTTGGGTCGAGCTTTTACTGTACCCGAATAAGCTTTTTGTGACTCGTCATATTTATTAACAGTTGTTGAATGATTGGCACTTTGCTGTTGGTCGTTAAAGTGATGAGAAGAATTGGGTTTCTGTAACATTAATGCTAGGGATATATATATATATATATATATATATATATATATATATATATATATATATATATATATATATATATATATATATATATATATATATATTCTTTTAGGAATTTCCGTAGAGAATTACGTGGTGTAATATGACGTTCTTTGAAAATAAGGATTAGGTATAAAAATGTATGTAATTTGCTGAGGTAAAAATGCTTTCTTTGTTTACTTGGAAAAAATGCATTCATTTCTATACCAACGGCTCTCTTTAAGGGAGCAAGTATGTAATTTACAGTACTTTCCTCGCTGAACTTTGTTAGAATTGGACGCTCCTTCAAAAACTCCTCATTATATTTAGTGTGCAAATGTAAATCACGTGTGTTCTCAGTTAATGGATGTGGAATGAATTCATAGACCAGCTGTCGACTGCCATTCACTCCTGAGTTTGTTTATCAAGGGAAGCGTCACAACTGTCACACCCAAGTTATACTGGAAACTTCCTTCACTCAGGTATCATACTAACAATGGCTTAAGGGTCATTTGGTCACGTCTAGACCCACTACTGTACCTACACATCCTCAGCCCCGAACCCCTTAAATGCCGGAACTATTGGTAGTTTTATTTGAAAGTAATGTAATACAGTACCTGATGTGGAGTTATATTAAAAGTGTGATACCTAATTTGTTTGATGCTTCTTATATTTACGTTAGCTGTGACGGTTCTTATCATTGTGGCAGACTAGGCTGTCTTGTTGACAGGTCTGATCACACTTAATAAGTGTATAATATGGACACGAAGTAGTACCTTAAGCTATGTATTCTTCTATTACTCTATTAATTATGTATAGTAAAGTATTACAGAACATGTATAGAATAAGATACTATATTTATCGTTAATTCGCAGTGAAACCTGACCATTTCGAAATTTTCACCTTTAGGGATATGAAGCCTGAAAAAAAACCCTGTTATATTTAAGTCCTCCCCCTCCCCTCGTTGGGACTTCTTATTTTCTTTCATTGCTGCTCAGGCGAACTTATAATAACCAATACCGGGTTATAATTATAATATCCTGAGAATGATTAAATCAACTCCAACTTACGCGATAGGCTCTCCGGCTGATTACATACTCGTATAAAAGCTGCTGAATTATATAAGTCATTCCCGATTCACCGTGACCTTCATCCAAGATGCCGAAGAAAAATCTTGTCCGATCAATAACTTTGGGATTGGTAAGGCCAGAAGAGCAACGATCTGCAGGATAGATGAGCCAGCAAGAGATTTGGAGATGGTGATCTTCTAAGGACGCTCCAAGGCCGCCGTGTTGTGTACATGGTAAAATATTACTTATGGAGTCTAACTGTACTGGGGGGTCATTCATTGGGGGAGTAATGCAATCACCTGTAAACACTGTGAATGTGTATAACAGCCTTGAGGGTTGTAATTCCATCCTAGTGTAATTCTTGCTTCAAACATGTAATGCGAATAAATGTATTAGAAATTAACTTTTAAGTGTCATGACTTCAAAGTAACCCAGCTTAATGTAATCTATCCTGCACTTATATTTAAAGTCAGTGTTTAAGGCATTTAACCTCTGTATTACCTGTATATGAAATCGGTTTTACTCTTTAAATATGTTACTTATTTAAAGGACGACCGTATAAAATCTCGTCCTCGAAGGGTTAAACTGTCATCCTCAAGTAAATGTCATCCTCAATAGGTGTATCCTTTATCCCGTTACACCACCATCCTACAGAGGTTAAACCATCGACCTTCAGCCATTAAATTATCATCCATAAAGTATCTAAACATTATCCATTTAAAGACATCTTCCTCTGAGGGTTAAACACGTCTAGTTATTACGATAATGTTTGTCGTTTAAAGACCTGGGATGGCATGGGTAGGTTAACGCCCTGCCTGGTCAAGATTAGAGTTTTGGGGCTGTGTGTGTGTGTGTGTGTGTGTGTGTGTGTGTGTGTGTGTGTGTGTGTGAAGGAGATGATAATGATGTCTTGGGCGTGAAGGGACATACGGTTTGCTTGACCTAAAATAATTAATTACTTTAAATTTTAAGGGCAAATTTAATCCCAGGATGAGTGTCGTTACCAAACTCACTCCACCGGAAAGCACAATAACAGCAACACAGATCTGCGACGCGAACAGCAGCAGCAGCCAGCAATAACCCTACGCTACACCTTGGTTGGACCCGCCGGTGGGATGGTCTTCCCTTTGATTGGTCGTTGATTATTTGCACCTGGCCAATTAGAATTCTGATTCCTCCTCCCTGGGCTCTTATATTTTAGGGTGCGCTCCCCCCCACCCCCCATCCCCCTCTCTCTCTCTCGTGGGGGATTTTTCCTTTATTCTAGAAATACGTTAAATAGATTAAAGAAAAAAGTCCAGGAAGCTCTTTAGTTTAATGGGGTGGAAATGTTGCACAGTGAGGTATTGAAACAGCAGATGTTGGGTAATTGAGGGAGAGGGAGGTGATGAGAGTGGTTAATGGTGAATTCTTTTACTGCCTTGGTGGTGCGGGAGGTGGGGGGTCTCTCATTCCTTCTCCTTCACCTCTCTCTCTCTCTCTCTCTTACCATTCCTCCTCCACACTCACCTCCTCTTTCTCTTGCTCTCCCTTCTCCTAATCCCATCGCCTCTTGTCCTGTTCTTCCTCCTCCTTACTCATTCTTCGTCTCATTGATTTTTTTCTCCTCCGCCTCACTCTAGTTTCAAGACGAGGCGCGAGGGACACCAGTGCACTTAGGAAAGAGGGGCTTACCTGTACCGTGTATTCCTGGCCTTGGATCGTACGTTACACCCCAGCGCGTGTATACCTGGGTGTGGGATCAAGTGGGGGAGGGGGGGGGGGCATTCCTTGTGGGGCCCCAGCCGAACTTATCTCACCTCATTAGGATTAGGGGTTCAGTCCTCTTGGTCTCCGAATCCTATTGGCCTTATAATCCTAGTGGTTAGGATAGGTTGGTTTGGGGCCTATTAGTACTGAGGCCCATTTAATCTAACTCGTCCGGGCTACACACGGGCGTCTTAATTGCTCTTTTTTATTTTCTTCTCTTCTCTTAGAAAGAGAAACATTACATAAGCACAGTAAGGCTCTGATTCATGTTTGTATATATATATATATATATATGTCAGAGGCTCCCAGGTGTGTCCAGGTAAGTAATCGGTAATAAGCGGCCACTTCTGGAGTTTTATTTACCTTAATTAGACTGACATTGATTAATATGGGGGAGTAGTTAGGGGTGACGAGGAATGTACGCGAGGTGTGGATCAGGAGAAAGGCGAATCGTGGCGTGGCTGTGTGAGAGGCGAGACGTGGTATGAGAGGCGAGGCGTGTGATAGTGTGAGGACAGGTGTTACAGGGATACGACCAGAGGTTTAGAGTTACGTGATGGTGCAGGTGTTTGGGACAAGTGGTGGTGCAGGTGTTTGGGACAAGTGGTGGTGCAGGTGTTAGGGACAAGTGATGGTGCAGGTGTTAGGGACAAGTGGTGGTGCAGGTATTAGGGACAAGTGGTGGTGCAGGTGTTTGGGACAAGTGGTTGTGCAGGTGTTTGGGACAAGTGGTGGTGCAGGTGTTAGGGACAAGTGGTGGTGCAGATGTTTGGGACAAGTGGTGGTGCAGGTGTTAGGGACAAGTGGTGGTGCAGGTGTTAGGGACAAGTGATGGTGCAGGTGTTAGGGACAAGTGGTGGTGCAGGTATTAGGGACAAGTGGTGGTGCAGGTGTTTGGGACAAGTGGTGGTGCAGGTGTTAGGGACAAGTGATGGTGCAGGTATTAGGGACAAGTGGTGGTGCAGGTGTTGGGGACAAGTGGTGGTGCAGGTGTTGGGGACAAGTGGTGGTGCAGGTGTTGGGGACAAGTGATGGTGCAGGTGTTGGAGAGGAGTAACCGTATTAAGGTTAGGTAACAATTAAAGAACTTAAAGGTGCATGGTACGTTTGTGGTGCTTGATTTAGGAACAAATGATGAGGGTGTCAGGTAGACTTTATATGGCTCAGGTGTGCAGGTCGTTAGGGCGTTATGGAGTAGGTTATGGGGAGAGAGGATGGAGTGGAGTGTTGTGGCGTGGAGTGGCGCAGGTGCTGGGATGAGGGTGTTGTTACAGGTGTGGGTGGGATAGTGAGGAGTGTACCAGGGCTGGCCAGGTGACGAGGCTACCGTTCTACCACCTCTCCTCCCCTCCCCTCCCCTCTGCCTCACCCCACACCTGCCGTTGAGTACAGGTGTGCAAGGCAGGTATTTACCAAGAGGGAGAGTCATTTCCAAGAGCTCTGCTTGTCACTTACAAGTCCTCTTCGTATTTGATAATTTATCGTATTTCACTTTTTTTAAAGGGTTTGGCGATCTTTTATGTTGGTTATCGGAAGGTTTTGTTTCTTGTTATTAGAATAATAAATTTGTTATGAACTCTCTCATTTAGTTTCCTGTTAAATGTTAATTATTGGTCTAGTGTTAGGTAAACGACACGGAACTGTTAAGTCATTTGCTCTCTTTCTAACAAAAATCCACCTAACATCCAATGTGGTGCTCCATCGACCTTACCTAACCGTGTCCGCGTGTAACCAGCGAGCAAATAAGCAAATCAACCCCCCCCCCTTCGTAGTCCTCTGCTTGTGTGGGAATCTGGCCCAGGACACACGTCAGGTGGTGGTGACATACGGCGGCAGTGAAATTTATACACAGATGCCACGATACCGATGGTGTATTGGGCTGTTAACCTCGCGAAATGGACCGACTGTAGCGTTAACATATTTGTGAGGGGCGTAAATCGTGCGTTTGGTGGTGCTGGGTAATTAGCGGTTTGTGCAGCAGGAAATTATGATGCTGTAAAGTGCTGTATGGAGGCTGTAAATTATCCACTCCCGGTGTTTCCTATTTTCCGTACTGGGAGGTGGTTGAGGGTAACGAGGGGTCCGTATTTTATTTTGAGGGGCGGTGGTGCTGTGCTTTAGTGTGTGTGTGTGTGTGTGTGTGTGTGTGTGTGTGTGTTGTATTCTAATGTGTATGTTGTATTTTGCGTATTGACTAAATAGTGTTTAAGAAGTGCATGTCTCGGGGTATATACATTGTAATAAGTAATAGTATATACAGGATAACATGAATCGTGATAGAGTCAATGAGCGACTTATCTGGTATGACATGCGCAGGGCTTCCATACACAACAAAATCTGTATAGTAGGCGACTTTAACCTTGGCCAAATAGATTGGACTGACCTTACAGGTAACTCAGAATCAGAGGATTTTCTCTAGACGATCCAGGACTGTTTCCTAAGTCAACATATAACCTAACCCACCCGGGGTAATAATATACTCGATTTAGTTCTGTCAAACAGAGAAAACCTCATTAGCAATGTCGAGGTAGGGAACGAACTTGCAAACAGCGATCACAAAGAAATTAGATTCCAGTTAGATTTTCAGGGCAGACGTAAGGAAAATTCCACTAAAGTACCAGATTTCAGAAGGGCAAACTTTGACAGTTTAAAGAGGCAGCCGAGAGAGGGGGTGTCGCGCTTGGCCGTGAACCTGGCAGATGACACCGACATGATAACGAGATCTGAGTGTGCCGAGTTCCACGACAATTTAAATAATGAGTTACTTAATGCACAAAGGCAGAACATACCATACAAAAAACTCAGATCAGACAACAATGACCCTAAATGGATAAATAATTATTTAAAGAACATCATTGGCCAAAGGAAGGCTATAGGTAGAAGGATAAATCGTGGCGAAATTTACCTCCGGGATTATTATAGGGTATTGGCGAGTAGGGTTAAAACCGAGATATGGAAAGCCAAGAGGAATAATGAGGTAAGGATAGCAAGGGAGGCGAAGACAAACCCCAAAGGATTCTACCAAATGTATCAAACTAAAACACAAGAAAAGATTGGACCAATACGGTCAGATACCGGCGAGCTAACTGATAACGACGGAGAAATGAGCAATAATCTGAATAAATATTTTTCAACAGTTTTCACCTCTGAAAATTTAAACATGATACCCGAGGCACCGACTCTATTCAGAGATAGTGAAGAAAACAAATTAAGCGAGATAGTAGTGACTAGTAACGATGTTAGTAAGCAAGTAGACAAACTAAAGCCTAATAAGTCACCTTGTCCCGATGAGATATTTGCCAGAGTATTAAAGGAATGTAAGGAAGAGCTTAGTATGCCCTTAGCAAAGTTGTTTAACATGTCCTTGAAAACAGGTGTAGTACCAGAATCCTGGAGGATAGCAAATGTAATACCGATTTTCAAGAAGGGGGATAGATCAAGATCACTATCCTCTAACTACCGCCCAATCAGTCAAACATCAATAGTAGGCAAATTACTGGAAGCAATCATTTCAAACTCTATTCGAAATCACCTGGAGAAGCACCGATTGATCAATGATTCCCAGCATGGCTTCACAAGCGGACGTTCATGTCTAACTAATCTATTAACATTCTTTTCATCAGTTTTCGAATCGGTGGACAAGGGGCACAATTTTGATGTGGTACATCTCGACTTTAGCAAAGCCTTCGACAGAGTCCCCCACGAAAGACTAATTTGAAAGGTAGAAGCACATGGCATCAAAGGTAATATCCGTAAATGGATTAGGGCGTGGTTACAGGACAGGAAACAGCGAGTGAGCATTAATGGCACTTAAGTCCCATTGGAGCAACGTCACAAGTGGAGTTCCCCAAGGCTCAGTACTTGGACCATTATTATTTATTTCTACATAAACGACATAGATATCGGCATAGACAGCAACATAAGCAAATTTGCTGATGACACTAAAATAGGACGTGTTATTAAATCTGACTAGGACTCCTCAAAACTACAGGAAGATCTAAAAAAAATTTTCGAATGGTCTGAAAAATGGCAGATGAAATTCAACGTGGATAAATGTAAAGTACTCAGTATAGGAGATGTAAACAGGGAAACCAGATACCAGATGAACAACGATGCCATAGAGAAATCCGACTGCGAGAGAGATTAAGGAGTAATGATAAGTAGGAACCTTAAGCCAAGTAAACAATGTGTTTTTGCTCGTAACAAGGCTAATAAAGTACTTGGGTTCATACAAAGGAGTGTTAGTTACAAGACTAGCGAGGTCATCCTAAAACTGTATCTTGCTCTTGTGAGACCACACCTGGATTACGCAGTTCAGTTCTGGTCACCGTATTACAGAATGGATATAGAATCCTTGGAAAGAATTCAGAGGAGAATGACAAGATTAATCCCGGGCATTAGGAACCTTGAGTATAGAGACAGGTTAAAGCATCTTAATTTGCATTCCCTCGAGAGACGTAGAGCGAGGGGCGACCTGATAAGAGGTGTATAAGTGGAAGGCAGGGCTAAACAAAGGGGACATTACAAAGGTACTCAAACTATCCAACCAGGAGCGAACTCGTAACAATGGTTTTAAATTAGACAAATTTAGATTTAGGCGTGAAATAGGTAAACACTGGTTTGGAAACAGAGTAGTGGATGAATGGAACAAGTTACCAAATATCAACTCGAATACGCTGAATAGCTTCAAACATAGGTTGGATGCTTATATGAGCAATAGGGGTTGGGTGTAAACGGAACTGCTTAGTATGGGCCAATAGGCCCGCTGCAGTTTCCTCCATTCTTATGTTTTTATGTGTCTCCAGGCCAACTTCGTAAATGGTAATGTTTAAATGCCAGTTACACTACACGAGTGGATTTAAATAAACTAATTGAGTGCATTGTTCACCAGAGAGGAAATTAAAACTTAATGCATTTATTTTTCCTCTTTTGTGAGGTACAATCAGTTGGTGTGTGTGTGTGTGTGTGTGTGTGTGTGTGTGTGTGTGTGTGTGTGTGTGTGTGTGTGTGTGTGTGTGTGTGTGTGTGTGTGTGTGTGTGTGTGTGTGTGTGTGTGTGTGTCAGGGGGTGTAGAGCATGAGTGTGGATGGGAGGGTGGATGGGGGCTGAGCATTTAAGAGTCGTTTTAGAGTATGAGTGTCCTTTGTGTGTGTGTAAGAGAGAGAGGGGAACGGGGGAGAGGGTGTGGGCGGGGGGAGGGGAGATAAGTGTCAGTGGGTGCGGCAACAAAAGCATTGTAGGAGGAGGCCCAGTGTTGACTCCACGTGCGCCACACACATAAACACACACACACACTCCACCTTGGCCACCACAAACTTTCGCGAACGCTTGCCCTTCTTCCCAGGTCACCTGTACCTCCTTATCTGAATCTTGGATTTGCATGATGCACCGAGATACCTGAACGTGTGAGTGAAGTGTCTGGTTTGTGTCCGTCTGATATTATGTGTGTGTGTGTGTGTGGTGGCAGGGTGGGCTCGCGTACCCTGGCCAGCCTTAATGCCTCTACTGGATGACGAGCAAAGCACGAGAGGTTGGGTCCGTCTCAACCGTTTGTTTGTTGGTTGTGTAGGCGCCCGCGGCTTGGTGGTGGTAGAGGTAAGGCGGGTTTGTTACAAGTGTGTGTGTGTGTGTGTGTGTGTGTGTGTGTGTGTGTGTGTGTGTGTGTGTGTGTGTGTGTGTGTGTGTGTGTGTAGGACGTTGGATTGGTGAGAGGGATATGAACTGAGAGGTGAGACCTGAGTGTTGGTGAGAGGGACAAGTCCGTATTCTTCACGGGGTATGAAGACCTCTCCACATGAGTTAGGTTCATCTCGCCTCCCTTACTGGCCGGCCACACACACACACACACACACGCATGATGATACTTAGTTACACTCGTCAGGGTTTTTACTCAGAGGCAGTCAGCTGGCTGGTTGTGCTTGCATTAAAGGTCACTGTAAAAATTATCCCAGTAAAATCTTAAAGTTAAATGCTGGGAAGAATCAAATTTAGGCTCTGGTTTCTTAGAACAGGTCTGGTGTTTTTTTTCTGCTGGTTGGTAAAGGCATTAAACTGTCAGTATAGCAAAACGAGTTAGTTACTGACTGATGATGTTACAAGAGGCTGTACTGAATATATTAATGTCGTGTAAAGGTTGTATTCCCACCTTGCTTTACTGTCTTAACCTACCCTGTTACCCCACCACGCGTGCTAACTTACATCACCTCCGTGTTCTCGCGGGTGGCTCTCTCTGTCCTCGTAATATATCATGCCTGCAGTTTTTACACAGCTTTGTCAACTCCCATTACACATTCGCTGACTCTTGCTCTCTCCGTCGTCCCCACTCTTTCACGCCAGCTACCTTGTCGGAACTCTTCTCCATTTTCTCCCCATCTGTTGATGTCACCTGTTGCTTATATCCCCTGATGACGATCCGGGAGGGGGTTAGGGATGTTACTTCCCCTACGTCCGTTCGCCGGTCCAGAAGTTGTAAGCAAGATGACTCGAATTGAGCATCAACTTTGGTTTAGAAATATATCAACAAGATCTCTGAGAGGAGTTTGTTATTTAGTATTTCTATCGGTAATATCCTGAATTGTGTATCTTTGTGCCTTGTTGAGGAATGTGCCCTCTTTTTATTGTGCAAATTTAACTTCTTTTTTGCTACAATACAATTTTGATCGTGATCTTATTTTTAAATCGTGCCTGGTGTGATGATGATGTGGGTACACAGAGCGAGTTTGAAGACGAGTTGGGTCTAGGCATATTTAATGAAGCTCATGTGCTCTGATTGGTGCAGATTGTTACAGTATTTATAGTGTTACTTTTGATCCAATTTAAAACAAACACGGGAGGGCTTACGTTGGCAAGAATGCGGAAAGTGAGTTAGGAACGTGGGTGGGTGTGCACATATTTAATGAAGGTGTTGCAGCCCGGTTGGTTGAAGCTAGTCTATTTTTTATCCCCTCCACTGACAAGATGCTTGCAGGGGGGAGGGGGGTTATAGCCCTGGCGCTGCGTGTCCATCTGTAGACAGATTCAGAGCAGAGCCAATATATGAGGTTCACCTGTACCTAGAAATGGGATAACGCCATGTTTTTGGCCCAGAGAGAAGTTCCTTGTTGCTATTGCGATAACTGGTTCATAGTTGTTAAATGGGATTTAATTTACGAAATGTGAATTCAGTGTCCCTTCAGCAATGAACATGACCCAGCATAGGTACCTTGACCTTAGGGAGGGGATGTTTCTTGTTGAGGTTAGGTCACTGAAAGGTCAAGGTCAGTGGTGCTGAAAATCGAGTTTCTGAATTCTATATAGAGTTAACATGTACCGATGAATATGATAATATTTTTATATTTTATCCTAAGGGAGAGGAACTGTCCTATTGATTTTGGGGATGCAGTCAGAGGTCAAAGTCATTGTTGCTAGAAACGGAATTTGGTTTCCATATCGTAACTAGGTTGGTCTATCTAGCCATGAGGAGGAGCAGTTCCTTGTTGATTTAGGGGTTACTTGGTCAGTGTTAGGGCCATTGTCATGTAGCTGGCTTAGAGAACTCGTGGATTCTCTTGCTATTATTATACCCTTAACGAGAGGCTCAGGGAGATAAAACCGTGGCGCTCTCCATCTGTCAGTTTACAAACAGTATCTGAAATAATGCTGACGGAACAGGAATCAAACATCATACATACAGTATATATATTTTGTTATTTTAACCATACGCACTTCTGGGATCCTCCTAATGGGTTGAGGTGGTCCCCCCCTGTCACGGAATTATTTATATGTGCGGGGATTGATATAATATTACGTGTTTCTTAATTCCTTACTGTAGAGTTCGATACCTTCACACTGGTTACTTACAGGAGATTATGGCGTATCTACGTAGAAGTTCACTCCACCACTCGACATTCCATGATTTATACTTGATAAATGATGATTTAATGAATTCATTTAATTTTCAACATCCATCTAAGTTACTGGTTATACTTTGTCATAACCAATCAGTCATTACCTTTAGTAATAATAAGATAGGGATCACAGATACGGGCAGATAATTGCACTTACATTTATTTGGCAAGCTTCCATACAATGATTTACAATTTGCATGAATATGAGTCATTCACATTCACGCCATAAGAAAAGTAATCTTTAAAGGGGGATTTTTTAACCTGGGGACGCACATTTAATTACACTACTATGGGTATGACTTAACAGAGCATTAATTCCTCAAGTGATATCTTTACTGCCAGCCTGGATTGCTCTTGTTGCAATCAAGCTTTCACACGTGATCTTTCCACGGGGAATGACAAAACTTTGGGGTTGGCCCACGATAACCCCCCAGTTTGAGCTATTGCCTTCCCCTTAACCTAAATGTACAGTGTTCCATATTGTCTCCCCCTGATGTAGTGATGTGATGGGTAGATGAATACCAGTGGTTGATGGACTGTATCGATCTTGGCCTCGTCGGGGGGGTCAGTCATTCAGTTGATGGCTCTAATTTACCATTTTACCTTTCGTTAAACATGTGGGTTGGCTGTTGGCATCAGGTACCCATTTCTCTCTCTTATACATCAATAAATGTGGTCATATAATGTAAATATTCAATGTTTGTTTTCTCCTAACTGGTGTCCTTGCCTCTAAATTTGTTTGGTAAATACTTTTGAAGGTGGATGGATTATGTAACCGGGGAAAAAATACAGACCAGGTTCACCTTTGATGGTTCTGACTTTGGAATCAACCTGACGCGGGTGTCATGCTCTCTCAGGTTGTTATGTTTACTGTTTCTTTTAATACGTCGGTCCTTGTTCAACAGCTGTTTCATGTTAGGGTGTTACGTATGCATGCACCAGTAACTTATGTTCCTATTTGTCAGGAATCATTTAGTTTATTGTCCTTTATACACAACACCACAGGAATGTCACGGCGTTATGTTGCAGAGCTGCCCCTCCCTCCCTCCCTCCCGTGTTAGCTGACATTTTTAAAGAGGTTTTGATTGATGTTGTCATGAATAGAAATAAGGTTGGAGGCTCGGAGAGGGTGCACCTGCCCATTCTTGTTTACCTTTAGTGATGATATGAAGTTTAGTCTCCCCAGCTTATTTTACCTGAATATTAACAGCTTTAATACTACCCTACCCTAATTTAACCCCTCCCACCAGGTAACGTTATGGTAGTTAATCTTCAGAGAAAATAAGCTGGGGTGACTAATTTTCAGGTTATCCCACTTGAGTATCCAATACACATACCTTTATCCTTCATAGGCCTTCCTTCGTGTTTCACATACCCACGATTAGTCACTTGACATTTATGGCCGCCGCCCCTCACTCCCGAGGTGTGGTAGGCACGCGCCCTTCACTGTGTACCCTCCCCCTCTGCCCTACCCCATCCACACTCCTCTTGTAACTCCAGCAGCCCAGTTCTCACACACCACCTCGCCCCGATACCCTCCAGCTATTTCTCTTACTTCCGCTGTTTGCCTTTACTCCATGACACCCCTCCCTCTCCCCTCACCTCCTCCTCACCCTTGTGAATAGTGATTCCTGCTCAGTGTCGTCGTCTCACTCATTCATTCTACCCGCTCCATTCATCAACGACTGCCTCTCCTCCCTCCCCCCTCTCCTCCTCCCTCCCTCCTCTCCTCCTCCCCCTCCTCCCTTTCCCCTCTCCTCTCCTTGTCGCAACTGGTATTGGTGTGACGTCACAACTTCTCCCTATACACGGTTCCGTCACATTGTCCTGGCCTGTTGTGCTCAATGACCGCACCATTTCATTCATACATGCGTGCCGTGTCGTGTGGCTTATATTTATGAATGGATTCCTTCCTGGTGACGTCACTACTCTAAATCTCATTCAAGTGTTTGTTTTGATTGTAAGGCGTTGCTGGTTTTTGTCTTATAGTTAGTTGTGTTTGTAGCATGACTAATACACTCTTAAGCTAAAAGGTTTTTAGTATGCTCGAGGAATATTATATACTGTATATATTTTTAAGTGTATGTTTACTGATCAATATCACTTGCTGGAAACGTTGATGTATCGTTATTCTTTCGTTTATATAAACTTTGGTCGTTAGTGAGCTAGCTACCCCTTTGTGGACTTGTTACAAAAATGCTTTTGTAGTTATATTTAATCTTGGTCAGTTATCGAGGTCTGCCTCATATAAAGATATTCTTTATGTAATATATAGACATCATAATTAAAACAATGTATACAGGTATATAATTATTATTGATAGTGACGGGGTGATGGCGATGTAGTTATGGGTGTGAAAGGGGCGAGAAAAAGTACTGCTTGTCAGACTTGATAAACACAGTAATTATGGCAATGGAACCTGAAATTAATTGTAATAACGATGAATACGATTATAATTATTGGAGTTACACATTTAAAATATATATTACTTGCATTCATATTATTTACCAGAACAACATTACGGGTGTCGGGACGCGGAGTGGTGGAAGAAAACTTCCTTGACACTAGGAGGGCGCCGCGTTACCATCTGTATATGTTAATTAATATCTTTCTAGAGAGAAGAACCTTGCTTCCTCCCAGGGTTCTCTGTCTTACACCAAACCTTTCTGTACGTTCAGTTGATGCATATACACTCTGAATAAATAATACGTTTAATTTATGGAAATACGCGCTGAATAAATTATACCCTTCATTGATGCAGATGTACGCTGATTAAACTGTGTACTGAAGTTATGCAAGTGGATAAACACCTACTGATATCTTATTCTGTTTAAATCCATGAGGAGGTTGTTACTCGTAGGCGATAGTGAAGGTCTCTTGTGTAGGGAATACAGTGAGGAAACGACTGAAATATTGTTGCTCATCATCTCAGTATTTACGACACAACAAACGACTAAAAAAAAGAAGCAAAAAACTATTCGCATATAACAGTGGAAACTTTTCTCATTTGCACTCCTCGGTGACGTCAACAGCTGCTAGAGGAAATGTATAGTGTTTGATGATTCTCCGTCGTCATCATACACTTACGGAGTTGTGGTCCGAGATTGAGGAAGGTGGTGTTTTTCTGTTTGTCTTGGGGTTTGTTAAAATTTTCCCTTTGTTGACACTTTGCTGTTCCCCGGTTCGTGTATTTTTCTTGTTTAATGAGGATGTATTAAGTTAAACACGTGTTGGGTCTGGATTTAAGTTGTGTTGGGGTAGCTTATGTGATAGTGATCAGTTAAGTTTTAAAGGAATATGAAATACGGTGTGAATTTTGTGGTATACGGTTGACTCTGGTGCCCTTAATTTTTCCCCGTGTGGAGTGTAACTCATAACGTCGGTACAGATATTGTTAGGAAATTTTACAGGGCCGTGTAACATCACCAGACGAACTGCTCAACGCCAAAGTCAAGTCAAGCTTCTGTGTCAAAGGTTAAGGTCACTACTGAGGGTCAAACATCAACTTTTTTCATCTGTGGTAGCTACTTAAGTTGATATGTGTTTTTAGTGACCAGAGAACCTGAGACGGATTATGAGTGAGGTTGGTTTCGCCTTTGAGTATCCCGACAACTTGCTGCACATGATGTTTGTTGTTAAGGAAGTCAAGGCAGTGTCGCTTGTCATTAGAGTCAACATGATGTAGTTTTCCGGATCATTTTGTGAGCGCAGTGTCCCCCTATACAGTCTTACGTGTATCTTATTGTGCGTTCACCATTATTTTCAAATTCTAGAGAGAGAGAGAGAGAGACACACACACACAAGGCGAAATAAATAGAATATGTACTCGGTAAGTTTTGATGGCGTAACATGTTGCCAGCTACGGGAACATTCACCTTGCACATAGGTAACGCTGCTGGATATTGTTCAAAGAGTGCGGTGGGGATGAGTGTGTGTGTGTGTGTTTCTGTGGCGCAGCATGGTGGTATACATACACAGACACAGAGCCTCCTGGTCTCGACGTCTACTGCACATTTGAAAGGATTGGGGGAAGACAGAGACAACCCCTGTAAGTCGAGAAGGCTGGTTTCCTCATGTCGACAGCATATAACTCACAATTTTAAGATGCGAGGATGATGTGTCCGCCTCTCACATAAACACACAGCCTTCAGTCCACTTCTTTTTCCTCCTGGCGTTCATCCCTTTCCGGGGGCTCTGCTTTCATCCTCCTGCCTTCATTCTATCCGGTCTTTTAAACCACTTCTTCTATCACTCCACAATCACACATCCTTTTACTCCACTTTGGCTCAGATGATGAAGGAAAGAATATGTTGGGTTTTGATTGGTGAGATCGAACCCGGTATTAACGAGAAGCATGAGGTGGGGGGGGGGGGTTGTAAAAAAAGCCCCCCTCATTAGTTTCTCTTCTCCACCTTGTTTACCAATTCTCTCAGATGGTCATTAGGGCCTCGAAAAGCTCCTCTGCCTCCCCACCTCTTTCACCTCTTCCTCCCCAAAAGATACTCATGAGTTACGTCTTCAGGGATTCTCTTTTGCCCTCACGTGCTTATTAAGTCTCTCATGGCGCTCACAGGCGCTCACCAAAATGCTCATAAAATTTTCCTGTGGTAACGAGAGACTCACTGTACGTCTCACTCCCGTGCTCTCACATGTTCAGTCGTGTTCTCACCTGGTCATTGTTTTGAGATGCTTCGGCCGAGAACAAGACCGCGGCTTGAGATGTGTTCATTATACGATTTTATAGTCTTTTAAACTTCTCACTTTCGTACAGGATACTGAGGCATCTCTGAGTCACTGTGTCGCTTGTTTTGTTCTCGGCTGGAGTGCCTCATTTGCTTCTGGGATGGTCATGATTGCCCCACTGCACATTAATCTTCAGGTGTTCAACAGTATGCTAGGCTTGGCTTGCTCCGAATGCTGTCTTTAGACTTAGCTGTTCGTTGTATCTCTCAGGTCTCACCAATTCTCCCAAATGTTTCTTGTTGGTCCCAGAGGCTCACCATTACTGTGAAATTCTCTCCCACCACCACCAGATGCACGCTCCAGGTTGAGAAAAGAGAAGAAGCGAGGAGGTGGCGTGTGGTCGTGGGTGTTGGCCTGGTCCTAACATGACACACTCGGGTTTATGGGTGGTGAGGGTAAGGGTGGGGGGGTGGGGGTGTAGTAAAGGTGGCGATTATCTGGATATTAATGTTGAGTGCGTGGAGGTATGGGCAAGGCCACCCGCTACCTCTTATGAGCACCTACTCTTTCCTCCGTCCTCTCTCCATCTCTCACTCTCTCCTTGTGTTCTAAGTCGCCCCCTGCTGCTCTCCCTCCTCCTCCTTCCCCCCTCTCCCTTTACACTCACTCTCACCACCACCTTGCCCCCCTCACTCTTCTCACTTATCTTCTCCAGTCCTCTCCCTGCTGCCCCTCCACCCACTCACACCATATCCTCCCCCTCTCCCTCCTCCTCCTCCCTCTCTCCCCATCCTCATCACTTGTCTTCTTCAGTCCTCTCCCTGCTGCCCTACTTCCCTCTTCTTCTGTCTTTACACCCTCCCTTCCTCCCTCCCTCTACTCCATCTACCTTCATGCTTCTCTTCCTCTCTATCCCATTTCATCCAAGCTCCTCTCACCCTGTTTCACTAATTTTAGACCCACCCTTACCCCCTCTCCCCTTTTCACTTTCTTTATTCTCTTGTTTGTGTGAGGTACGGTTTTGTGAGAGAGAGAGAGAGAGAGAGAGTAGGCTTAGAGGTGGTTGGGTGGCGTGTGTTGAGTGGGTTAGTGGTGCACTTAGTCTGTTACAGTAAGTTATTCCCCACACACCTGTCTTTCCAACCTCCTTCCCTCCCCCTCCCTCGTTTGTTTAGTTCTTTCTCTTGTATCCGTTTTTCTCCTCTCGGTCTTCATTATTACGAGGGCTGTGGTATCTCCTTCAGAAATATCAGTAAAAGATACAGATTTAGTATAAAGGTACATTAAGTCACCTGTGATGACGATAATATGAAGTTGGTGCCATAATCTTGATATAAATGTGGTATTATTAAGGTACAGATGCTGCGACTCCCAGATGGTGACAGTGTTATGTATGGTGATCGTCTCGTACCACATATTTACACAGTCGTCTTGTTTTTTGGGTGTTTGTTGTGAGTAACGAGAGGAGATGACATCGGTGGCGTGGATGTGAGGGGAGGGGGGGTTCGCTCTGGCAGTGTCATCAGTAACAACGGTGGAGGGAAGGAGAGTCTGGGGGTGAGGGTAGAGCCAAGTACTGTACCCGCAGATTATGCAGGAGTAGCCCGAGTGTGTGCCAGGTGTGGGTGGTGGTGCTGTGCCACCTCCAACCCACTCATCCACCATCCCACTTATCCACCCACCCACCCACCCACTCGCTCACTCTCCTACTTCCCATCTTTCCACACCTACGATAAATCGATGAGATACACCTCCACTACTTAACTCTTTCGGTGCAGTGTATTGTGGCCTTGTTGATCGAAAGTACCCTTAACCATCACCTGACTTATCAAGCCATCACTGCTCGCTGGCATCATTGTGGTGTGTATGATAGGGTGACACGATAGGGTAGTAAACTGTCTAAAACTTTATGGGTCAGATTTCATTGATCTAGCGAGCCAGTCCTACTATAAGGAGTATATCTTGCAGTGTGTCGGGGGTGGTGGCACTCAGACGAAGGAGGCGTGTCCAGTGCCCAGGGCCGAGAGGGATGGCCTGTCCATAATTGGAAGGTACATTAACCTGCCCAGAAAGTGCCGCCTGGGAAATGGGTTTCTTGGGCAGATGAGATGACTAGGGTGTATGTATGTAGGTGTGTGTTTGTTACAGCTGTTTTTGTGTGTATATTTAAGTGTGTTTTTGTGTTTGTTTAAATATGGTGTTATGTTTGTTTTGGTGGGGGGGGGGGATGTGTCCGTCTGCTGTGTTGACCCGAAAATTTTCTATTCGACTGTTAATACAATATTGTGAGGGTCGATACGATACTTTGTAGCCATTGTCATTTCAAGGATACAGATATGTGTGTGTGTGTGTGTTTTGGGGGGTGGGGGTCAGAGATAGAAACTCACTGCTGTTAAAAGAAAAATAGAGGGGATTGTATGTACTGTAACACCGTTATGGGGCAGCTTGTTCTACAGTCTTGCTTGAATCGATTTCGAGAGAGTGCAGCCAGTGTCATTATTGTGTGGACATATTGTTAAAAGTTGACCTTATTGGAGTAGTCTGTTTTATGTAACCTTGCTAATTCGGCATATATTTGACCTATTATATAATGACTAAGCCTATACAGTAATACTTTTTTATCGTATCTGGATATATAATTTTGTGACCTGATTATCCTAGTGCGATAGATTTGGCATAACGGTATATATATATACAATAGCTAGGCAGGGTATTACATGTGTCTTTTTTATTTAAGAACATAAGAACATAAGAATGGAGGAACTGCAGCGGGCCTATTGGCCCATACTGGGCAGTCCCGTTTACACCCAACCCCTATTGCTCATATAAGCATCCAACCTATGTTTGAAGCTATTCAGCGTATTCGAGTTAATGATGATATTTGGTAACTTGTTCCATTCATCCACTACTCTGTTTCCAAACCAGTGTTTACCTATTTCACGCCTAAATCTAAATTTGTCTAATTTAAAACCATTGTTACGAGTTCGCTCCTGGTTGGATAGTTTGATTACCTTTGTAATGTCCCCTTTGTTTAGCCCTGACTTCCACTTATACACCTCTATCAGGTCGCCCCTCGCTCTACGTCTCTCGAGGGAGTGCAATTTAAGATGCTTTAACCTGTCTCTATACTCAAGGTTCCTAATGCCCGGGATTAGTTCTTGTCATTCTCCTCTGAATTCTTTCCAAGGATTCTATATCCATTCTGTAATACGGTGACCAGAACTGAACTGCGTAATCCAGGTGTGGTCTCACAAGCGCAAGATACAGTTTTAGGATGACCTCGCTAGTCTTGTAACTAACACTCCTTTGTATGAACCCAAGTACTTACACGTAAAACCTTCATTGTAATGCCAAACTAAATAAATTTATCTCTCTTGCAGGTACGATGTTGTCTCCGCGGCACAAGAACCGGCGGCCTTAGTTCTTGAAGTGTGTGGCATGTTCTACTAAGGTTCAGCACCCCTGGCTATTACATGTCGGTAGGCACGGGTCATAATTTCGACGCTTATTTGTCAATATTGTGTCCAGCCCCTGAAATTGTTCCATTGATTCTGCTGTTCCCTGATTCCTCATCTTTATTATCTTGTGTGTACTTGTATGTGTGTTCTTATTTAGTGTTCCTTATTGCCCCCCCACCTCTCTTTCGTGTGTGTCAACCGCCTTCACCAGCACCACCAGCTATCGCGAGTAAGACGGGGAGCAGTGTGTATGTTGATGGATCAGTCATGCACACCCTGGCACTCACCTGTGCATGGCAGGTCATTGCTCTGGTGGCATACGTGGGTGGAGCATTTCCTTGCCAAGTTGTTCGTTGGGGGTTTACCTGCAGTGGACAGGCTGAGGAGACTTCACCCACCATAGACGGGGGAGGAGCTGCACCCATCATAGACAGTAGGAGCTGCACCCATCATAGACAGGAGGAGGTACACCCACCATAGGCAGGATGAGCTACACCCATAGACAGGAGGCTACACCCACCATAGACAGGAGGAGCTAGACACTACACCCACCATAGACAGGAGGAGCTACACCTACCATAGACAGGGAGGGAGCTACACCCATCATAGACAGGAGGTACACCCATCATAGACAGGGCTGCACCCACCATAGACAGGAGGAGGTACACACCCACCATAGGCAGGATGAGCTACACCCACCATAGACAGGAGGAGCTACACCCATCATAGACTGGATGAGCTACACCACCATAGACAGGAGGAGCTACACCATCATAGACAGGAGGAGGTACACCCACCATAGACAGGAGGAGGTACACCCACCATAGGCAGGATGAGCTACACCCACCATAGACAGGAGCTACACCCATCATAGACTGGAGGTACACCCACCATAGACAGGAGGAGGTACACCCACCATAGGCAGGATGAGCTACGCCCACCATAGACAGGAGGAGCTACACCCACTATAGACAGGAGCTTCATCCACCATAGACAGGAGGAGCTACACCCACTATAGACAGGAGCTTCATCCACCATAGACAGGAGGAGCTACACCCACTATAGACAGGAGCTTCATCCACCAAAGACAGGAGGAGGTACACCCAGTGTATACAGAGAGCGGAAGAGCTGTAGCCCACACCCACCATTACTTTCAGACACTAAAACGCATACGTAATTTAATGTTATGGTCATTAGGCTGATTTAATTGTTTTCTTTATTAGCTCGGTACTGTGTGTGTGTGTGTGCGCTCGCGTTAGAGAGAGTTAGTTATTTAGTTTTCGAGAAAGTGAGGCAAGCTACCCGGAACTAGGCGGTCTGGTAGGTGGATGAGGCTGGCCACCCGGAACTGGGCGGGCGGGTGGTGTGGTGGGTGGGTGAGTGAGTGAGTGAGTGAGAGGGTGGGTGGGTGGGCAGGCCACTTGGAATTAAGAGGGTGGGGTGGTAGATGGATGAGTGGGACGCTGGGTGGGGCAGGCCACCCGGAACTTGTGGGGTGGGTGAGCTAGGCAGGCCACCTGGAATTATGAGGGTGGGGTGGTGAAGAAGACAGATAAAGCAGTGGGTGGGCAGAGTTGGGTGGGAGTGGGTGAGGGGGTGGGTAACTCAGACAACCCGGATCTGGGCGGGTATTTGAGGTGGGTAAGTGGATGGGGCGGGGCACCAGGGATTAGATGAGTGGTAGTGGAGGGTGAAGGGTTGTAGTGTTGGAGGGTAGTTATGGTGGTGGTAGTGTTGGAGGGGATGCAGGGTCAAGTGGTGGTGATATAGAGTTTGGTGATGGTAGTATTGGGTTGGTGATGGTGTAAGTGGCGGAGCGGTGATAATAGTGGTAGTGGCGGGATGGTGGTGTTAGTTGCAAGGTGGCAGTTTGGTGGTGATAGTGGTAGTAGTGATAATGGGGAGTGGTGGTAGTGGTGTGGTGGTGGTGGTGGTGGCTGGCTGGGGTAGAGAGTGAAAGTCGCACAACGGGGTTCTGTCACGCCACCCGACCTCCACCTCTCTCTCTGTTTATGTTTGTTTCTTCAGCTCTTTCTCCTTCTAGACGTTCATTTGTTGTTGTTAGGTTCTCCCGTCCGCGCGTTCACTCCCCCATCCTCACCCAGTAACTTGCCTTTTACCGCAAATTCTTCCTCGTCTTTCCGCTTTCATTTCCTCCTCCTCCTCCTTCTCCTCCTCCTCTTCCTCTCCGTTATTCACCCCCGAGTTCTTTACTTGTATTCCGCCAGTTGTTTTTCTTCTCTTTGCTTCTTGTTTTTGCTGTTCTCATGTGTGTTTTGTTGGGTCTGTCTCTATTCTTGACGGGGTTGTTGTAGTTCGCCCAAATGCTGTTTTAGAATTTGTATCAATTTCTGGTATTCATTCTTGTGTGGACGTTTTATATGTATATTCATGTACGGGAGATGTTTTACCTTATTACTCTTATAAATGGAAATAGAAATGATGCACCTTTCCTGGGAACTGTTTCTTGTAATTTTAATGATAGAAGAGAGAATAATATTGGCTAGGTACAGTATTCTTCAAGTTTAATTTATATAAGTGAAAATATTGTTGGTTTGTTGGAGGCAAGTTAGTGGCTGTGGCGTGTGGATGTCACACCTGGGGGCCCTGCCAGAAATATTATACTCGGGTATAATATGTGGCTGCATTTTCATCACGTTGTATGTTGATTTTCACGCCGAGGTGGGATGAGAGTTTCGGTGGTCTGTGGAGTCCAGTGTTTATGATGCAAGGTAAAGGGTGGTGGTGGTGATTGATTTTGACGTCAAGGCGAGGGGCTGGGTGGTTGATTTTGACGTCAAGGCAAGGGACTGGGCGATTAACTTCGACGTCAAGGTGAGGGACTGGGCGATTAACTTCGACGTCAAGGTGAGGGACTGGGCGATTAACTTCGACGTCAAGGTGATTGATATTGACATCAATGAGGGGCTAGGTGGTGATTGGGACAACTTGACAACCTATCTGTGTAGGCTGTCAAGTCGTTCCACCTAACAGGTCACATGAAGTCGTACAGGAATCCTTATAAAACTGCAGTATTGCATCAGATAGGCAAAAAATTATTCAATCTTAGGCCGACTTTACGTAGCTAAATACAACTTTGTATACTGTTGATGGTGCGGTAATTATATAGTTTGTCAGATGTGTGGCTTGACAGTTCTTATATAGTTACGTTATTGGATCAAGTGAAGGTCAAATAAACTTGAGTGCATAATCTTCACGTGATCCATGTTTTCTCTTTCAAACTCTTAGAATACTCTTGAGTTAATTGTAAATTTGCACAGTAAGCTGTCGATTAAGAACGGTGTTTTTGTTCGAGTTGAAAAGTTGGCTCCATCACCAACACAACCTTGGCGGTGTTTGGTGCTGAGGGCGAGGGAGGCGCCCCGGGTTATGTGACGTTGTTGACAATGTTTCTGCTGGCGCTGCTTCGTGTGAAGACAGAAGCAGTCTCATCCGTGACAGAGTAAACAAGTTGACACGTGGCACCAACCTCAACACCGGCTCTTGCTTCTCCCATCTATCCCGCGTCCGCGAATTGCTGTTCAACACTACAACCGCATCCAGTTCATACAAGCACGTACTGGTCGCTATAAGAACAGTCCAATCCCAACCATTGTAAAAATTATTAACAACTCGTAGTTACTTTTGCACTGCTACTATAGTTTTATGGAAAGGTTATACTTTTCTTTTAATTTTATATATCTGACCTAAATTGCACGCGTCTTCTATTCCATAAACCATTTTAAAGTTTATTCCATGAAAATACATAAGTGTAGAAAATAAAACAATACTGATAATAACAGCAATAACGATACAACAGTGAGGGCGAGGGGGGGGGGGTAAACTTGATCTCTCCCAGAGCTAAGCCCTTGGGCGGTCATTAAACCATTACAGCAGTGAGTGGCATAGCTGGTTGGGCTGGTGAGAGAGAGGTGAGTGTTTGGTGGGTGGCGGGGCAGTGCACTGTCACCACCATTACTTCTATCACCATTAAAGACATCCACCACAATCAACAACCTCCACCAACTGAAATTACAACCATTAATCACTATCAACAACTAATACCTGCCATCACCAACGACAAATATCAAGAGCAACTACCACTAATAACACGTACAACCACCAACACCAAAAACAAAAACACATCTTCCACCACCACAACCACCACCACCACCACCACCACAACAACAAAACAAAACATTTCCCCGTTATCACCTCCAATTTTTGGGCCTCTCCTCCTCCCATTCTTAAATATTCCCTCATTGCATTTTCTTCACCTTTTCATTGCCTCATTTTCCTATACTGCCTCTGACCTTTACTGAGTTTCACTTGCCCTCATCGTATCTTCTCTCTCTCTCTCTCTCTCTCTCTCTCTCTCCTCTCTCGTGTTTTCCTGCCTTGTTCTTCTCCTCTTATGTTTCCTCTCCTTCACCCTTCCCTTACTGTTCCATTCACTTCCCCTTTTCTTCCCTGTTTATCTTTCTCTCTCTCCCTCTCATTTCACACACTTAGATTTTACTTTTCTCTCCGCCCCATCATTCCTCTCACTTCTCCATTACCTCCATCTATATCCCCTCCCCTCCACCTTCCTCGCTCTCCAGTCTCCCCCCTTGCGCCTCGCATTCATTCCCCCACCTTTGCCCCACCTCCCCCTTTCTTGCCTCCTCTGCCATTCTCCTTCTTACCCCACTCCACTCTCCACTGCCCCTCACACTCTCCTCTTCCCCCATTTTCACTCCGACTCCCCTCCCCCCTTCTCCTTTACCCTACTTTCTTCCCCTCAGATCTTCCTACCTTATCTTCCATTCCCCTCCTCTGACCCTTGCCCCCCCACCCCCCTCCAGTTGCTGTGAATTCGGCTGTGGGCAGACAGCAGCAACATCACCTCTGGAACCACCTCCACACTAGAACACCCCCCAGGACCTGTTGTTCTGGCGTTCCCTTACTGGGGATGTGGTGCGATGGGAACACAGGCTCAAGTCCCCCGGTCGATAAATGTGTGGGGCTGGTCCTCTTGCCCCTCACCTCCCCACTCCTGGATGTCTCAGCTGATGTATCGACCATTCCTGGCCTGGTCCTGCTCCCAGCCACAGTAGGCCCTTCCCTCTTCTCCTCTAGCCTTCTCACCCCCCTTTACCTTCTCTCCTCCTTACCCCCCACTCCCCTCACCTGTTCTCTTCCTCTTGCTGGGTGTTCAGCCCGTTGTGTGTACACCTGTTCAGTCCACTGGTGTACTCGGCCACCTGTTCATTCCGCTGTGTGTTCTACGTGTTCTTACCGTTTCGTTTTGTGCTAGTTTCTTCCCATTGTTTGTAGTGTGTGTTAGTTGGGATCACTGAAGTTAGACACCCCTAATTATTTCACCTGAAGATTAACCACCCTAATGCTACCTGGGTGTTAAGTTAGGGTGGTTAATCTCCAGGTGAAATAATCTGGGGTGTCTAATCATCAGGTGGTCCGTAACCTTAAACCGATAATATATTCCAAGTCGAGTCCATTAAAGGAGCCTCGTGTACCTCGTGAATTGATTTTACCGATGCGTATATAATGCATACAGACGCGTGCACAACAAAAAGGTATTAGGATATTTTTAGATGCGTTAGCCTGTTCTTTGAATGCCGGCACGCACCCTCGTCTCGGACCTTCACTAATGCAGCTTATGGTGAAATTCCTGGTCATGTTTGTTACGAGAAACCGAGTATCTTTTTTTTTAATTATACACACCAATTTATCCATATGCTTATATTGTGTTATTGGCTCTTGTGGAGAGACACTGACTTGAGGAATAATGTGGAGACGGTAAGGAAAGGGGTGAAGGGCTGGGCTTGGAAGGTATTAGAGGGGGGGGAGTAGATGGTTTATTGGGGGAGGGGTGGAGGGGAGTGGATGGTTTAATTGGGAGAGGAGGGCTAGCGGTTTTAATCGGGGGGGGAGGGGTAGTAAGTGTCGTGGTGCAGGCTTTAACCCTTTGACTTCAGAGAGTAACCATTAGTGTGCGGGACACACCCTCTAATTACTGGCCGGGTCCTATGGTGATTGAGGAAACGTGGCTACACACACGCGACACGCCACCAGGTATAGCACAGGTGGTTGGGCTGGTGGCCCCTGTAGTAAAATCGCCCCGCTAACCATTTAGCGATAATACAGATGTACAGCTGTAGCGTGCTAATATAAGGCCTTGCAATGTATCTGTAACACCTGTAGCTGTAGTTTTATATGGTGGGTGGAAAGGGAGGTATTATGGTTAAGCATTTGTCTGAGTCTCTAAAAATTTCCCTGGTCCGGAACATAACTCTTACAGCTTTTAAGATATTTTGAGGAAAATTAATGAGTAACCTCAGTCTGTGTCAGAGTTCAAGGTCACTGTTAATTAGAATAACAGTTCTATTGTGTGTGAGTGAGATATGAGGTAGCGCTGCCTTTGAGCAGAGTTGAACACTACAATGTAACAATGTCATGAGTTTCCCGCCAATTTTAAGCCAATAGTATGAAGGCCTTAGGCCTGTCTTCGACCAATGAGAAAGCCTGAGGCGTGACGTCATGAAAGTTTGGGCGTCCCTTGTGGACTCACTCAGTTTGAAGGGAGAGTTTGTGTTGGAATTTTGTGTAGGGAGGTGTGGGACGTCTGTGGTGGCGGCATGGCAGGTATTGTGGTGTATTCTATTTGGTAAATCCTTAAATTCCCATTTGTTGTGAGATACGTGGTCCCCGTTTAACTAGCTAGGAACATAGGTTTATTATTTTGAAGTGTAGCTGTTAAACCCTAATTCAATAAATACAGTAACCGTTAATAAAAGTCCTAATTCATCCATCCCTTATTAAGAAAGAGTGATGTGCTATAAATGTCTTGGTATTATGCAGTAATACGGTGAGTCATATATATATATATATATATATATATATATATATATATATATATATATATATATATATATATATATATATATATATATATATATATATATTAACTATCCTATATTTCCCCTCTGTGAAGTATTGATATCTTAGTCAAATAGAGTAACTCAAGCAGTTAGAAATGCCAGACGTAACTATTATACAAATAAGCTCCAGTCAGCATCAGGCGACAGTAAGAAAACCTGGAATGTCATAAATTCTATTCAGAACAGGAACACTCAGCCTTCGGCCCCCCACTCAGCTTTTATGATAAATGATTCAGTTGTAACGAAACCCTCCCCCATTGCCAACCACTTCAATGAACATTTTATTAATGTTGGCAAAAATCTTGCAGAGAGCATCCCTGACCACCATGAGGAATTTAGAGCCTACCTGCAAAACAGACAGCAAGATGAGCTGTTCTTATCCCCTGTCACAGCAGATGAATTACTGGCCATCATAAAAATGTCCAAAGATGCAGCAGCAGGCGAAGCCAATATACCAATGAGCATCATTAAGAAAGTAGCCCACTTATTTCTACCTGTTCTACACATTTGTAACTCCTCCTTCACTAGTGGTGTCTTATCTGATAAACTGAAAATTGCTGAAGTCCACCTGGCATATAAAAAATCTGGGGACAAAGGTCTCTTCAAGAATTACCGCCCCATATCAGTCCTCCCAGCCTTGAGTAAGATACTGGAAAAGCTAGCATGTATTAGACTAAATTCCTTCTGCAATGCCAATAACATCTTTACAGACTCCCAGTTTGGATATAGAGCTAGAAGGTCGACTGAGAGTGCTCTGCTATCCTTTACTAATGACATCTTAAATTCCTTTGATGACAGTCGGTTCACAGTCAGTATATTCTTGGACCTCTCTAAAGACTTCAATACTGCCGACCATACCATCCTCCTTTCAAAGCTTGAACATTACGGCGTTAGGGGCCTGTCCCACAATTGGTTTACCTCATATCTGTCCAACAGGATGTAGTATGTCTGCTATAATAACCACCAATCTGACTCCTCGCCAATCCTGTATGGAGTCCCTCAAGGTTCCATTCTCGGTCCAGTACTGTTTTTGTTGTACATAAACGACATAATCCACGCCAGCTCACTCATAAAATACAACCTATTTGCAGACGGTAGTAATCTCTATGCCAGCAACTCAGACCTCCATTCCTTGATGAGAACTATGAACACTGAATTAACTAAAGTCGGGACCTGGGTAATATGTAATAAACTGATCTTAAACCTTGAGAAAACCCACTACACGATCTTTCACAGAAGGAAAAATTTACCCCCAGACTTGGACCCCCTGTACCTTGGTAATATAGTCCTCAAACGCGAACAAAATACTAAATTCCTCGGAGTTCTTGTTGATGAGAAACTTAACTGGAGAAACCACATACAAGCCATTCACAGTAAAATCAATAAACAGTGCAATATCATGTATCACACTCGACAGTCACTCAATCTCACAGCAATGAAAGAAATATATGATCTTGTTTACCAACACCTGATACACTGTCACACACTATGGGGGGCCTCTGGCTCTTCAAAAACACAATCTTTGGTTACTGCACAAAAGAGAGTTGTACGGACAATGACCTACTTGAAAAAAAAAAAAACAGATCACACAAACGAAAAATTTGCTATATTGAAATTTTTTAAATTCGAAGATATTAACACCTACTGCTGTGCCCTCTTTGTTTGCAAATCTATCAATCGCTTGCTTGACAATAATTATTTCCAGTTCCGGAATAATCAGAGATACAACTTAAGGCACCCAGAGCTACTAAGACCACCCCCCATGCGCTCTTCTCAGTCCCAGACCTCCATAAAATATCATGGTGTGAAGATGTGGAACAACTTAACCCCACCCATCCTAGCAAAGACTACGCTCCCTTCCTTTAAATCATCTCTTAAAAAATATCTATTGTCGAAGTATTAATATTTCTTGTAACACTTACTATATTTACAGTACCTACTTCTATTGTACCATCAAAACCGTTTTATCGGAAATTATCATGTAAATAAATAAGTAATTACCATTGCAATAAACATAATTGCCAACTAGACATAATCCTGACAGCTCTGTCCTCTTGTTCAGTCTTATTACTGTACAACCCATGTTGTACTGCTCTCCCATTATACTTGTGTATATGTATATGCATGTTTATATGTATGTATATATAAAAAAATAATAAGTAAATAAAATAAATAAATATTGAAGTGATAACCGTGGTAACATTATGAGATGTTCTTATTACCACCATGCTGTTGTACTAATCCAGATGATACTAAATGTTACATAATACTTCCTTGAGATAAATGTATAGTATATATCAGGTGCCTAAAGGAGAGCTCAGGTTCTCAACTGGCTCAGCCATGTTAACATTGTCATTATTATCCACTCTGTATCTGTATTTTTCTGGCTAAATAAACTGTTTCAATTCTGGTTCAATTCAATTCTAACCAGCTTCCCTGAGTCCCCTTGGTGTAGGCCTTTCTAGCCTAACTACAAACCGTTAGTCCTGCACCCCCCCCCCCTTACACCCTTTCCCCAAACGTAAACAATTACCTCCCTCACCCTCTCCACCTCTCACGAGTATAAAGAGAAAGAAGAATAGGTATATAAGTAAATAAGTATAAAAAATTAAAAAGACAAAAAAAAGTAATTTATTACATTGAAAATGTTACATTAAATTAGGGACATAAAACATTTGTTACAACAACAACAGTCAAGATGTTATCACGGTCTATCCAATTATTAACTGGCTTGTTGCAGACCAATCAGGAGGTCAGTTGCAGACGATGTTGCCGCCCGTGTACGATCACTGGTTGTTTTATAGGAATAAAATATTGATTTACAGATGCGACTGTTCTTATAGCAGGAGATATAGTAACAGTAGGTTTAAAAGAAAGTCCTCAGCCATCATGAGAGGTAATTTGGTTTTATTATTCTCTCTTTAAAGGTATGTACAGTACGAATATCCTGACGACTTAGTGATATTCTGCTTCCTTCTCCCAGCTACTGCGTCGAGTAGACTGTAGGGGTATCGAGATATTAATGTTGTCTAGATATTAATGTTGTCTAGCACTCAGGATGGAAGGAAACTCTAATGTGGTTTTCTTGTATATTATGAGATATATGATAGACAGTCTGGTGCTGGAGGTGCAGAATGAGAGTTGGTTGGTGAGGAGGCTCAGAGGACAGCTGGTGGGTCGCCATGCTCGCTGGCGGGAGCGAGGACCGCCAGGCAGGCGAGGAGATGCTAGGGGCAGCCAGGCAGCGGCGGAGGAGGAGGTGTTGCTTGTTCAAGAAGAATGGTCAGAATGAATCTCAATGGAGAGACAGAGCTTATATACCCAGCAGCCGCTATGAGTCATGTTGGGAAAACCCGAGAAGTCGCCGGTCTATTGGCTCGGTTGCTAGGATACGCTTGGTTGCTAGGGAAGACGGTAACAGGTGGTGGTGTGGCTACGCAGTTTGTAGGGGAGACGTCCACTACAGGACCATCTACGCAGTATTGGCCAAATTGCCGTGTCACGCTGCTACTGTGTGGCTCTTGGGCAACTCAGTGGGTCGTTGTATAGCTTCTTCCCCTCACTGCTGAATTTACAACTTGGGACTTCTCACGTCGGTTCACCTGAAGAATAACCATCCTAGTTTTAACATAACCAAACCTGATCTATAGTAGGTAGTAGGCAGCTACCAAACAGGGAGGTACTACCGCCTGAGAAAATTTTGGAAGCATAATGTGTTGTCTAATGGTAGACCCTGCTGCCATATAGCACCACAAAAATTGTGACCAAGTCCCAGGTTGCTGATCTGACTTACTGCCTCATTTACAAACAATTGAAGGTCCCAATTGTTCATTTTACTGTTGACAACACAACATACATAATGTATGTTGTTTATCACTTGATTTATTTTGTATTTTTGTATTATTTATGGTTATTATTTTTACTATTATTATTATTATTATTATTATTATTATTATAATTATTATTATTATTATTATTATATTTTCGTCCCCCAGGCCCTGATGTGGGTCAGTGACCTGTGCCTGGGTAGGCTAATCCCCGTAAAAAAAATAAATAAATAAATAAACCATACTTTAATTTAACCTAACCTCCAGGCAGCGTCAGGGAGTTTAATCATCACGTGGCTATAAGTTGGGGTACCTTATCTTCACATGATCATCATCTTCCTCCGCTGCTGAATTGGAACCCAGGAACTCTTTCCGTCTCGCGCCTCACTCTTTTAAATGGCGAGTTTCCCACCATCTAAAACACTTCAAGTCTCCGCCATTCTTTTTTATTCTCCCCTTCAGGGCTGGTCAAGAAAAAAAATAATTGTTCTAGACACGGTGCTATAACAATGCCATCTGACGTCATCAAAGCTTTTCAACTCGTGTCACCAGAGGACCAAGTGTGGACAGTTTCTTGATGCTTTCGTCTGAGTTTTACATATTTAATTATTTGTCCATCTATGCCTTAGCTGACCGAGTCTTTCTGCTTGAGACAGAGAGATGAGTGAGGAGTAGGGTGAGTGTGGAACTGTGAGTAGGGTGAATGAGTAAGGAACAGTGCGAGTAGAGTGAATGAGGAACTGTGTGAGTAGGGTAAGTGAGTGAGTGAGTGAATGGGGAACAATGTGAGTAGGGTGAGAGTGAATGAGAAACTGCGTGAGTAGGGTGAGTGAATGAGGAACAATGTGAGTAGGGTGAGTGAGTGGATGAGAAACTGTGTGAGTAGGGTGAATGAGAAACAGTTACAAAGGCAGTGATGAGACGAACAGACTGAGAGACCCATTGATGGGCAGCAGAAGGGACGGTAAGTGACGGGAGGTGCGAGTTAACGAGAAGCAACTTGACAGGTACAGTCGGACAGTGAGTGATACGACGATGTAGTGTGACAGATGTAGCAGTAAAAGTGACAGGATGAACGAGAGGCAGTGATTGACAGCAGGCACGAGCGGTAGTGACTGACAGTAGGCACGAGAGACAGTGATTGACAGCAGGCACTAGACACCGTGATTAACAGTAGGCACGAGACTGATTGACAGCAGGCAGGAGAGGTAGTGATTGACAGCAGGCACGAAAGGCAGCGATTGACAGTAGGCGTGAGAAGCAGTGATTGATAGCAGGCACAAGAAGCAGTGATTGACAGTAGGCACGAGAGGCAGTGATTGACAGTAGGCACGAGAGGCAGTGATTGACAGTAGGCACGAGAGGCAGTGATTGACAGTAGGCACGAGACTCAAAGACGGCAAACAAAGAAGACAGGAGTTTAGATAGCAAACAATTCTAATAGACAGCAAGCATGAAGGTACATCTCTCTCTCTCTCTCTCTCTCTCTCTCTCTCTCTCTCTCTCTCTCTCTCTCTCTCTCTCTCTTTGATGCCGTGAGTGACAGCTTTGACGTCACCACCGCCACACACCTGTTAGTTCCTCCTCATCATGTGCCTCATTATCCCCATCACCTGTATTTCTCGTTCTCAGCTGATCTGACTGGCGTTGACGGAGACCCAGGTGTGTGTGTGTGTGTGTGTGTGTGTGTGTGTGTTTTTTCTCGTGTATTTGGGGATTATTTTTATGAGGGTTTATTTGTTTGTTTTTCCTATGCTCTGTACGTAAGTCTGATATTGCCATAACGTCTATATTTGTCTGTGACCTTTCACTTTGGTTTGTTTCTACACACCTCGCATCTCTCTCTCTCCTCTCTCTCTCTCTCTCTCTCTCTCTTTTGTCCCTTCCCATCCCATTCTTTATTTCCTTTTCACATTTGCCCCTCCTTCGTCCTCTCTCATTTACCTCCTCCCTCCTCCTCTCACACTAATCCTCTTTATCCTCTCCCAGTTGCCCCTCCCCTCCCTCTCCCCCTCTCTCCCTCTCACACTGTGCTCCCCGTGCTGCAGCAATTTTGAGTGGCAAGTTCCATTGATCCATCCTACTGTTGCTCTCCCCTACTCTCCCTGCCATTGCTACTCTCCTGCCATTGCTACTCTCCCATTGCTACTCACCCTGCCATTGCCATTGCTACTCTCCCTGCATTGCTCTCTCCTGCCATTGCTACTCTCTGCCATTGCTACTCACCCTGCCATTGCTACTCTGCCATTGCTACATGCCATGCCATTACCTCTACTCTCTCCTGCCATTGCTGCCATTGCATTGCTACTCTCCCCTTGCCATTCCCTGCTACTCACCCTGCTTGCTATATCCTGCTACTCCTGCCATTGCTACTCTCTCCCTGCCATTGCTCACTCATTGCTACTCTCCCATCCCCTTGCTACTCTCCTGCCATTGCTACTCTCCCTGCCATTGCTACTCACCCTGCTACTCCCTCATCCTTGCTACTCTCCCTGCCATTGCTACTCACCATGCCATTGCTACTCCCCATCCTTGCTACTCCCTGCCCTCTCACCCTACTCCCTGCCATTGCTACTCTTGCTCCCCTGCCCTCTCTCTCTCCTGCCATTGCCTCCATGCCATTGCCTACTATCCCACTCCCTGCCTGCGGCTACCTGCCATTGCTACTCTCCTGCCATTGCTACCATTGTTACTACACCTGCCATTGCTACTCTCCCTTGCTACTCTCCCTGCCATCTCTGCCACTCTCCTGCCTTGCTCTCCCTGCCTGTGCTACTCACCCTGCCATTGCCACTCACCCTGCCATTGCCACTCACCCTGCCATTGCGACTCTCCCTGCCATTGCTACTCTTCCTCTTGCTATTCTTCCTCCCTTTTTCCTCCTATTCTATGCGGGTAGGCACGTTCTCTCACCCTATCTCTCTCATCTATACACTCATTTTTCTTTTCTTTTACTTTCTTTCATCTTCCTATCCACACTTATATCTATCTTGCGTTCCTGCACACTCCCTATTCTTTTTTCCTTCCTTCCCTCCTCTCATTCCCTCATTCACAATTATCTCTCTCTCTCTCTCTCTCTCTCTCTCTCTCTCTGTTTCCTCATCAGCATTCGTTGTCGCTTCCTCGTGGTCTATTCATGCTCTTCTCTCCTTCTTTTACCCAGGTTGTTTATCATCTACCTCCCTCCCTCCCTCCCTCCCTCCCTCCCGTCCCCTGAGCTTCTTTAGTCATCTACGTTGTCTACATCTACCCACCCCCTCCCACCCTCTCCTTCTTTCACCGCCACCACTCCAGAAGTTTACCTGGAGTGTGTTTCAGGTGCCTTGATATTCTTGTTGCTGGAGCCACTCAGGCCAGGTCGGAACAGGTGAGCACACCCCCCCAGCCTCATCCCCTACCCTCACCCCCACTCTCACCCCCAACCCCCTTTCTTCCTTCCCCCTGGTCTGGTGCATCTCTTGCTTGCATATACAGTGTGCTTCATTTTCCTTGTCCTGGTTGGATTTTTTTTTCCTGCTGCCTCTTGTGTTCATTAATTTATGTCTGACTAGCCTAGGACTCATTTGGAGGGATGGGGTGTATGAGAGCAAGACACTCATATTTATTTATGTTTGAATGTGGTCTAACACGTGTATTTGATTTCACAGCTTCTTGGGGGTATTGTGTTTTAGTCGAGTCTTGAGATGATTCATGAAAAAGGTATATAATATTTTGACCAAGGCACAGCGTTTATTTTGTTTGTAGTAATGCAGCTTATAATAGTGTGTTGTCAAGGCTGCTGAGGATACCCTTATGTGAAGCTGGGTGGTTCATTCACCTCAGTTATGGCGGTACTTTTTCTGGTACTTCATTATTACAACACCTTTGTTTACGGCATCAGACTCGTTCCTCTGATTACATGATTACGGTGCAGCTGTGAGACTGTTGTACAGTTGTGGAATAAACTACAGTTGGGTGTAGGGAAAGTCTCTCTTCTCTTCCCAAAGCCTATTTTTATTAATTTTTTATATATTCTTTGTGATTAGAGTTAAAGATATACAGTACTAATATATATATCTATACATAAGGGTTTGAAGTTTGAGATCGTTGGTATTCAGTGAGAAATTTACACCTTGGCATCATGTACGTTGCTCCCATTTTTGCCTTGAAAGGATTCCCGAGTCTAGAGGACCTGGTGCCGGGAGTGCCAGGTTGGTGAGACCCCAACATTTTATATACGGAATGGTGGTTACGAATACTGAGACGTGGAGTAGGTGGGCAGGGGTGAACATGCGGCCTTACTCTCACAGTCGCCCCGGGAATGGCCACCTCGAGGGCCTGAAGGTTTTTTTTGCCCCGATGTACGCTATTCAGGATGTTGTCCGGGTCTGTAATTTTATTTGTGCCCGTTAATGGACTTCCACAACGAGGCTGTATTATTGCTTTAAACTCGTTTTGGGAGAGAAGAAAAAGAGGAGTTGGTATATGGTTGTCCTTTCGTATGTCTGCCTGTCTGAGGTCTGGATGTATGTGGACTGTCCTCGTCTGAAATATAAGTGAAGGTCATAGCTGAAGGCCAGAGGTGAAGGTCACAGCTGGAAGTCCGAATTTTCTTGTAATGTAAAGAGAGTTTGATCTATCACCTTTGAACCGCTTGAGTACAATGATTTAAACCTTCGAACTCAAAAGGGTGGATCATCGAATTGAAGGGAGTGTATCACTTTACGTAAGGGATTAAGTCATGGTACTTAAGGGGTCAATTCATGGTACTCAAGAAGTCAATTCATGGTACTCAAGAGGTTAATTCATGGTACACAAGAGGTTAATTCATGGTACACAAGAGGTCAATTCATGGTACTCAAGAAGTTAAATTCATGGTACTCAAGAGGTTAATTCATGGTACACAAGAGGTCAATTCATGGTACTCAAGGTTAATTCATGGTACTCAAGAGGTTAATTCATGGTACGCAAGAGGTTAATTCATGGTACTCAAGAGGTTAATTCATGGTACTCAAGAGGTTAATTCATGGTACACAAGAGGTCAATTCATGGTACACAAGAGGTCAATTCATGGTACTCAAGAAGTTAAATTCATGGTACACAAGAGGTCAATTCATGGTACACAAGAGGTCAATTCATGGTACTCAAGAAGTTAAATTCATGGTACGCAAGAGGATAAATTCAACGTTCTGACCTTGTTTAAAATTATGAATACGGAGAATGAATATGATAAAATAAATCTAGAGTTAATGACAAAATAACAAAACAAAATATATAGTAAATATGGCGATAATCTATTACAAATGAGAATGTGACAAAAGTTATAATAATTTACTGTAAAATGTTTGAGTATTGTAACTGAGGAATAGTAGAAGAATATATTGACTGAAATGCGTGTAAAAAAAAAAAATAATGACTTGTTATGTAAGATAATGTTCAATGGCCAGTGTTGTTGTGTGTGGCCACTTGAATTTTTAACGGGGGATTTTTTTTCTTCCCACGCACGAGGTATATACGATACTGTGTTTTCTTCTCCCAGTTAATTATTTTAAAAGCCTGATGAATTTTTATATTTTTTTTTGTCCAGTCTTCTTGTAATTTCTTCATTGTTTTCTTTTTTTCTTCATCTTTTTTTTTTTATCTCTTGATTGCATGTTTTCAGTGTCGGGGATCTGGCAGGTTAATTATTTCTTTTGTTACTCTCTCTCTCTCTCTCTCTCTCTAGTATCTTTTATTCTCTGTACTCTGCCAATATGCTTGTGTATATAGTATCGATGACTGCACTCGTGTATATATATTAACTGTCCTTGTCTCTGTACGTGTGTTAGTTATATAATGTACTTGTTCTCAGAATAAGGGTGTGGGAAGTAAGGACAGAGGGGGAGGGGTGTAGTGCGGCTGTGTATTCCCCTAGAGTTGGTCAGGTGTGTAGAGGTGGTGTGGTGAGTGTACGGTATACCTGGATCTCTCTCTCTCTGTGTTTCTATATCTTCCTTTCTATATCTTCCCTCCCCCCCCTTTCTTATGTTTCTTTACCCTCTCTTTCTCCTCTCATCTTTATTCTCCACTCGTTTATTTTTCCACTCCACTCCCTCTCCACTCCCATACTCCCTCTAGACTCGTATGAAACACTTAAAGGATACCGTATACTCCCCTCGGTGTTCACTCCCAAGAAAACATTCCTCGCTCCAGTAAACACACACACACATACACACGAAGCGTGGAATAATGACAGTGCAAAAAGTTATGGAGGAACCAATTGGTATCTGCCGGTGAAATCTTTTGTTTACATTAGGCTCCCAGCAAGACCACCATCCTTCTCTACCCTGAACCATGGGTAAGATAATTCCGATTGACTCCTGCTATTTTGCGGCCTGTGTGTGTGTGTGTGTGTTTTCAATAATACGCGACGGTCACCCCAGTAGTGCCCTGTGAGGTGACGTTTCATCTTCTGACCAACCCTGTACGTCTTTGAACACTCACGCAGTGTGTGTGTGTGTGTGGTGGCTTTCGTTTCAGTGAGTGGGTAGCCCGGTTACAGTTGGTAGGCTAGTTACAGTCGAAGTGTGGTGTGGTGAGTTATTGGAACGGGTGTGTGTGTGGTGTGTTATTGGAACGGGTGTGTGTGGTGTGTTATTGGAAAGGGTGTGTGTGTGTGTGTGTGTGGTGTGTTATTGGAACGGTGTGTGTGGTGTGTTATTGGAACGGGTGGGTGTGTGTGGTGTGTTATTGGAACGTGTGTGTGGTGTGTTATTATGTGGAACGGGTGTGTGTGTGTGGTGTTATTGGAACGATTGTGCATTGTGGCGTGTTGAGATGTTGTTGCGAGTTTGCGTTGGGGTGTGCTGATGAGTTATGGGAGCGAGTGTGCGTTGTGGTACAGTGGTGTTTGTGGTAGGGCTGTGGTGATGGTGGTGGTGGTGTTTGTGGTAGGGCTGTGGTGGTGGTGTTTGTGGTAGGCTGTGGTGTTTTTGGTAGGGCTGTGGTGTTTTTGGTAGGGCTGTGGTAGTAGTGTTTGTGGTAGGGCTGTGGTGTGTGGTGGTTTCGTTTGTGGTAGAGATGTGGTGGTGGTGTTGTGCGGAAGGGCAGAAAGTGTAAGAAAAACAAAAACAAAGTTGAAAACGACAAAGAAAAGATTTACTTCCTGTTGTCCACAAATAGAGATTTCATGGTCAAACTTCCTGCGAGAAAAATGTCAAAATATTGTCTATCCTTTATTTTCTCTTCTTCCTCTTTATTCTTATTCCTTCCCTATTCCTTCTTTTCATCATTCGTGTCTTTCCTCCATTTCTTTCTTTTTTTTTATCCCACCTTTTTCCTTTCTTCCTTTCTCTCTTTCCTTTCTTTAAATCCCTCATTTTTCCTCTTTATTTCCATTTATTCCTGTCTTTCTTCTCTTTTATCCCACCTTCCTTTTTCCCCTTTCCTCCTCCTCCTCCTCCTCCTCTACCTCTGTCATCCTGTATCTAAAATTGTTATCTTCGTACTGTCCGGGATGTCAGGATGCTGCATATTTTCACGTCCTGCGTAAGGGTGGCCATGGTGTACTGTGTATGTATGTATGTATGTATGTGGGGTTGATGCTAGTGGATAGTTTCATGTATGGCAGCGTCAAAGACTACTATGGTATGTAATTATGTACTCAACCACAGACGGTAGAAGTGTCAGAGTACAGGTTTATTTAGGAGACGTTATATCGAGAGTACTGTACTGTGGCGATTTGTGTGGTCTTGATGACATGATGGCGTCTGAGGACAGGTGTGTTGAGTAGAGTGCGTTGGACCGTTATTAACTAGGCCACGCTCTGTCACGGCCGCTACGACACGCACCAGTACCGTAATTTGCTCCCAGCTCATTACGGTTACCACATCGCGCTCGAGTGACGCCAATTCATTCCGACTGGGCGACCCCCTAACACATGTGACGCAATAGGCTGGCGTTATTCTCACCTCGACAACAGCTGGTGGAGGCGTGCTGAAGGAAGGATGGAGGGAACTGGAGTATTACGGAAGGAGGGAGGGGCGGACGGAAGGTTTTTTTTTTTGATGAATAAGAAACGGTACGTGGTGAAGGGGGGTGTAGGCTACTGGGTAGTGATATGAAGTACAGTGCATGGGGTGTCTTTCGGGGTAGTGGGGTGTGTTGCAGGAGGGAGGGGTGGGGGAGTGGGGAGGGAAGGAGGCAGCCTGGAGACCATTGTTTAGAGCTAAAGTGAGCAAGTGAAAGCTACGTGTGTGTGTGTGTGTGGGTGTGTGGGTGGGTGGGTGGGTGTGTGTGGAAAGGGGGGGTACCATAATTGTAAAGGAAGGTTGGGGTAAGAGAATGAATGAGAGGACAAGAACGAATGCGTAAAGGAGTGAGTAAGACATTTAAATTAGTAAATACGGGAGTAATGGAGAGACAGACAGAGAGAAGAAATAAAAGAGAAAGAATGAAGGAGAGTTAAGAAAGAAACAGAACGGCATGGGGTTAACAGTCACATGAAAGCAAAAACACGTGACGGAATCATACAGAAAACGCGTGATATAAAGGACTGTCGCACACGATCCTAGGAAAAATGCAGAGTGAGATAAAACACAGCAGGAGAGAGGAATGGAGATAAGATACAAGGAGAGAGAGTGAGAGAAAAACATAGACGTTATCAAGTGTTAAGTGTGGTGGAGGTTGAGTGTAGCGTAATAAGTGTGTGTTTGTGATTAACTTGACAAAACTTGGCATGCCGCCGTCTACACACTTCACTTTTCCAGGGGTCAGGGACGGCTTGGGGTGTGAGGAAGGGAGGGATGGGAAAAGGGTAGTTGATTCGTGGGTCAACTGACTTGTTACTGAGTTTGGTAAAAGTATGTGAGATACGTGGTTGAGTTATGATTGTATATGAGACAGAGTTAGGTGGGGTGAAGCTCAGTATAAGACCAATACGAGAGGAAGACCTTTAGATGAAGCAAACGCCATAATGAGTCAGTTTAGAGGTGCAGTACCGAGCTATAAGTCACACTTCGTTGTAAATTCTGGCTTGAGGTATTTTACGCTGCGCCAGGACTTAATTTCTCTTATAAGATGACTCGTGTGTATCTCTTAAACGTGCATTGTTTCACTAGCTTTAGGTTTTCAGTCCAGTCTTGAATTAGTTATTAGGATTTCATAAATAAACTCCCAATTTACAGGTTAGATACGAGTGCTGTCTTGATGTGTTAGATATCCAGTTTTGAAGAAGGTCGAAAACCAGAATGAGAGATATACTTGGCCATGACCAGACTGGCTGCTCAGGTACCGGTCATCGGGTATATCGCCAAGTAGAGTCATGGCTCAAGTGTTGTATCGTCAAGAGTGCTATACTCTACCTGTTGCCGTAACTAGATAAGGCGTTTGGAATTAGCCTATTGACGAGACTAGTCCCAGATTCTGAAAGGTTCGTATATTTGGTTCTTCTCGTAATTGGAGTGAGAACAAATCCATCTGCCATCACACATTACCAAAAAAATTCACTGAAAATCTTTTGCCTTAATAATCTCAATACTTCCTCGTAACATGAATTAGGGGATAGAATTAACGTACAGTTTCTTTGTGAATCCGGATCCTGACATGGGAGGTGCGTAGGAGAAAGACTACAGGCGAGGCCAGTGTTGAGTTAGGTGGGTGATGCTTAATGAGGCACAGTGGTCGGAGGTAGTAGATGATAAGCACCTTCTTACCACTACCCCACCCACACCCTCCCAGGTCAACTCTCACCTTGCTTGCAGTGGAGTACCAGGATCTGCTCCCAACCCGCCGCTCTGTCCGCATACTTTCATATTACGGGTGCTGTCCGACGTAGTGGGGTGTGGCGTGTACTGTACCATGAAATATGACTTGGAAGTTGGAAACATTATAAGAATAGTTATGTCATATTAAGAAATATTATGAGAATGAATGTTTCGTTGTGTAGGGAGGGGGGGTGAGAGACGTATATGAGCAAGTGTGTGTTTCGAGAGCAATAAACTTTTACATGCTGGTGTGTGTGTGTGAGATGCAAGAGGTTGGATTGTCACGCCCCATTAGGAATCAGGCGTATTGAGGGAGGTGTGGCGGGTGGGGTTTTGTATGGATGTGAAGGAATATGTAGTGGGTGGGTGAGGTTTGGGAGAGAGCTGACCTGATTACAGTGACGGGACGCCGTGTACCCGCTCACCCCCACCTTACTATGACTCTACTGCCACTACTACTAGAGTATCACTGCCACGACTACGAGCACCGTAACCCCTCATTCACAAGTCTCGCTCCATGATTTCTCTCAGCATCGCTCAAGTGTCTCACGGATTTGCTAAAGACATGTTATACCTACATCACTCGACGGTTTGGAAAGGTTGTCAGTCATTTTTTTATTTTTATGTAGTTGATTTTGTGTAGGTTGGTGTAGGTGAATAGTGTACGTTGGACTGTGTTGAGCGATGGTGTAGAAGAAGTACTATTCACGGCGCTATACAGGGGAGGTATAGGGGAGTACTATTCACGGCTGTCGGTGTAGGGGATCTGTTTTTGTCTAGTGTTTGCTGACCTTGTAGCTCAGCCTCTCCTACACCCCACAAACCCACCGTGCCTCGAGCCGCTCCTGCCACCCGTCCATTGCACAAATCCCTTCCTCCACCCCCACCCATTCTCTCCCTACAACCCATAACCCCCAGGTACCCCACCTTCCCCGTGTTCCAAGCCGCTCATCCTTTTGACACACCTTGTCGAGTCTCCGGGAGTTGACGGGCCCAGGTGTGACGATGCCATTATCACAGTAAGCAGGTGTGGAGTCCTGTGGACCTGCGGGATGTTTAGGTTATCACCAGGCCTCCGCGCCACGCTCCCTCTCCCCAAGACTACACCTGGGAAATCCTCATCTCATTTTTTTTTTATACTACTTTTATTTTCATAATCATTGTTCTTCGATGTATTGTTAACATTATCATTGATATTATTATAAATGTTTTCAACTTCGTATTTAATATATAATTGTAGTTTTCATGGTCATTAATATTGTTAATGGAAGATGTGGTCACTTCAAGAGTGGGGAGTTGACTCAGTATCCAGTTTTCTCCGTGTGTGAGCCACCGGCAGATTTACTCAAGGTTGTGTTCGTACTTACAGGAATATAAGCGAAAGTCACTCCTTTTTATTTTTGTAGAGATCACAGTTTTTAGCGTAACTCATGCCGTGCGTCGGGTTCCTGGTAATTGTTGTTGTAGTAGTCGTAGTAATCGTCGTTGTAGTTGTAAAAGTAGTACTCGCAATAATGTTGTACGTTTAAACTTCTAAAATGAGCCTCGTTTAGGCAACTCCTCCCGCAGGTCATTTTCAGTTTATAATATAATATTGTGCTTTGCAGGCGAGCCACGCTGTCTGCACACCGCACCTCATTTGTTAGTTCAACTTGTTGGGTTGTTTTCAGCACAACAGTCTTGGAAAAAAAGTCATTTGGGTTTGATGTTTTGTTAAATGTGGTGTTTTGGGAAGGTTTAGAGACTAGTGTTCCTGGTATACAGAGGTGAAGGAGAGATTTGTAGCAACCAATTCGTTTCCAGAGGGAGAGATGGGGGTGGGGGAGACTGGGAGGCTGAAGAACAAACACTGGGTTCAACGTCCATTTTCTGGTGTTTGATTATCTAGGTCACTTAAGAAGAGTAAGATGGTGATTTTTAGACTAACAAGGTGTAGGTTCAAAGCTGTTTCCTGAGGTTATATGGATAGATCGTCGAGTACTTCCGGGATGGCGGTAGATACCCGACCAAAGGTAAGCAAATGTAGTGGGGAGACGTACGCTGGTAAGTTTGTGTACGTCGCATTCTTGCTGCTGTCCCCCACATGTCGGCTCCGGCCTCACCCACGTTCACATCTCGATTACCTAACTAACAACAATCTCATATATACGTTAAATAGTGACTTAGTAGGCTGATAGGTAGTGTAGAAGTAATATTGGTTTTAATGTAAATGATCCCAAGGTGTTAATCATACGTCAGGCAGCGCGGTCACACCTTAGGTTGAGAAAATATGCCCACTAAATTTCAGGCCAGGTCGTCTTGCTCAGAGATGCCTACTTGTGCTGAATGGGATGTGGCTGGAATGTATTATATGTGTGTGTAGAGAAGGTGGTATATTGACAGTAGGGTGTGATGAGAGGGAAGAGGTGACATATGGTATTTTTTTTCATGGGTAAACATTAAGTAAAAATTGACACAAACGAGTGGCAGGGATCTCTTGACCCCATCTCCGTTAACTGCTAAAAAAATTGTAGGAGCTGTTAACCCCATCAGTAATGCTAACTCCTGGAGTACAGTAATTTATCCAACCGAGTAAGATATCCCGTTGAGTACAAGTACGTAACGTCTTGAGTACGATGTCTTAACCTTCCTAATGTGATGACGTGCTCCCGTGGTTAAGTCATCGCTCTCAAGGTGTTAAGGTGATTGTATTTCGGTGTATTGTTCACGGTCCAGTTAGTAAAAATTTAATTCTTGGTTTAATTCAGCCATGAAAGATTCCTTACATGGACAGGTTAAGTCTGTCTGGCTGTCTATCTTTTTGACATTTATCTCGTAAGGACTACTGTATACGTTCTTTCATTTTTGACTATTTTTTTATTCAAGAAACTTAATAAGAATATTTGTCTAAGTTTTCTTAAGATCGCACATAAAATTGTATATCAGCTGTGGTTATATGAGCTGTGGTTGACCTTACTGAAGTGACTAGATCATTGAGAATTTTACACGTGGCCGCATGGGTCGATGGTCACTGTCGATCATGGAATGTTTTTGAAACGTGTTAACTGGCTTATAATCACTGTGTCGCGTGTGGTGGTTATCACGTGCTCGGGCATCCTCCCTTATTCATCATCTCGTACAGACATCATCATCTGTTCTCAGCTGATGGGAGTTGCTTCAGTTTCACAGTATTCAATCAACACACCGAAAGTCTTGTGTAAATGATTCTTGAGTGTGAGTAGCTGTTCGACACTCCTATGTGTGTGGGGAGTGGAGACGTGTAGCTCCCTCTCGTCTTGGGGACACACCTTGCCACACGGCTTCTGAATGTTGAGGACTTAATACACGTGAGATGTAAAGTAGTGTGTGTGTAAAACAGTGTGCTGGCAGACAAAAATTATATACAATTTGGCAGGTTTTTGAAGTCCATCACAAAGCTCGCAGCTCGCGTTCCACACACACATACACTTGGCGTCAGGTGGCTGGAATTCTTGTTGTGCCCGAGAATTGTGCGGGAGAAAAATATGAACATCTGAGAGGCACTCCCACCTGAAGAATATTTACCCTTGGATGTTAGCGTGAGGCAGACGATACTTCTACATTGTAAGTGGTCTCTGTGAATGGCCGAAGGTGGCGGTGGGTGATGGTGAGGCAGGTTATGGGGTTGTGTTGTGGTGGTATAGATGTTGGTGAGGTAGGACTATAGGGTTGTGGTAGGTGATGGTGTGTGGGTAGATGGTGTGTGGGTTGTGGAACGTGATGGTGTCGTAGAGGGGGGTGGGTGGGATCGTGGGGTGTAGTGGGTGTACAGCCAAGTGAAGATGACGATGGTAGGGAGAGTTGGGTGAGGAGGCAGCAGGGCAAGACGGGTGTTTGGTGTGTTTATTTTTCTTCGGCCCCGTTGGATTTTCATAGTGTGAGCCACAACATGGAAATAAGATGTTAGTGTTACCTAGACACATTTTTAGGTTGGGGGTAATCTATACCTGTGAGGTTCATTTGCAGACCATGGTGTTTACCTAGAGAAACATGGGGAGGAGTTCATGTCAAATTTTGGTCTTTAATGCAGTCTGTTTTTAGATTGGGTTTTTATCTACACGTATGGGTTCTATTGTCGTGGGTTCAAATCACTTCATTTTATGTATTATCTTATATAATGTTCACAATCTTACAGGAAAATACATAATTATTTTAGATGGGGAATGTGGTGGTGTCGAAATAGTGTTAGATTAGGCCAGATAAAACGTTAGGGTGTCGAATCATCAGGTGAAATAAGCGGGGTTCCTAATCTTCATGATATCCCAGCCTTCTGTAGGGAAGAGTATTAATTTTATTTATCTTGGTGACCCCATATCAACCCCTCTAAGGTAAGGGTTAGTCATTATGTGTATGGGTGGGCGTGGTCACGTTACCTGGATGGGCGTGGTCAGTAGGTTTGGGTAGGCGGCGTGCGTCACGGTGCGTGAACATGGGTGGGCAGAGATGGTCAGCAGGGTACTTATAGATAGATGGGGATAGTGGTGGTGAATTTCTGCGTGTATGGGCGTGGTGAGTGTTTGTGTCTGATCATGGTGATTTTGCCTGAATGGGCGTGGTAAGCTTGCTTTTGGTGGCGTGGAAATTGACCATGAGTGTGTGTGTGGGCGTGGCGATTAAGCGTGAATGTGTGTGGGCGTGGCGATTAAGCATGAGTGTGTGGGCGTGGCGATTAAGCGTGGATATTGAGCGTGTGTGGGGCATGACGATCAAGAGTGCTTGTGGGCGTGGCGGCTAGCGTGCAGAAGGAAGGCACAGTTGAGGTATTGTTACTGCGGCGGGCGGCACCGCTTTGTTTACTCTGGTGGTTCTACACTATGATGATATTTATTTATATGGCTGTAAAGAGAATGTAATATGGCTCTGTCTATTTTTCTGTCTGGGCGTCTAGATGTCTGCGTCTCTGTCTGGGCCTCTTTCTGCCTGTCTGGTCTTCTATCTACGTATGTCTGCTTGTCTGTGGTGTGTCTCTGTCTCGTTTGCTTGTCTGTCTGTCTGTCTGGGTGACTCTTTCCCTTCTTTTTTTTCTAATGACGTTTGAAGTGGAGTGGTTGAATAGGTCATGTGCCGCAAGGCCTTTTGTGATAATTATCTTACTGCCACCTGAGGTTACCTGTTATGTTGTGCACGATGGCTCGAGGTAGTGATTCTGGGTTAAGGTTTTGTGTATTTTTTGTGATGTATTTATCTAAAGGAATACACACACACACACACACACACACACACACATACATACATATATATATATATATATATATATATATATATATATATATATATATATATATATATATATATATATATATATATATATATATATATGCAAGTAAATCACTGTAGGTGCGCGTGATCTAGGTATATGCTGATAACCACAAGGAAAGAAGAAAACACGAAGTTCCCAAGCGCTTTCGTGTAATTCACATCTTCAGGGGTGAGTACAGACTAAAGAGAAATACAAACCAAGGTGTATATAATACCTGACCATTGTGGACCTGGTCTCACCCTCCTCTGTATATATACACCTTGGTTTGTATTTCTCTTTAGTCTGTACTCACCCCTGAAGATGTGAATTTAGCGCTTGGGAAATGTTTATCAGCATACCTAGATCACGCGCACCTACAGTGATTTGCATATATATATATATATATATATATATATATATATATATATATATATATATATATATATATATATATATATATATATATATATATATATATATATATATATATATATATATATATATAGTGCATGTCATTGTCACGCTCTCCAGAAATGAAACGTGAAATGGCAGGCGGATTGACAGCTGAGGTCTCGTGGTAGGGCAACCTCACTACTGCAGCGTCGTGTTGACATTTGAGGAAATGGCTGGAAATTAACCTACGAACCACATTTGACTTTCAGACTTGGGTAAATTGGGCTCAGGTACTATAATCACGGGTACAAATCTCGGGCTTAAAGGTCCCTGATACAAAATACATACGACCGTCTCTTGTGATGCCTCGAGTATTGTTGCGGCATGGATGGTGGGAGACACTACGACGTCTAGCGAGTGAGGGAGGGGCTGGGTGAGGAGGGAGAGCTGGGGGTAAAGTGTAGTAGAGAGAAAAGGGATGAGGGAGGAAGAAAATTAAGATAAAATGGGCAAGGGGATATAGGAAAGGGGTTGGGACTTGGTAAAGCGAGAGGGGGTGGGGGGGGACAAAGAGAGGCTGGGGTGTGGGATGGAAGGAGTAGGGGACTGGACAAAGTGCTGTCGCAGTACTAGTGTGATCCACAACACTGGCGGTGTGTGGCTACATACAGTATACGCTGGTCAAGTTGCCTTAACGCCCTGCATAATGTTCCCGAGTTAGGGTTGTTAAGAGTATCAAGTGGCACCGTCGGAGGGGAGGGGGTGAATAAGGCGGTGAGTGGCCAGCCGGAATCAGACTAAGAGAAGGCTGCATTTCTGTGTAGTGGTAGTAGTGGTGGACTGGTTGGTGGCAGTGGTGTTATGCCGCCAATACCACCACTTCCTTCCATCCTCTCCCCCCCCCCCCCCCCCCCCTCTCCCCCCTTATCATTTAGCCGCCTCACCCAGCACCAGCCAACACACAGGGAAGCGTACCACACTCAACATCCTCCTTGACGCTCTCACCAATATTGCGTATCTAAACAGTTTTCTACACGCCTTCACATGATGCGCCAATAATCGTTCAGTTTTTGTTATATCTAGCACTGACTATGCTTCAACGGCTCCTTGGAATGAGTTTCACTTCGTCTATTCAGGAAAACTAGCGAATTTCTTGACTCATGCAAAGAAGACAATAGAACGTCATGTTTTTCTCCCTTTCATTAGTAAAAGTGTGCTTGCGTGCGTGTGTGCAGAAAATTTTAAGTTTTGATATTCAAGGAAAGGGATAGATTCTTGGACCATGACGTAATATACTGAATAAAACATTACGAATACGTGTACGCGTGCAGGTCAGGCTGTAAGTGGGCGTCTTTAGCCCTGCTAATGTGTGTGTTGACGGTGTACTTGTGTGGTGACGACAACGCTGACTCCGTAGTCGTCGCTCTAAAGTCCGGCAATAAACCAAGGGTCACTTGTTAGCCCAGGTGGTAACTAAACTCGGTGCCAGTTGTGGCCACTTGTGCTGTTTAAGTTCTTCTTTGTAAGTCAGAGCAAAACATCGACCAAGAATGTCATCTGCTGCACTAAATGTGATTACTGGAAAAGTGGATAAATGTGACCAGAAAATACCTAAATTGGGTAATAGGTAGAATCTAGGTAACACCTCTTTAATTTTTATTAATTGGTTGAAGGGGCCTAGCAAGGTGTGTGGATTATATAGAAATTTTTAAATGTGGGGAAACTATACAATACAGTAAGTGTATTGGACTGGGCTCACATATAACGGATATTTCCTTTGTTCTGTCGTATGAAAAAGATACAACTACAAGACCAACATGTCCCCACGGAGTGGTTATCAGATAGATAATATAAACATTCATATTCCCGGGTGGCTGAGTTTAGTTATACCGAATGTCAAATAACATAAGAAAATAAGGAGTCTGTAATAGGCCGGTTGTCCTATGCTTGGCAGCTTCTGTGGAGTTACTACCACTCTCTATCGTCCAGGAATCTATCTAGCCTCCTTTTTAAACTTTCCAGCGTCCCAGCACTTACTGCAAAGTTGCTAAGCTTGTTCCACTCATCTACCACCCTATTTGTGAAACAGTTTCTTCATATCTCCCTCCTAAACCTAAACTTATCCAACTTAAATCCGTTGCTCGAGTCCTATCCTTCTCAGATATTGTAAGAACTTTATTATTGATTCCTTTCACCCACTTAAATACTTCTATCATATCTCCCCGCACTCTTCGTCTTTCTAGGGAATGCAAGTTTAGTTTCTTTAATCTATCTTGATATGGAAGGTTTCTAAGTCCCGGAATCATATTCGTTATTCTTCGCTGCACCGACTCCAGTGAATTGATATCCATTCTATAATAAGGGCACCAGAACTGAACAGCATAATCGAAGTGCTGCCTGACTAGCACAAGATATAGTTGCAATATGACCTCCGTACTCTTCTTACTAACACTTCTAGATATAAAACCTAATACTCTGTTTGCATTATTTCGAACATTAACGCACTGTTTTCTAGGCCGTAGGTCCGGGCTTACAAGTACCCCTAGGTCTCTTTCACAAGTCGACTTCTCTAGGTTGATGTTGTTAAGGCTGTATACATTGACAGTATTTGTTCTTCCAATATTAAGTACGCTGCACTTGCTGGTGTTGAATATCAGTTGCCATTTTTCTGACCACTCCTGCAGTTTATTTAAATCCTCTTGTAGTGCCTTTGCATCCTGCCCTGAATTAATCTTCCGCTCTATTTTGGTGTCATCCGCAAACTTGCTTATGTCACTGCTGATCCCAGTATCTCGATCGTTTATGTAGATTCTGAACAAGAGTGGGCCCAGTACTGACCCCTGGGGAACCCCACTGGTTACACAGCCCCACTCAGATTTAACACCATCTACGCTGACCCTCTGTGTTCTATCTGTGAGCCATGATTTTATCCAAATTTAAACTTTCCCCTCGATACCATGAGCCTTAACTTTTCTCAGAAGCCTCTGATGCGGTACTCTGTCAAATGCTTTGCTGAAGTCTAATTAAATAACATCGTAATTTTCGTCATTACCTACCACCTCGAAGACTTTCCCCGAAAACGTCAGCAGATTTGCTAGACAAGATTTTCCCCTTGTAAATCCATGTTGAGAGTCGTAGATTAATTTGTTTTTCTCTAGATGCGATCGGATGCTATTTGCTATAATTGATTCAAGAAGTTTCCCCACTACTGACGTCAAATTGATCGGCCGGTAATTTGACGCTGATGATCTGTTTCCCTTTTTGAATATAGGTTCTACATTTGCCTGTTTCCACAAGTCTGGCACAACTCCCGTGTCCAATGATTTTGTAAATAAATTTACGAGGGGTCCACTAATCTGTTCCTTACACTCTTTCAAAACTCGAGGGAAAATTTCATCCTGCCCTGGGGATTTTGTCTTCTTTAATTTATTTATCTTCTTAAGAACATCCTCTTTTCTGATAGTGATATTCTTTCATTTCCCCTAAATATCAGTTCCACCTCTGGCATTTCCTCGTGAATTTTTTTGTGAAAACTGATAAGAAGTAGCTGTTAATGCTTTGCTTATTTTCTCACTATCATCGATCACTTCTCCTCTCTCTTACTTTAAAGGCCCCACTTTGTCCTTGACCTTTGTCCTATATACCTGGAAAAATCCCTTGTGATTCACCTTGGATTCTCTTGCTATCCTGATTTCGTAGTCCCTTTTTGCCTTCCTTACATTTTTCTTAACATTCCTAGATAGTTCATTATACCTATTTCTGAGCTGCTCCTCCCCTCCCTTTAATTTCTTATAAATTCCTTTTTTTTATTCCTATGTCATGTTTAAGTTTTTTGGTCATCCACCTTGGCTCATTCTTATTTGACCTAATTTTTCTGTATGGTATATTTTGTTCCTGTGCTTTATGTAGTATACTAGTGAATATATGATAGTCATGATCAATTGTTGTGTCGCCGTTGACCTCACCCGTTCCTACCGGGGAACCGGGGACTGACCTGACTGTTCCCAGGCGACCTCACTTAGGTACCATCTTAACCCCTCATAATCCGCTGATCGAAAGTTTGGGACTCTGACCATATTGCCTTAGTTTTTCGTGTCCCATTTTAGGGTGAACCTGATTTCTCTGTGATCACTGTTTCCTAGTTTTCCCCTTTTGTAACTGGAATTATGACTAGATGGTGGGTGGAGGGGTCTACAGGTGGTGTAATAATAATAATAATAATAATAATAAAAATTGACGGTTTATTGAAAAAGTTCTGCAGCCCGAAGGCTGAAAATATACATTGGACATAAATGACTTATTACATACATTGGTGGTTTAACAAAAGCCTTCATTAGAGAAAGGTAAAGGAACATACAGTGAACATACAGATTATTGTAGGTGTTGAACAGCAAAAACGTAGTGTAGTAACTCCCTCCCAGATGGTGTTAGGAGGGACCTCACGTGGTGTAGTAATTCCCTCACAGATGGTGTTATGAGGGGCCTCACGTGGTGTAGTAATTCCCTCACAGATGGTGTTATGAGGGGCCTCACGTGGTGTAGTAATTCCCTCACAGATGGTGTTATGAGGGGCCTCACGTGGTGTAGTAATTCCCTCACAGATGGTGTTATATGAGTGAGGTGTGGTCCCAGGCCTTCCTATCGTAGACGGATTAACACATCGCTGGTTGTTGGGTCTCACGGGCCGTTATCACTGGGTACCTGGGACCTCACTGTGTGAAGGTTAACTTGGGTACGACTGTTACTGTTGAGTTGTTCTCAGTGACTTAAGCACTGTTCACCACTGTTCACCTCTGTTTAACACTGGTTCCATTCCTTTCCTAAATGAAATAGTAACTTCTGGCGAGAACATGTTGATATTCCGGTGGGGAGGAGGGTTCAGGGGAGGGAGTTGGTATGGGCCAACATAACAGTTGACCTGGCTGCTCCGAGAGGAGCGCCAGGTACGTCTTGACCCTTCGGTGGTCAAGGATGTAGTGTAGGTACAGGTGGAGGGGTCTACAGATGGTCTGTGTAAGTACAGGTGGTGGGGTCTACAGGTAGTAGGGTCTACAGGTAGTGTTTGTAGGTACAGGTGGTGTGTGGAGGTACAGGTGGTGGAGGATCCTGTCGTGACATTCAGGGGAAGATCAGGCATGAAATATATAGTACAGGGAGCCAGCCATTAAGCCAGAACTGCTCCTGCCAACTGGATAGATAAGCTAGCTGCATCCTCGCCTTTGTTACACGTAGCTGAACCTACCTGGCGAGGTGTGTCTCACCTTTATTCTGTATAAATATTCGTAATGGTGTCACATTTTATTTATTTATTCTCATGGGAAGAAAATTGTATTATTATTATTATTATTATTATTATTATTATTATTATTATGTTACCTATCTACTAAAATTATTGAGAAAATGGATAAATATCTCGTCAATACATGTATACGAAATTAATAATTATTGTTTATTCCTTATATATATATATATATATATATATATATATATATATATATATATATATATATATATATATATATATATATATATATATATATATATATATATATATATATATATATATATATATATATATGCTAGGAAAGAAGAAAACACGAAGTTCCCAAGCGCTTTCGTGTAATTCACATCTTCAGGGTGAGTACAGACTAGAGAGTAATACAAATCAAGTGTATATATACAGAGGAGGGTGAGACCAGGTCCACAATGGTTTGATTAAGGAATTAAAATCAATAAACCTTAGTGATGGTCAGTTCAAAACTGATAATATGTTACATAAATTTATTTGTCAGTGGCCCAAGGTTAAAAATGCTTTGAAAACCTTTGATCTTGATGTATGACAGTTATTTTGTGGGTCCCTTTTTTCTGACCTGACCTGTCTAGTCACGTCATCACCCTTCTCTTAAGCTCCTCTACGTGTGTGTTGGTGTGGGGATTAGTGGATGTCATCATTATGACCTGACCTCATGTTTTTAGGTCACCCTGTATATTTAAGCCTCTCTCTGTCCATGTAATCCAGTTGCCTCTGAAGATGTCTTGAATAAAGACGAAAGCTAAGGTACTCCGTTGTTTCCATTTTCCCGTGTGATTTTATCAAGATATATATATATATATATATATATATATATATATATATATATATATATATATATATATATATATATATATATATATATATATATATTGTAATGGGAAACATTTTTGTATATATTTTACAAATATATACTGTATATGTAAAAGCATTCACGTTTGTACCCTGAAAAAATGGAGGAAAAATTACCATTGTATGGTAGTATATGAAGCCACATAGTTTCAAATGTATTCTATACAAATTTTAAAATATGCTGTCGTTGGCGATTATTTCACAAAAATTTACGTAAAACCTGGTTTATGTCCATTACACTCAAATGAATATAAAGTGCTATTTTACACAAGTGGTACAGGTGCCTCATTATTCTACAAAAATCGCGTATAAAATTCAACTCAACTTTCGAAATTATGTTGAGTGAAAGCCTTTATGAAGCTGGCTTTTACCTGGTGATGGATCTGCGGCCGCCTCTCACGCCGAGGTTGTCAGGAGTGAAGGGTGATGTGAGTGTTGCATCACACCCGCCTGCTGTTGGAGGCTGGAGGAGGAGTGGTTCACAAGTATCCTCTCCTGCCTCTGAGGTGTGTGGTAGCTAAGGAGAGTTTTTCTGGAGTGTTGGACATTGTTTCCCACCGAGTTTCGAGAGGGGACGTAGCTATCCTGATCTTCCCTCCGCGTTTCCTTACTTTCGTCCGTGTGTCCTTGCGTCCGTCTGTGTCCGTTTTAGGAATCAGTCCTCACGAGAACAAACTGAAATAGAACCTCGATCATTGGCTCTGTATACTAATCCCTGTTAGCCTGTGAGATAAGGTCGGTAATTCAGATTTTCTCTTCTTATTTCCGTAAGTTACAGCCACCACTTGTGTTTGCGACGGATGTGTGGCCGAGCCGGTGAACGCTTTACGTGGAACAGATAGTGACGGATTTGGATGAAATTTGTTAGGTACATATAACCCAACCAAGGTATCGGGGGGACTTCGGTTATTGTTTCTTCTCTATTTTAAGGAGTAATAATTGGTGGTGTTACGGCGTGTTGGTGTGGTGTTACAGAGCGTCCGTCATCTTTAAACACATTCCAGGTGATCTTTAGTCTGTGTTCGGCAGATTTCCCGTTATATCGCTGCTTCCTGTATGAGTATTTAACTCTTAACGATTATACTACGTGTGCACAGCGACAGGTGGCCTCCCACTTGGCCAAAATAAAATATACGTGTGGTTCCTGTTTCGCGACCCACTCCACGTTTTTATGGCCGACTTTATTTTTTTTATATGTATGATTTTATTTGGTATTATGTTGTGAAATCATGGCAAATATGCTTATAACTTAAAAGACAAACAAGGATCTAAAAGACTCTTGCATCAACACAGGCGCGGCCATAATGAATCTCGCGAGACTGCATGGCGTGTAGGAATGACATAATCATATATCAACTGGGAAGTATACACACCAAACACTTTAGATATAAACAACAACATTGATGTATCGGTATTATTCATCTTCTGCGTAGGATGTTTTCACGCTCGGGTCCCTCTCTCACCCACTGAGGCTTATGAGTATCACAACTCTTGCCTCGATAAAAGATAAAATAATTTTTAAAACTAAAATATATCATTAAAACGCAAAGTTTGTTTATGGTATGTAATAGTAACCACAGGTATGTTTTATTTTAGCCTTAAGTAGAACCAGGTGCAGTATTCCACACTGTCGCGTGCTCGCCTCCCCACTCGGCGCGGGAAGTTATACTTTATTCCGTCGAAGGATGGGAAATTTCTGAAATGTACACTCGCACCCAAACCAGTCCTGAGGGAGGTATGAAATCTACATTCCGGTAAGTGTCTCTCTCAAGGACATTTACGACAATTTCCCCACAAATGTTTCTCTTATCGTTGGGATATTCAGCACTATTAAGAATATTTACACTGGGAAGAGCTGTTCAACAAAGGTTCTTTTTGGTGTGAAAAATTTATATAACACAATTCAATCTCGATCTTTTTCTTAGAGAGAATTAAAGCATTAGTCAGGAGCTGTGTAATTAAGAGATAATACACTTAACCAAACCACAAGAGGAATGTGTAAGTTTGAGTGTATATTTTTAGGTTCTGTTGGTTCATTAACTCAAGATCTAAGACGACAGTGTTGGCTTTCACGTTTTCATTCACTGAAGTGTCGAATGAAAATAAGAAAGCAGATTCTCATAATGTATCATAACGTGTGTGTGTGTGTACAGAGACAACTTTTAGTATGGTGCAGAAATGATAGTTGGTGACACTGAATTCAACCGATATGTAATGTTATGAGGTCATGTCAGATTTTTCAATTGACATACACACGTAGGTTGCAGGCAGCTATCAAACAGGGAGGTACTACTGCCTGGGAAGATTTTGCAAGCATAATTTGTTGTCTAATGGTAGACCCTGCTGCCATATGGCACCACAAAAATTGTGACCATGTCCCAGGTTGCTGATCTGACTTTTGCCCCATTTGCACACAATTACAGGGTCTCATTTGTTAACCTTATTTTGACAACACAACATTCATAATGTATGTCGTTTCTCATTCTTGATTTATTTTTTATTTATTTTATTTATTTATGGTTATTATTATTTTTAGTATTTTGTTATTAATTTTTGAATTATAATAATAATAATAATAATAATAATAATAATAATAATAATAATAATAGTTATTATTATTATTATTATTATTATTATTATTATTATTATTATTATTATTATTATTATTATTATTATTATTATTATTATATTTTCGCCCCCCCCCCTCCCCCCCAGGCTCTGATGTGGGTCAGTGACGTGTGCCCGGGTGGGCTAATCCTCGTAAAAAAAACACACACACACACACACGAGAGAGAGAGAGAGCGAATAAGGAACATGAAGCACCCTGACGGAGGAACTTTTATAATTGGATTAAAATATGTTCCAATTTGTTGTCGTCGGGGAGAGCTAGCAGGCGAAAATCTTTAGTCTAAATTAATGACCTTTCTGGTAGCATAATGTTGATAACTGCTCTGAATGGCATTATCCGACTTTTGTGATAAAATTAATGTGGGTTATGCCAAGTGGGCGGAACATTAAGAGTATAAGCAGTCTGGGTTTGATTTGAACTATTCGTGTGTTTGTTTTATTGTTACGATTATGACTGCTGCAGCAAAATCTATTATTACGATCGCTACTATTACTACTACGATTGCTACTACTACTATTTTTTTAGACGCGGCCTCTAGGCCCCCCCCCCCCCAATAGCCACACCTACGCCGCCATTTTATTGCCTTAAAATTAAATATCCTACTACTACTACTACTGTAATGGTCTAATTTCATGTCCATACATTTGTCCTTATGCCCATCATAAAAGTGCTAGTTTTATACTAATTTATAATAGTGACATGTTCTTAGGCTATGGTAGTGTGTGTGTGTGTGTGTGTGTGTGTGTGTGTGTGTGTGTGTGTGTGTGTGTGTGTGTGTGTGTGTGTGTGTGTGCATTAAAACTGTTTAATATTTCATTATCTTGACAGAGTGAGTTTGTAGCCTTCACTCAGCTCTTCAATGCACTCACTTATATTATTAGGAAAATATTAAATATTAGTCAAAAATACTAAAAAGTGATCTTTGTTTCCAGGTGGGTGTTGTGACGTGAATCAGCTGGTGTGAAGCATGACCTGGTGACCGAGGTCCAGGTGGTGTGAAGTGAGTTTCTCGACCTGTGGCTGGAGATAACATGGTTTCATATGACCAGGGAAACAGATATGGTGGCCACAGGTTTACAATGCTTGGTGTGAGGTTAGTGTCATTGGTGTGTATGTTTGTACTTCGTCGTTGTCGTTTGTCACTGTGATGAGGCATTATGGGTAAAGCATCGTCGGTAGTTAGTGTACTCGTGTCGGCGCCCACCAGCACTTAGCGCTTGTGGGCGTCTTCATCATCTGATTTTATAATACTTTACCCAACTTTTGTACGGAACATTACCCGAGCTGGTGGGGCTTCTACGAGGGGAGATGGGAGGGTTGAGGGGAGACGGGGGGGGGGGATTCGCCCTGTCTTAAATTCCAAGGGGGAAAAAATATTACCCAGAAACTTGATGATATTACAGAAATAACCCTTTGTAGATACATAATTTTGAGCGTGGAAAAGTTTAAGGGGGCGACGAGCTTATCTGGTAGCTGGCGGAATACAAAAGACCCATTAAGCTACTAGTACCCGGCCCTTGTTAGTATTGTTGGCGATGTAAATGGGACTTAGGAGTTGGGAGGGGGAGAGGAGGCAAAGGAGGGAGTTAAGGGTGAGAGCAGGGAGGGGGAAGGAACTATGGGTGAGAGGAGGGAGGTAGAGGGAGTGAGTTTTTGGTGTGTAGAAATGTACTGTAGCAAGGATGATGGGGCGTCAAGAGGGTGGGGTGTGGAGAGAAATGTGAAGAATGGTTGTACGGATGCTGGGGTGAGAGTGGAGATGCTGGGGTGAGAGTGGAGATGCTGGGGTGAGAGTGGAGATGCTGGGGTGAGAGTGGAGATGCTGGGAGGGTGAGGGGGGTGTGGTGGTGGGGTGAGATAGGTACACAAGATGCTAGGACAGGTGTTGAGTGTATCAAAGACGTGGTGCCACTTGCACCTCCTGCCACTCCCATACTCAAACGTGCGTGTGCTTGTTAGTCTACAATTTAACCCTCTAGCCCCACCCCCACCCCCCTCCTTTCCATTCATTTACGTCTCTTCTGCTTGAAAATGGTGAATTGGATAAGGTTAATTTTATCATTGGTAATGTGTTAAATTACTTTGGTTGTATAGTACTAAGTAATACACATTAGTTCAAGGGAGTGTAATGCTTATAATCACTCTATACTGCTTATCTGTCGTTATGGCATTTTCGATTGAACCCTTGTGTAGGATGAGTTAATTTCTTGAGTACAATGGATTTATTCAGTTAAGGAATGGATTTTAACCCCCTTGAGTACGATGATTTAACCGCCGGAGTACATTTAATATAATGTGTTTTACCTCTTGAGTACAGTCATCGTACTCTGGGTAAGTCATCGTACTCAAGGGATTAACTCGTCTTACTCAAGGGATGAATCATTGTACTCAAAGGATTAAATCACCATAACACTAGTAAAGGAGTTAACATACTCACCAGTACTCACCTTCCTAATCCATGGTCGTGTACTCAGGGGTTTGGCACCGAATCCAATCAAAATACCAACCAACTCGACACAATTTGTATAAAGACCATCACCTTATCACTCAAACGCCGTGTCCTTACTCAAAATATTTCGTCTTTACCGTCAATGCACTACTGAATACACAATATAAAGTGTTGAATCTCCCCCTTCCCTACCCTACCCCCTCCCTACCCTACCCCCTCCCTACCCTACCCTTCGTAAACACACGCATATCACGGTGTACTAGTAATCTCGCGGTACGATACTTGGGGGGGTCGAGTTTTTTTTTATTTTTTTTTATCCAATTATGATTTATCGTGTCACTTTACGAGAGAGTTAATAAGGGAGTGAAGTCATGCAATTAGAGAGGTCTGTGTTCTTAGTGTTGTGTGTTACTGGTGGTGGTTTGAACGTGGGTGGTGGGGTTAGGTTAGGTGGGATGATTTTGTCGTCTTTGCGGTAGTAGTGTTGGGTGTAATTTGTGTTTTCATTATTGTTATTACTAGTATTGTTATTATTATATTATTGTTGTATTATTTAATTGTTGTTATTATTTTATCATTGTATTGTTATTTAATTATTGTTGTTATTATCCAAACGACATTGATCACATAATTGTTTCGGTCAGTCATTTTGTTATAATGAATTGGTACTGTGAACAGACATAGAGATAATATAATAGACGTTAGTTTACCGTTGAGGATCTGAAAGCAATTAATATTAATGACAGATATGACTATTAACCAAATTAATAAATCATACAAAAATATATCAGGTTGGTAAGAAAACAGGTGCTTTTAATTACGACAAATTGTACCTGGAAATGCATTGATACCGGGCACGTCTTTAAAATTCGTGATACAATTTTGATAATTAAAGTGTGGGTGAAGGAGCATGCCACAGACACCCACACGTGGAGGAAGGGAGTGTGTGTGTGTGTGTGTAGGGAAGAAGAGAGGGAGGGTGGGGTATGTGTGTGTGAGGGGGGTGTGGGGGAAGAAAGGATGGGTTGTATGTGGGGGAGGAAGGAAGGATGGGGGGTGTATTTGAGGAGATGGAGGGTGGGGTGTGTGTGTGGGAAGGGGGAGGCTGTCATCATGAGCTGTCGGGTTGCATTTTCTAGAATTGCATGTGTGTGTGTGTGTGTGTGTGTGTGTGTGTGTGTGTGTGTGTGTGTGTGTGTGTGTGTCCGCTTATCACCCACAACCCGCGCGCCTTTTGTGCTGTGTGGTGGTGGTATGACGTTGAGTACTGTACTATGGTGTAGCGTTTTGTGTGGTAGTTGTGGTGGTCATTGTGCTGTGTGTGTGTGGGAGGGGGAGGGGTTAAAGGTGGTGTTTTGTGCTTGAGATGGATTGGTGATGGTGTGTTGTGTGAATTATGGTGGTGTAGAATTATGGTAATGGTGTACTTTGGAATGGTAGCATAAGATTGTGATGGTGGTCTTATGGTGTGATTTGTTATTGTGGTGTGGTGCATAATGGTAGCTACACATATAGGCTTGTTGTGAAGTGGTGTAGTGTATGATGTGATGTGTTGCATTGTGGTGTAGTTGGTGGTATGTGTAGTCATGTGTGTGTTGGGGTGTAGTGTGTGATGTGTTGTATTGTGTGTCGTAATGTAGTGTGTGGCATGGTGTAGAAATGTGTGGTGTGGTGTGGGTTTAAAGTGGAGGTATCAGGTTAACGTGGTATTTTGTGGTGTAGGATTTGGTGTTATGTAGAGTCTGGTATATTATAGTATATAGGGTGTGAAGGCAAGCATGTTCTAAAGGGGATGACTACCCTGAAAACTGTAAGGGCGTTGTCAGGATGGTATCACGTGTAGTAGGGCCCTGTGTGAAGGGGGGGGGGTTGTGGTGTCAGGGAGGAGGACAGGTGGGGAAGGCGGGGTTAGTAGTGTCTGGGCGTGCCGGGGACTCGGCTGCCCACCATTTTATGGTTGTTGCATGTTGACAGTCTCTGGCCAGGTGAGGACTTCAAGTGACCACATCCTCTGACATAACTCACTTACGACCCAGTGTAGTATATCTGTAGTTAGCCAGTTAATGAATTTTTTTGGTTGTAGTTGTGTGTGTGTGTGTGTGTGTGTGTGTGTGTGTGTGTGTGTGTAATAATAATAATAATAATAATAATAATAATAATAATAAACGGTTTATTAATAGAGTTGCAGCCGGTGAGTGAAAATATACAGACTTACATTTGATTTAGACATAATGATATAATATGCATTGAATACATTTACAGGGCTGTACAGTACATAAATCAGGAGTTGTTTATTATTTTAACAATAGATGGGATGGTGCTGTTCTTATATCTATCGGTGCGGGCTCTTATGGGCTGAATTTTGTTGTAGTGGCGGACTGCGCGAGTTGGGTGGGGGGCTGCAGGAGGTGGCGATGGCGAGGGTGGTGCAGTAGTCCACGGCCAAACCTTTCCAGTGCTTGGTGGTGGAGGTCACTGAGGGATGGCATTTCCAGGGTGGAGAGAGCGTTGGTGTAGCCGGAGTATTCTGCGCCGAGCATGATTCTGCAGGCCCTTTTCTGTAACTTCTCTAGCTGACGTTGTTGGGTGGAGTTGAGAGAAGACGACCAGGCTGGTGACGCATATGTTAGTTTGGGGAGAATAAAGGCGTTGTAGATGGTCCTCAGCTCTGGCGTGGGTGTCCCAAGTGACCTAAGTCTTCGTAGCATGTAGAGACGGTACGAGGCTGCCTTGACTGTGTTATTTACATGGGCCTTCCAGTCAAGTGGTGGCGGTATTGATGTGCATGACTACGGTTTTGGTGTGGTTTATGGTGACCTTGTTCTCCGTAGTCCATGCCTGTAGCCTGTCCAGGGTGCCTTGGAGCGATGAGTAGTCTGGCGCGGTGTTGTCCACTGAAACCCCCACAGTGCAGTCATCCACGTACTTCCACCTGTGAGGAGTGTCCGACAGAGCGTCGTTGATCAGGATGAGGAAGCACAGTGGTCCCATCTTGGTCCCCTGGGGAACACCGCAGGAGGGGTGTTGGAATGTAGAGACCAAGCCCTGATACCTCACTGCTTGGCGACGTCCACTCAAGAAATCAGTGAGCCATGAGACCAGGTTGGTGGGCAGCCCCAGTGCAATAGCCTTGTTGATAACAGTGCAGTGATCAGCAAGGTCAAAGGCCTTCCTGAAGTCTACAAGGGCAACGGCCAGTGATGTCTTACGTTTCTGCAAGTTTTTGTGCAGAAAATCCAGAAAGCTCACCAAGCAGTGTGATGTAGAGGAGGTCCTCATATTGCCAAATTGCTGTGAATCAATTGACTGATAGATACTGGCAAATGCCCACTCTAAAACAAAGTCCTCACAAAGTAGACTGGGTATGGGGGTAATGGCAACTGGCCTGAGGTCGTTAGGGGAATGTGGGGTGGTGACCTTGGGGATGGGGGTGACAAATGCGGTTTTCCATTCATTAGGGCATTTGCTTTGTCTGAGGGATGCATTAATAATAGAACAGAGGGGAGTGGCAAGTTCGACTACAAACTCCTTGTATATTTTGATTGGGAGATCAATTGGGGTCGTGGAGCGTTTGGATTTAAATTTCAGGAGTTTGTTGGCGATTTCATATAAGAACATAAGAAAATAAGGAGTCTGCAATAGGCCGGTTGGCCTGTGCATGGCAGCTCCTGTCGAGAGTTACTACCACTCTCTATCATCCATGAATCTATCTAGCCTCCTTTTGAAACTTTCCAGAGTTCCCGCACTTACTACAAAGTTGCTAAGCTTGTTCCACTCGTCCATCACCCTATTTGAGAACCAGTTTCTTCCTATCTCCCTCCTAAACCTAAACTTATCCAACTTGAATCCGTTGCTCCGAGTCCTATCCTGCTCAGATATTATAAGAACTTTATCTATATCCCCTTTATTGATTCCTTTCACCCACTTAAATACTTCTATCATATCTCCCCGCACTCTTCGTCTTTCTAGGGAATGCAAGTTAAGTTTCTTTAACCTATCCTGATATGGAAGGTTTCTAAGTCCCGGAATAATTTTTGTCATTCTTCGCTGCACGGACTCTAGTGAATTTATATCCATTCTATAATAGGGGCACCAGAACTGAACCGCATAATCTTGGTGTGGCCTGACTAGCGCAAGATATAGTTGCAATAAGACCTCTGCACTCTTACTACTTACACTTCTAGATATAAAACCCAATACTCTGTTTGCCTTATTTCGAACATTAACATACTGTTTTCTAGGCCGTAGGTCCGGGCTTACAAGTACCCCTAGGTCTCTTTCACAAGTCGACTTCTCTAGGTTGATGTTGTTAAGAACATAAAACATATGGTTGGACACTGGGAGGTGGGGGAGGGGGAAGGTAAGTAAGCTGGGAGGAGAGTGAGGTCATGACTGGGTAAGGTATGACATATGGTAGCAAAATGGTTATTAATTATCTCAGCTGTCTCCTCACTAGGTAAATGTGAGATGAAAGGAAGTGTGGAAGACTAACGGTTGAGACCACAGAGATCTTTTACCTTGGAGTACCACTGACCGATGCCGACTTCCTTGGGGCCATGCATTTTCCTGGGATAATAAGTCTTCTTGGCAGACTTGATTTCCGTGATGACTTGGTTATGTAGACTTTTGTACAGGCGGTTGTTGGTGTAGTATGCCTTGTTGCGCTGCTCAATAAGTCTTTTTATGCGGGGCGTAATCCACTGGACATCATCGGGGTGGATCCTCAGTGTTTTGGCTGGAAAGAAGTGGTGGTAGGCTTTGGTGTGTGTGTGTGTGTGTGTGTGTGTGTGTGTGTGTGTGTGTGTGTGTGTCACGTCGCGAGGCTGGTGGTGGGTCTTGGCTGGTAAAATTTTTAGTGCAAGGCAAATTGGTGGTTGTGCCGTATATAGCAGCGGGTACTGTGGTGGCTTATGCTGTGGACGGAGGATGGTGGTGATGGGTTGTTATGATGGAGAGTCTGGCTGATGGTGTAGGGCGGACGTTAGGGTTAGGGGGGGGTATGGGTGTTAATGGTGGAGGATGTGGGTGCTGGTGGTGGAGGATGTGGGTGTTGGTGGTGGAGGATGTGGGTTTTCGTGGAGGAGGATGTGGGTGGTGATGAAGGAGGGTGTGGGTGGTGATGATGGAGGATGCAGGTGGTGGTGAACATCCCTAGGTAGGTGTCGTGGCCCAGCTGACAGGAATTACACATCATATTCTTGGTAATCCACACTCATCCACCGCCTCCCCCTCAGATGGATGACCATAATGAACGCCTCTGAAATCGTTTATCATGCGGCACTGTATTGTATAGAATAGGTGACGAACTTCTCCCCCACCCTGACCGACATTCTGCTTGGTGGGTCATCTGTACGTACACTTCCCTCAGTTAAATTTAGTTAGGTTAGGTCATGTTAGGGTGGTTAATCTTCAGGTGATCCTATTTCCCTCAGTGGCGGGTGGCTGTGCTTCTATTAAGATTGTCAGGTGTTCAATTCTCTTCTCATATGGGTTCGGTGTTGTGTGGTAGATGACGAGGAGGAGATAGTGGTGGTGTGGTAGACGAGGAGGAGGAGTTGGTTTAGGCACGGGGTAGAGAGGAGGAGGATGAGGAACTTGAGCTTAAGGCGCTGAGAGATAGATAGAGAGGAGGAAGCTGAGGTGCGAAGAGAGAGATAGAGAGGAGGAAGCTGAGGTGCGGAGAGACAGATAGAGAGGAGGAGGTTGAGGTGCGGGAGAGCGGTGAGATATTTTTACAGCATCACTGTGGGGGAGACGCAGGGGTCACGCACCTGCTGTGGCCTCGGCTCCCGCCACTCCGCTAATTAATGATGACCGTACATTACTCTCTGCCCGGGTGTCCGTCCCACTCGTCACACCGCCGCCCTACACATGTCGTGGTGCATATATTAACAGGAGTAGTAGTAGTAGTAAGGATGTTAGAAGAGTGATAATAATACCACTAATAGAAGTAGTGTTTTGAGTAGTCGTCGTAGTTTTAACTTAGTGAATACGCTGTAAGTCAGTGGTGTGAGGTTTTATATTTCAAAAGAACATTGCTTGCTCTGGTCCAACCCATCATAGAGAATAGACCGCCTCTGTCTGTCTAACCGTCCGTCTGTTAACATTTGATTTCCGAACCGTAACTCGAGTTTCTAATTACCAGTGAACGTGACACTGCACTTGGCCCAAGAAATAAGAGAACCCCTATTGATGGTGGTGTCATTCTGTCCAAGGTCAAGGTTGTTGATACAATGATTAGACTTTAACCATCATGATATTTGTGTACTCGTTCCTTGACCCAAGGAAGGTCACTAGCTAATCTTGGGTCGTTTGGATGAGATCATTGTTCCTAAACTCGAATTTTGGTTAGCTTGAGTTTCACTGTACCGATGAACATGATGTTACTCTGAGTACCTTGTCTTGGGGAGAAGGAGGAGGAGGTCTGTCTCGATTTCTGGGTCACTTGTTGTCTCTGTATGTGTCACTTATGGTTCTGTTGATATAAGATACACGAGAGTTAGAAAAGGGATCACCTTAAGATTAACCACCCTGGCGCTAACCCAATCCAACCCCCAGGTAGCGTTAGGGTATTTAATCATCTGGTAAAATAAGCTTGAAGGAGCCAATCTTCAGGTGATCTTCAAAAAACATGTTTACTACACTAAGAACAGCACCGTGTCTGTCAGTACCCAAGAGCTCCACTGTTTTCATTCCTAAACATTCAAAGGTTTTGAGAATTTAGCACTGCGTTTATTTTATGTCTAAGTCCGTCCGTCCGTCCGTCTGTAACTTGAGAAGGAGTGTGTGGATCTATATGAACTATGGTAGACAATTTCATATCAAGAATAACTAGCACTTAAAGTTAGTACCTAATAAACTACGATCAATAATTACCTTGACTGTCGAGGCACTCCTAATTTAAAACCTAATGAACTGTGATGAATAACCCTGGCAGTTGAAGTACCTACAATTATTTAGATATACAGGGTGAGCATAAAGTCTTTCCCTGATTATGAAAAATCATATCTCGAAGACCATTCTAGATAGAAACATGAATGTTGTAGCATTGTGTAGACGAATTCATAGATTTTTTTTTCATGCATATTTTAAGCTGCAAAAAACTGTATGTTTGTACCTAGCATATGTTTTGTGTAATAAATGTTTGTAATCAGGGAAAGACTTTATGCTCACCCTGTATATGGAACAGTGCTTATTAGCTCCGTCAGTTGAAGCTCCTAATTACAAACAGACATGATCCATCAACACCACCACCACAGATGAAGAAAGAAAGAGAGAAGAAGAAGAAAGAAAGAAAGAAAGAAAGAAAGAAAGAAAGAAAGAAAGAAAGAAAGAAAGAAAGAAAGAAAGAAAGAAAGAAAGAAAGAAAGAAAGAAGACCTTAATGAGTTATTAATGAATAGTACACAAACTAAAGGTCCCGACCACCTATGGGAAGACAATGGAAGTGAACTTAATCTGGCCAAACTATATGAAATAACTAACCTAACCTGACCAAAATTAACTAACCTAAGCAAATTAAACTTACCCCATTGAAGTTAAGACTTGTGGAACTATAGTGACCCATTAATATTTTTCCCGAATAAAGGTGGATTAATTTTTACTTCCTTGTCTGAATCTGATGGATCACCTTAAGAACCTCTCTACCCTAGCTTAGTTTACCGAGAGATTATCAACCACCTTCATACTATTTGGGGGGGGGGGAGAGTTTAGTTTAGGTTAGGTTAATTTAGGTTAGGTTAATTTAGGTTAGGTTAATTTTGGTTAGGTTAGATTCGATTATCGTTAAGGTGTTTTAATACACAACTGATGGCTTATTGATGAAAGTGACGCGTCGGCGTGAAAGTCTACATAACCTTCACCACGGGACGACCTTGAAAGGGGTTGTGAGGATGACTACACACTTGGCGCCTGTTGCCGTCGCCTCACTCTCAGTGTTTATAAAGAAAGCAATAAACTTCTGTCTCAGGCGTCCCATACTATCCAAAGGGAAATGCCTAGTCTGGGTTTTATTTTTCAAAGTTATATTCAGTGGTATGGCCGCAGTCTATGCCGGGAGGACTCGTGGCAGCACCTGGAAAAAAAAAATAAAAAAAAACTTCACTTACATCACACGTCATCATTTTGTTGAATCATGAAGCGAGGCATCTGGCTTCATCAAAAGGTTAAAGTTTGCGTAACCAGGTCCACTGTGGGTCCTTCATTCCTCCTCTGCATACAATTTTGTTTAATAATTAATCAAAGAAAAGCTGTATATTAATGGTACATAAACATAAAACAAACTATGTGAGATATATCAGTAACACTTGAGGGAAAAAATACTCCATCGGGGTGTTCGACCTTAGGACAGATGCCAGATAGTAATTGTGTGTCAAGCAAAAAACAGGATGATTGTCAACAAGAACTCAGTGCCTCAGGGAAGACCAGTTGTTTTGCTCGTCTTCTTTATCCTCGTAACGGAGACGTGACTCAGGACACGACTCTGGGATCACATGAAGATTGGTCCACCTTGACTTATTTCACCTGATGAATAAACACCCTAACGCTACCTGAGGGGTTAGATTAGGATAGGTTTAGGTTAAATAAGGTTAGGTTAGCCTGATCCCAACTCTGCTTTATTGAGAAGTGATGTGTCGACTGGTAACTCCTGACTCACCACGGACATGAAACGGTCGTGTCTTGATAACTCCCGACGTGAGTGAGACAGCAATAGTGATCTCCAAGAGGTTATACAGATGTCAACAGCAACAAGTTCAGTGAAGATTAATGTCGTCTCCGTAATGGCGATAATGACAGCCAGCCAACAGGAAAGTGGTCCAAGATAAAGATGAATCACCACTCAGCAACACGAGGACGTAGATGAAGGTGGTGTGATTATCTCCACCCCACCAAAAATACCAACAGCGGCTGATGAAAATAGAGATCCTGGGGTTTAGTAAATGTTGGATGGGTGTCAATAGGGGGCGGGGGAGAGAATGCTTGCTTGTTTGTTTGTTTGTTTGTTTGTTTGTTTTCTTGCTTATGATGTCAGGGAGGGTAGGGCTCAAGAATCTACCATCTGAGACTCTCGGTGGCCCTTTTTCGTCTGATGAACCTGGTGAAATCGCAGTAGTAGATGACATGAGAGAGATGACTCGGACGCACGCATTACCTCAATCAATCGCCTTAACTACCGGGGACGCCTCGCACACCTAGATCTACTCACTAGACCCACGACATGATAGATACATCATACTACACTCGCGGAGATTGAGGAAATAAGGGAGGGACGGTGAGAATTTGGATTGAAAGATTCACCGGTGTTAGAGGACGTGGTGTGTTGGAATATACAAATGGGGAAGGAGGAAAAATTAAAATCCTTATTATGAAAAACAAGTAATGGGTCGATGTAACTGAAAGAACCATGAATATTTTTTTTTTCGGGAAAACTAAAAAAGAAGATATTTTAGGGGATATTTTCAAGAGAAATATCTGATGCTATTCAGTGTTACGATGAAAAGTATCGATGTGTCATGTGGTCGACGTACAGGTGTGGCACAAGTGTACATGTCCTGGCAGGTGACGTGTGGCCTCAACCCCTGCTGGGAGGTTGGATAATTATCACGAGGTGGATTTAAGACGGCTTGTTGTCATTTAATATGCGGTATTTCTGGCGACAGGCGACGTTTACAGCCTCAACATGTGGTGGTGGCGATATATAATACTGTGTTTCTAGTGACTTGCTGTGTTGAGGGCGTGAACACCCAGCCCCTGCGTTATGTTAATAATACGTGGGCGGGATTACCAGTAGGGCGGCGGGCAGACCAGTATCTCCAGCAGCAGCAGTGTATTCCCGGGAGTAGATAACAGTGGAGGCTATTAAGGGATTAGCATCATATCACTAATGTTATTACAGGTAGCTAGCCCCGGCCCTACTGCTGGGTCTTGGTGGGCCTCGCCACTAGCCTACATCACCCTCGTATTTGAGAGCTCCCTTCCCCTCCTCCTCCTCCTCCTCCTCCTCCTGCTAGACCATAAGGCGCCGTGTTATAAATGTTGTCATCTGGCCACCGCTTCACTCTGGTCCAACTTGATGTATCGTTGTGTTGGAAAACTTGAATTAGATCGTAAACCAGCAAGAGCCGCGTTGACGAGTAAAAAAAACTCTTTATAGAACTGATTACCATTATTGTCTGTTTATACTTGACAGAGGTTTTGCCCCCTAGACTGTGAACTTTTGGTATTGAGAGAAGTGACAACTGGAGTGAAGTGAAAATCTGCCTTCAGCTTCATATCATTTACATCCCGGCGAGTTCGATAATAATCACTGTGGAAAATGGCAGTAAAACGAGGGCGATGATAATGATGTTTGCTACAGTTATGGTCATTGTTGGACTCAGGGGTTTGGCCAGTAACAAGTGAGGTTGTCAGTCAGTAAGGTAAACAGGGAAGTCATCAACAGCTGTAGGTGGGTCTAGGTTCAGGTCAGTGGTATAAAACTTAAGTTGGGTCGGGGAGGTATATTTTAGCCTTAACGTAGGGAGTGATGATATACCTGGGAACGGGGTGTCTCTCTCTCTCTCTCTCTCTCTCTCTCTCTGTTGAATTCCCATTAAAAACCTGTCGCTGGGATAATTAGACAGATTCAATAGAACAGACGTCTAAGCAGGTTCATCATTGTTCCTGGAAACCGTCTATATAGTACCTGGAATAGAACAATTAACTCGAACCTCATTTAACTTCTCAACATATATCTGTATTTTGAGTCAGTCAAGAGTAGCTGTAGTTTCCTCCTGTTTAGTTAATGGTTTACCGTACACAGGTTACCTTCTTCCCCCTCCCTTTCCTTAATCTCCAAGCTTCTTTGAATGGCTCTCCTCCAGACCTTCTACCTAAACATTTACCTGAAACCACGGGTGCTTGAATGTGTAATGGGGTGTGTTGTACAACCCCTCGAGTCCAACCCCCTCACGGACTCCCAAGACCAACTTAACCTCACTCTTGGTTGAATCTCATTTGTGGAAAGACCTAAAGGAAACATATTTTTTATGGTACTAATATATGTACGTATCAAGTAACCATTTATTAAAGGTGGGTGGTTGTGGAGGAGGGATTTTCCAGCGATACATTACGCTTGGGTGTTTGGTGTACAACGAGCTGCACGCCTCGGTAAAATACCGTGAAACTGTGGCAACTGTTGGCGAGTGCAGAACTTAATTAAAAGCTTTGGTTCCATTGCGGCGGAATATGAAACACGACCGTTTCCATCAGCGGGAGAATGGAAAGTCATTTTATTACCGCCGGTCTAAATTGGGGCCAAAGCAAAGCTGCGGTGGCCACACGAGCCCAGATCTGGGAGGAAATTATCATTATCCACAGACCGTTCCCAGGACGGCTTCCTGGGTGTAGGAGGGATGGGTGTTGTGTCGAGGCTTCAGTATTAAAGCGAGGATTCAGTTGTGTCGAGGTTTCAGTGCTATGTCGAGGCTTCAATGGAGTATCGAGGCTTTATTGTTCTGGAATTCCAATACCGCGATGAGGCCCTCGTTACCATTCCCTACATGTCGTAGCCCAGCCCTTAACCCTTCGAGTATTGCCTTATGAGTTCGAAACAGTGCTGACGATTCACTTCCTTCAACTCAATTAAGATAATGAAAATCCCAATACTTCGATTCCTTTTCTCCTTATTAATTTTCTTATAGTGTCTTAGAGAGTTTGTGCCAAGCTGTCATATGAGTAACTTACACGTAGAATGTAAACATGTACGTATTGTTAGAGAGCTGAAACCTGACGAACGACTTGAGGGGAGGGAGGCATACTAGGTTGCAGTGGGCTTTGAAAGATTGCCATGAACAAGTGTTCATGTTTATCGCGTGTGAGTTTGTAAATACACATCGCGCACACCACGTCACTCCACACCACTCCATGCTACACCACTCCATGCTACACCATACCATGCTACACCACTCCATATCACTCCACACTACATCACTTCACACTACACCACGCCACGCTCACCACTTTACCACTCCACACTATACCACTCACCCCACCACTCTACACCACTCATTACACCACTACACTGCACCACTCACTCAATCACTCCACATTATATCACATATCCCTCCAGTATACCACTCACTACACAGTAACCACACCACTCCACGCTATACCTCTCACTACACAGTAACCACACCACTCCACGCTATACCTCTCACTACACAGTAACCACACCACTCCACGCTGTACCTCTCACTACATCACTCCACACTATACCACACCACAACATTGCGTCCAACGAACTACACCACCATTCACTATATAACTACACACCACACACACCTTTTCGACCTTCCCATATATAAATTATTATTTAAACTATCCACATTTTGTTGTTTTAAATTCTTGTGATAAATGGGAGTTGTATTTTATTAAGTAATTAACTGATAAGCACTACACGGTCTGCAGCATAAATAGAGCATTTTCGAGTATTTATTTTGTCGCTGCAAAAACGATAATATTTAAATACCCCGAAAAAGAGCTTATTTTCGTGGAATACAATAATAATGCCGTTAATAATGGGTTTGGTCATTAAAGAATACGGTTTTATACGCTAATGTGTATTGATGGTGATAGAATTTGGCACCTCTTTATTTAAAGGGGGGTTGGATCGGCGTTAAAGTGACACTCCAATAATGATGATAATTATGATGGTAATGATATTGTAAATGACGTAAATCGAATTCCTAATAGAAGGTAATAATCTTATAATTGTCAATGATAACAGTGATAATCGTGTTAATATAAATGATAATATAGTTAAAACGCGTACTAATGTCTCTCCTGTTTGTCCACCTGGTATAATACACAAACAGTATAGGTATTATAACGTAAGCATGGAATGGTACTTATGCCATTTTACTTCAGTGCCTTTATAGGTCCGTTGGTGGTATCATCTTCAAGGTGAGGTGTTCCTGAGACCACTCCTGCATTCTGTCTGTTTCCGTCCATTACTGTAGCTATTGAGTGTATTTATATTTATCACACTACCTTTCACCTGTCCAGCTGTGTCGTATTTCCCAGCTTGTTATTATAGTTCTGTTATGTATGGGTCATTGTCGTCTCTCGCCATCTCGTCTCTACATTGTGTTCTTTAGGCTGTAGATACAAGGTTTTGCCCATATCATAAACCTAATGCTCTACTTATTCCAAATTATTTAATCATTCCTATATATACTGTTAATGAATATGATCTATTCCTTTGTGTATGAACCTCTGTCCTGCGTGGCAGTGAGAAGTGATACCACCCTCAGTGTCAAGACCCGATTGAATTACTCAGAATAGGCAAACTGTACTCCAAGCTTTGTCAATAAATTTGTTAAACTAAAAAAAAAAAAAATTCCTGTCATCTTGTGTTGAGGAAGGGGCACTGTAGTGGGCCTTCCTTCCTTCCTTCCTTCCTTCATTCTCTTTCAACCATGCCCGAAGTACCGTTACCATGGTCTGTTTTGGCTTAATCTTTTTTCACTTAAAATGTTTTATCTGTTCATTGCATCTACCACCATTCCCACAACCATGCTAAGTCTTCATGCTACAGCGTCTTAACTTCTCAGGTATCAGCGTTTTCTTGTCGTTAATTAGCCTGTTGAAATTATTGTCTTCAGTGATACTAGCATCCATCGTTCTCACCCCCCCTCTCTCCCTTCCTCCCCCTTTCTCTCCCCTCACTCACTTTTTTTCTTAGGATAGATGAAGATTACCTCAAAATAGACACCTTTCATGTTGTCACTAACCTCACCCTTGCTAGTTATTAATCCCATCACGAATCCCTGACCAGCGTGATGATAAAGCTGAACTAGATGTCCTCTTCAACACGTCCTTCTGATCATTGTCTTCGTCCGAGAATTACTGTTCGACACCACAACCGCATCCAGCCCATACGAGCACGAACTGATCCCTATATGAACAGCCCAGTCCCAACCATTGTAAAAATCATCAATAACTTGTAATCAACCAGTGTATTCACTCCCAGTCAATCTTACTTTTCGCACTGTCACTATGTTGAAATGCCCTGAAGTTTGAGCTTCTCCCCACCTAGTTCTTATATATCATATTTGTATCACTTATGTTACTTTTATATTATTTGTAAATCAAGAGACCCATTCCCCAATTATGTAACTATATATTTTCAACCTTCCGGCTGCCATGTTCTTTCAATAAACCGTTAATTATTATTATTATCCGCTGGGATGATTTTTATTTTTTTTTGGGGGGGGGGGGAGGGTTGCTTTCATTGTACCCTGAATCTTGTAGAGGGATTCATCCACTAATGCTGACAACATTGTAGGAATCTTTCAGGTCTGTGGGTATCCACTCACTTTTACTGTCCAGAATGTGTTATGGTGCATTTGAGGCTTTTATACGCGGTGCTTTTGAGTTGAGAGATGTTCTTTTGGATCCTGTTGAACGAGTTTAAATAGTATGTGTCTTGAGTTTAACGTCATTATTGATGTGCAACACTTGTTATGTAAATTCTTAGAACGTAATATCTTCCAGTTTAGTTAGTTACTCATGTATTTGGTTCAAAGTAAGATCCAACATGTGTACTTGAACTAAACATGCAGGTGTTGGGTTCGTGTTATGCAAGATCAGCATTATGCCACTGATTGTGTTGCTGAGTCATGATTTTTTCTGTGTTTTATTATTGTCCCATTGGCTTTGGGAAAGAGGGAAGAGGATATACCTATCGGTGTGTGTGTGTGTGTGCGTGTGTGTGTGTGTGTGTAAACGAATTATGTTATAATTACTTCCATCTACGAAATTTTCTCGAAACTTGCTACAAATGCTGTATGGTTAGGTCATTGTATGTGCTCCGACGATCTTTGGTCCACTCGAATTAGGCGGCGTCACAGTTGGCTAGGGTGAACATTACCAAACTAGTGTTATCAAAGAGTCTCACCTGCTGTATGCGTTCATGCTGCCAGCGTGATGCTCCACATACCCTGAGTCTTGGCAGGCTAGTACGGTAGTGTTGGTGGTCAAGCCTGGCCCCGCTGACGGTAGGAGGGAGTCATGCCAAGGGCGGTATCTGCAATTTAGGAACTGAAAGGTTGTTGTACCTGGATGAGATGACGGGGAAGGTATCGAAAAATGTGGTGAACAATTGGACGATGAAACCAACTTTAGAACTCTCTCTAGTGACTGTATTAAGTAGACATTCTTCGTGTGATTGTAAAAGTTGACTTCGACTGCTCTTATCTAAATACTGTTCAGTTTATGAGACTGCTACTAAAGCATTTACGACGTAATCGAAAAAGAAGGAAACCTCTCTCATGGTTAGGGCGATTTTAGGTCACATAATAAAGAGGTAAACTCCTGTACTTGGACTGCTGTTGTGGGAGTCACGTTTTCTCGGTGCTGTCTAACTCTTGCCCTTGTGCGTATGTGGTGGTAAGTAACAATGTATTTTCTTGCTGTGGCTGGTGTGGTGAAATGATGGTGTTGGTGCCTTTGCGTGAGTGACGAGTTGAAGCTCAGACACGCCTTCACCGTCCCCTGCCCTTCCCCCAGCAACTACGTGTCCTGAGCCGAGGCGCAACAAGCAACAAGCAAACCAAACCGGACTGACCTTGACTAAGCTTGGTGGCCGCGCGGGTGGGTGAGTTGCTGCACGTCGCCACGCACCTCAACTCTCCAACACACCGTCCAGTTCCTCTCACATCCTCTCTCTCTCTCTCTCGACCACCGGGGACTCGGGGACTTATGCGTTAGGGATAACTTCTGAAAATGATTATGGGTGAGTTTCAGTGATAGGGAGGTTACGTAAAGGGCGTTCATATAGCTGAGGGTGGTAGCTGTCGTTGGCAGGTCTTACTGTGGCAGTGGGTCTCGCTCTCCGGTAGACTGGGATGTTTGTAAACATTCAGGGAACTCCAGCCATTTCTAGTGCTGGGGAGGGGGGGGGGGGGTGTCTCCTCAACTAATTGTACACTAAACTTGGTATGGCCAATTAACATAAAGATAACGTAGACAAAGATATGCATCAGGAATTCATTAATATTTTGTTTTATCATATATCCTGCAGGTGTGTAAAGTCATCCGGGCTCTGCTTAACAATGATGGGGATATAGAGTTTCACCTCGTTGCATACAGCTGGTTTTGTGATGTCGTTGACACCGGGTTAGGTGTTAGGTGATTGGTGGAGTCATCCGTGTACACCAGAAGCCTCCATTGTCCGGCCTTTTCACTGACTAAGTTCTAAAGGTCCGACAATGTTTCTCTGTATGACTCTGCTGTGTTGGATAAATATATTTCGTTAAAATTTCGGGAATTCTATGATTTGATTTTAACATTCGCATTCACGTTAAATACCAGTTGGTTTGGGTTAAAAATGAAAAATTACACTTTGGGCACTTGAAAAAGATGTAAATCGGCAAAAAAAAAAAAAGCTCAATTTAGTTTGTGAATTCGTCGTAATTGCTTTTGAAGATAATGTAATTGTGACTAAACAAGGTAGATTGACGCTTTATAAATCACTCAGTAAAATATAGTGTTACGCTTTAGGTTTTTTTTTAAATGTGTGTGTTTGTGTTTTTTGTGTTTGTTTTTGTTTGTTCGTGTGTGCCTGCATTGAGCGATTCTGACGAGTGTAAATTCCCGTTAAGCCGTCATATTCAGTGTTTAGTTAACCCTGGTAAAAGCGTTAGGTTAGGTTAGGTTAGTATTGTTCGTGGTATCCATATGCAAGAGGTTATGAACAATAATGAAATGCGTTTTTTTACTTTGATGTGAATGTTGAAATTCATAAAAAACCCACCTTTTATTTTTCTTGTCTTTTCTTAAACAACTGTGGTAGATAAAGACGAAACGTTCCAATAGTGAAAAAAAAAACATTGACAGGTTTTCCCACGAGTAACCATCTGATGAAGAAGCGTAGACAAGTTATTATTTATTTAGTTTTGTACTTATACAGGTAATTGTTCTTAACTGAGAGAGAGCATTACAACTGATTGCATGTTCTGAGAAAATATCGCGTTGCAACTGGCTGATCGTCCGCCGTTTTGTGTTCAGAGATCTATCTACTTACCTACAGTTTATCTCTCTCTCTCTCTCTCTCTCTCTCTCTCTCTCTCTCTCTCTCTCTCTCAAGATTCTTCCCTTTTCATTGTTTTTACTTTTATGAAAACATTTACCTAGTGAATTCAAAGAAGTGTAAAGCAAAAAGTGAAAATATGACTAACTGACGTGTGCACAGTATATATTTTGTACATTGTAACATAATATTTTGAACGTTTGTGTCAACGTGGGAATATATATTTACTATATATATATATGGTACTCAACCTTTTCTACTCTAAATATTGTGCCCGGATGAGGTTATGAGAGGTCAAGTTAGGTTTGGTTAGGTTATGAGTGGTCAGGTTGGGTTAGGTTAGGTTATGAGAGGTCAGGTCAGGTTAGGTTTGGTTAGGTTATGAGTGGTCAGGTTGGGTTAGGTTAGGTTATGAGAGGTCAGGTTAGGTTTGGTTAGGTTATGAGTAGTCAGGTTGGGTTAGGTTAGGTTATGAGAGGTCAGGTTAGGTTTGGTTAGGTTATGAGTGGTCAGGTTGGGTTAGGTTAGGTTAAGTTATGAGAGGTCAGGTTAGGTTATGAGTGGTCAGGTTGGGTTAGGTTAGGTTATGAGAGGTCAGGTTAGGTTTGGTTAGGTTATGAGTGGTCAGGTTGGGTTAGGTTATGTTATGAGAGGTCAGGTTAGGTTTGGTTAGGTTATGAGTGGTTAGGTTGGGTTAGGTTATGTTATGAGAGGTCAAGTTAGGTTTCGTTAGGTTAGGTTTTCTTGTACAGGTGTTATATATTATGTCACTTTTGGATTGGTTAGGTTTGGTTATATTTGGTTAGGTTAGGTGTTTTCACATGATTTTTTTTACTGTTATTATCCTCGTCAAAATCATCATCCTGTCATTATTATCATCAGTCATCATCAATTAACATCATCCGTCATCATTATTATTATCTCAGATTTTTTTTAACCTAACCTAACCTAACCTAACCAGATGCTTTTTGGGCTTGATAATTATTTAACAGCACGAAACACAAGGTGGGTGGCAGGAGTATAACGGTGAACACCTCCTGGCACTGCCTCGGGGTTGAATATGAGTCACGTCGTTATTATAAGCTGAGTAGAGTAACAGGGGCATGTGGGCGAGAGTACAGTACACTGGTAACTCAAAACTACATTAAGAGAGGAATGTAATAATAGTCGACGAAAGATCTCAGTACAGGTGAGGATTAGGTTACAAATATAGTACAGTAAACTCCATAGAATACAGGGATAAAGGACTGAAGTAGAGATACAAAGTAAGAACACTAGTCATTGTTTCATCCCACGGGTGTCAATATGTAGACAAGATCAGGTGTAAAGATAAATCTCAAGACTGCATACATAAACCAGGTCAAGTACAGAGTCGTGTCTACCCGAGTGCAGGTACAGTATATACCCGTCATGGTACAAATGTGTGTGTGTGTGTGTGTGTGTGTGTGTGTGTGTGTGTGTGTGTGTGTGTGTGTGATATTTACACGGCAAAAATATTTGGATTCATACACTCGTGAGCCAAATGTAATGCAGAAAAAAAGTGAAACATACACGCACTGGTATTTTCTCTTCCCTGGTTCACATGCACCAGGTACCTCCCCTTGCCCGCTCACCTGTGCTCGTTCCCTTATCACCATGGCGACTCGTGTCCTTGACTGTGTTTGTTTACACCCTACAGGGACACGCTCTGGTACTCAGTGTGTCCACCCCTTGAGTGAAGGATTATTATGGTACATGTATGTGTGGGCGGCACAGTTTGTTACTTGAGTCTGTTGGGCGAAATTTCACCTCCCCACCCTAATTTCACCTCCCCACCCTAATTTCACCTCCGCACCCTAATTTCACCTCCGCACCCTAATTTCACCTCCGCACCCTAATTTCACCTCCCCACCCTAATTTCACCTCCGCACCCTAATTTCACCTCCGCTCCCTAATTTCACCTCCGCTCCCTAATTTCACTCCGCACCCTAATTTCACTTCCCCACCTTAATTTCACCTCCCCACCCTAATTTCACCTCCCCACCTAATTTCACCTCCCAATTTCACCTCCCCACCCTAATTTCACCTCCCACCCTAATTTCACCTCTGCATCCTAATTTCACCTCTGCACCCCAATTTCACCTCCCCACAATTTCACCTCCACACTAATTTCACCTCCCACTCTAATTACACCTCCCCACCCTAATTTCACCTCCCACCCTAATTTCACCCCCCCACCCTAATTTAACCTCCCACCCCTAATTTCACCTCCCCACCCTCAATTGCACCTTCCCTCTAATTCACCTCCCACCCTAATTTCACCTCCCCACCCTAATTTCACCTCCCACCCTAATTTCACCTTCCTACCCTAATTTCACCTCCCACTCTAATTTCACCTCCCCACTCTAATTTCACCTCTCCATCCTAATTTCACCTCCCACCCTAATTTCCTCCCACTCTAATTTCACCTCCCACCTAATTTCCCCTCCCACCCTAATTTCACCTCCCCACCCCTAATTTCACTCCCCACCTAATTTCACCTCTCCACCCTAATTTCACCTCCGCACCCTAATTTCACTTCCTCACCCTAATTTCACTTCCCAATTTCACCTCCCCACCCCTAATTTCACCTCCCCACCCTAATTTCACCTCCCCCACCCTAATTTCACCTCCCCACCTAACTTCACCTTCCAACCTGACTTTCCTAACCCCACCTCCGCACCCTAACCTCACCTCCCCACACCCCAGGACATTAGATAGGGTGAAGCCTTTAGTGTCCAGGGGAGGAAGGCACTTCACCCACGAGCTCTCGAGAATAGCTGTCTTTAGCATGGGTGACTAGGCAGTTGACTCATCAAGAATGACTACTACTTTTTTTAGGATGTGGTTAGGGAAGAGGGGAGTACGATGCGACCATTCCCCATCTGTGGTTCTTGTTATTACACACACACACACACACACACACACAGTAAAGTCTCAACTCGTTTATATGAAGTTGTAGAGAATATATATATATATATATATATATATATATATATATATATATATATATATATATATATATATATATATATATATATATATATATATATTTAGTGGGTGTATCAAGTTTACCACCTGCATTCTTCATCTAACATATTCTTTGATATTCGGAGACTGAAGAATTCACACGCCCTTAAGAATTCCCATATATCTAGGCGGTCTTGACATGTGGTGTAGCGTTTTGGGCTTGGGGGGGGGGGCGCTGGGGGGTATAGGCAGTAAGGGAGGAGAGGTGGGCTGTCAAGTGAGGGGAAGGTGTCTTGGTAGGCTGTCAAATGAGGGAGGGAAGCGAGGTGGGCTGAGCTGTCAAGGCGAGAGATGGTAAGGTGGGAAGGTGTCTTGGTAGGCTGGTTGTCAACTCATGCCCATTATTGACGTAATTCCTTCACTTGCTGGACATCTGGGCGTGAAGGAATCTTGAACTGAGTGGGATTTTGTGGTGGTGATTTTGTCCTGTTTTGCAGCGGTGACTTTATTCTGATTTTAGTTTTGTGGCGGTGATCGTGTGTGTGTGTGTGTGTGTTCTTGGGTGTGGCTGGGTGTCTTGCCGTGAGTTTTGCGCCAGGCTAAATTTAAGATTAATGCAGTTGAAAATGCTAAGAGAGAGAGAGAGAGAGAGAGAGAGAGAGAGAGAGAGAGAGAGAGAGAATAATTCGGCTTGCTCCTCTGGGTTCAAATTACGTGTGTGTGAGAGGGATGGGAGAGGTCAAGGCTGAACCCAACCCCATGGCAGGTGGGCGGGGACGTTGAATAGATCAGCCTCTCCCCGCCTGCGATTTATTCTGCTTTCTTTCTTGAGCCAAAAATTCTATTGTAGTGGAGAGAAGAATAGGAAAAAAAAAACTATTAATCTTAATGTGGTCAACCTGGATGAATGTATTTCAATGTAACTTACACTTAAATCTATATAAATCGGAGTGTGGCAAACCGGATTTATCATAGATTATCTAACATCAACACATAAAAAATCGGAGTGTGGTAACGCAGATTAACCTCAAATTATCTAACATTATCATTTAGGTTAGTGCAGGTTAGGGTTAGTTGAGGTAGGTTGTTGTTGTTGTTTTTTTGTTGTTTTTAGTGCTTTATATGTCAGGGTTGTATTTTAGTTGTGATTGCATTAAGTCAGAGTTAAGTTATGTTGGGTTTCATAATGTTAAGTTAGCTTTAGATTACATTAAGTTAAATAAGGTTGGTTAGTTTAAGATTAAGGTAGGGTTGGGTAAATTATGGTTATGATAAGTTAGAATTGGGTTAGTTTACGTTTGGTTGAGACAGTCCGAGTATTGTTTGTTTTTACCTCAATAGAAATTATGGTTGGTAAAATAAGGAACAAAAAATCCCCTCGTTCCTGCCATCTGCCACGACAGTTCAGTAGCCAACTGCCTTGACCCCTTCTGTCTCTGCCCACTGTCTCGTTTTCAACTCCGGTAAAGGGAGTCACATTTTACGCCTGTTTTTCACCGAATTAATTCCCTTGAGAATCAGAATTACAGCGCAAAGCTCAAATGGCGATTATTAACTCGGAGGTAACTTTGTTTCCAACTGCTGAAAGTTAGTTTGTAGTTTAGTTTCATTAATTTTAGCGAGGAGGGGAGGGAGGGAGGGGCGGGTCGACTAACTTTCGCTGCTGTGACTTGAAGTGAGCGTTCACCTTTTCGGCTCTGATCTGTCGCGTTGTTTTGTGTGTGTGTGTGTGTGTGTGTGTGTGTGTGTGTGTGTGTGTGTGTGTGTGTGTGTGTGTGTGTGTGTGTGTGTGTGTGTGTGTGTGTGTGTGTGTGTGTGTAAAGGTTTAATCCCATTCATTTGTTGAGGTAAACATACAGTAGTACAGCGTCCTTACATAACCCAGCGTTTTATCCACTCCTATCTCCTCCCTTCGTCCCTCCTCCTCCATTCCTCCTCCTTTCCTCTCCCCTCCTCCGCCTTTCCTCTCCCCGTCCCTCCTCGTCATTCCTGCAGCGGATAACGGCCTCGTCTGCGTCCTCATAACACTTCATTTCATTCTGTTTTACAAAAATTACGAGCTACAGGTAGAGGTAGTGCAGGTAATGGATGCCGGCGTATGCTGGAAAAAAGGGACCACACGAAGATTACGCACCACAGCTTAGTTGTAGTGATGATTAAACACCGTAACGCTCACCTAACCTAACCCCTCCAGGTATAGCGTTAGGGTGTTTAATCATCAGGTGAAATAAGGTAGGGTGTCTAATCTTCAGGTGATCCAGGAACAAAAATACTTATCTCTTGGAATTTTGGTGAAATAGGTGGCGGGCCGGGCAGGTGTCATTAAGGGGAGGTGTAATGCGTCAACAATCGTATCAGACCAGGTGGTGAGCGTCGGGTAGTGGTGGTGTTGCGGACCATTACCCGCCGGCGCAGGATTCATTACGTCCGTTCCTGTACTTTGTGTGTCCTCCGTGGGTCGAGGGCCGTGTTATGAGTGTGATGGAGGGGTGGGGTGAGGTGATAGATCCGCAAACTGTTGATGGTGTAATCACTGACCATCGTTCCTGTACGTGGATGGTGCCGCTACTGCCGCCGGGGGAGGGGGGGGGTGTTGTGATCGTTATTTTGGGTATACCGGTATATATATTTTAGAGTGCTCTTTGTGATTTTCCTCCCGTGTTTGATTTCCTCTTTTTCCTGGTCTCTTATTTCAACTTTTTTTTAAGTTTCTTTTATTGCTCAGTTTTTTCTTTTCAGTTCAGTTTTTCTTTTCTTTATTTTATTTTTTATTTATTTTTTAGTCAAGGAGGACCTGGGATGCAAAGTAATGTCATTTGGTATCCCTCAACAGTAGCATCAGCAGCATCTGGCAGGCGTTACACGTATATAAGAGTTGCCTGAATCCTAAAGAAGGAAGGACATCTCCCCAGAACACCATTAATATTATTTACACAAAACATATGACCAGTGTGGAGAGAAGCATCGGGTGGGTGTCCGTCAGGAGGTCGTGGAGTGGCGTCACGGAGGAGTTGTGTATGGGGACATGTCACAAGGTAGTCGACAAGGGTGTGGCTGTCTGGTCTCTCTTTCTCTCTTCACATATGGCACAGGCGCGGTGCTCTGAGACGGGAGGGCGGGAATACTAACCTCCCAAGCAGAGTCGTATCCAATGATATTAAATCGCTATATACCGCATCTCTCTTCCACGACCTTTTACCATAGAGATCAGGGAGTTAACAGGGGGAGAGGGAGTTAGCAAGTGGATAGGGGGAAGAGAGTCAGCAGGTGGACAGGGGAAGGGAGTCAGCAGGTGGATGGGGGGAGGGAGTCAGCAGGTGGAGGAAGAAGTTGCTTTTTTTTTCTCTCTCTGCCTGTGTTTGTTACCTGAGTGAGGGTCAAGACCGCTGTATGTATGTCATCCATCGCTCAGCATTCATCTTCTATTGAACTGATATTTAAGTTTCTACTACATAGTGCATGAAATTGTGGTATCGATACTAAGGTGTGAGAACATATCATTGATTTCCCTTCTGTTTCGAGTGAATTGGTTAAAACAAAACTTGCCTCATAAGGTCAGCAGTGTCCAGGTTTATTCAGTAGATGTTAGTCTCACAGTTATGAAAAAATAAGGGTCATGCACCCAAATGGTATGCATAGGAACCTATTTTTGACCCGGTCTCGAGAACCACCAAACCAATTCACGGTAAAGTTTGCATATATAGCCACTGGAATGTGACGATTCAGATTGGTCCAAGTTATTATGTCGAGTACGACTTGTGAAAATATGAGTTACCGGTTGCTTTCCATAGCCGAGTTGAAACGCGCAAAAAAATACTTTTCGACTTTTTGTTCAGAATTATTGGAGCGATTTTAACTGAAGTTTATATATACTGTATATTAGGTGATTTAGAGCACTGGGAGGATGGAATTCAAACTTGTTTTAAGGGGCTGCCGTTCCTTTCAGAGCATTCAGAGCCTGGCTGGAACTAAGCATTTTTAGGACATTCATTAATCGATGGATTTTAGCTTCGAGACTTGTGTGCAAAAGGTATTCTGCAGTGGTTATTTGAATTAATGTATATATGAACGTGTCTTCAGTTACCTGCAGGTGAAAAGCCGGTCTCTCGGTGTGTGTGTGTGTGTGTGTGTGTGTGTGTGTGTGTGTGTGTGTTTAATGACGTGCATGTGGGAGATACACTCTCTCTCTCTCTCTCTCTTTCTCTCTCTTTCTCTCTCTCTCTCTCTCTCTCTCTCTCTCTCTCTCACAACAGGAAAGGGTGAAATACCTGGGATAATGGGAAGGGCGTTAATATTGTATGAAATCTGGGACGCTGACAGGCAACAGGCAGCTTCATTTTACACCCACATCCTCTTGTCTTGTACCCATTAATTTGGCATGCCACAGGGAGACGCTCTGGGTGCCCTCTTGTAACTCTTGAACGCGGGTTTTGTATTGTAAAATGGCAAGAGCGCAATTGACTGTTTGACACCAGTTGAGGGATTTTATGCCCGGGATTGTTGGATAATTTGGGTTAGATTTTTTTTTTTTTAATATACGAGTATATATAGAGAGAGACGTCATCCAAGTGTTCAAGAGAGTTCAGTTTACTCGTATCTCAGTTTGATACTTGGTAGTCAGTGGTGAGGTAGGTGTACTATTTTGGTCTTGGTGTGGGTTGATGTGAAGTAGCACATGACGTGTGGAGTCTTATGAGGGCGCGGAAGAGGAGCTCGACAGATTTGCATGATTACGTGGGAGGAGGTGACCTTAGGCGAGCGCAACAAAGTGGTTCGCGGTCCAGCGATGATGATTGTTGGGTAATGAAAACTTTTGATTTCAGAATCAGCAGAGACGATGATGGTGATGTTCAGAATCCCTCTTTCTGTGTTTAACAAGTGTAAAATTGTGCAATTTTAAATTTTTAAGCTGTTGGTTCGAATTGGAGAGTGAAAGTTGACAATGAAACTTTATTGTTCGTGTTATTACATAGATTAACTTTTACCTCCCGTGACGGTCTTGGGAACTCGACTCGCTGTATCCTTGATTTCAGATAGTAGTTTACCCTTGGGGTGTTTTAGGAGGCCTGGGCCAAAAGTGTGTACCAGAACACAGTAATTATTCACCCGGGCTAAGAGTCACAACATAACGTACAGAATACTTCAAGTGGGAATTACATGTTTTGGGTGAAGGTAACGTAGGTGTTGTAGATATAAGTAGTCAGAAGGACTTCAATAGTACGATACCCAGGACCTGAGACTGTCAACTATTTCAGCCATGGACACACTGGTCAACACTTCAAAAAGATAATTTAATAAATTTCTTTAAAATGTGTTTCCTAGTCAACTCGGTGGCAGTGTATAAACAGACTCAGGTGTGGACAAGAACAACCTCTTGATTACATGAGCAGTGCATCATACTGTGGGTGGGGACACAAGCCACTGAAACCTACGACAGGTTTTTTTTTTATAGTTCTCCCTCGTATCGTATGACCCGGAGGAGGGATGCAGGAGTAATGCCCTCAGTCAGTCCTCCTGGAAGAGAGGCGGTTCAGTGGATTGCTCTGAAACTGAACTATGAAACCTTACCACACGGGAATGATGAATAGCTTGTGGTTTAAAAAAAAATAGGAACCATATATGTTAATTTTACTCAATCCTGTGTTTTTTTTCTTTGCTGATCAAGGGTACAGAAGTTTCAATGAAGTGTGGTAGGGGAGGGTGGTGTAGGCTTGGGGTGCAAGGTGTGTGTATGAAGCGATGGAAATAGTCTGAAACAACAGGTAGATATACAGGTCTTCTTATCCCTAACCTGCATCTGCGATATGTGATGTGACTCCTTACTCAGCCCCAAGAGTGATTTGCAGCGTTTCATATTAATTCGTCTTTCACACCCAAGTGAGTCGCCAGGCTCTTCTGTGCCTTTAACACTACCATGAACGAAAACAACTGCTCGCTGGGTTGGTAGTTATTGTTTTGGCTTAATCTAACGTGACACCTCCACACCTCATTAATTCACTTGAGTAACGTGTCCATATGTTTCTCCGTTCTCTTTCCTTCAGTCGTGTTGATATTGATCATTGTAATCAGTCCCTCACCTGCCATGCACCTGCTCCATATTGCCCTTACTACATGCACTCGGCTCTCCAAGGAGTTTTCTAATTAATACATTCTTCTTACAGTGTCTTCCTTTACTCCGTCACTTCTACCTTGGTAATACAGTGTTTACTTTACCTCAATTGCTCTCAGTCTTAGTCTATCGCTACTCTTAAAACAGCAGAGTTACGCTTCTAGACATTAGTTGAAGTAAGTACTCCTTCCTGCAGTCTCCATGTTCAGTCAAAATCTCTGTTATTTATTGCTCCCAGGGCGTCACTTGATCTTCCTCCTTGCATTACTCTCCTCTTTACGTTGTCATCTTCATTAGGCATTTCTCCCAAACATGTAAGTTCCTTCACAGCCTCCTGCTCATCTCCATACACAGGGACACTACACTGAGACTGTCCTTGCCTGTCAAACACCACAACTCTGCTCTTTCCGGCGTTTACATTTAAAATTCTTGTCCAGTAGACCTCCTCAAATTATCCCACCATTCTCTCCCAAGTCTCCCTCAACCTTGGCAGACAATCAACATTTAGTAATATGTCAACAACTACTGGGTCTCACGTGTCTTCTTCAGTCACCCATTGTTACCTCTGGCGTCTTTATGTTATTTTCTTCATCCATAAAACATTAAATATTCAAATTAACTTCGACGTGGGTTAAAAATTAGCCATAAAAGTCAACAGTTAGTACGGTAATTTACTGTTGAAGTTAGTTTATCCACAGTTGAGGTTGTGGAGATAATGCTTCTAGTTTAATTGTAAATGTGCCATCACTTTTGTTGAACACCTGATCTCTAATACCAGTCTTTATATATTCCTCACGAACAACATTTTATTCACACTATAACGTCAAGTGTTCCCTGTCAGAAGGTTTTATCTCGAATTATTGACACGGTTTTCCTAGGTGGTTCTTTACTTATACACGCGATAAAGAAATCAGATAACGTGGTGTTTTTTTTTTTTTGGAGGTTAACAGCGCCCTTGCAGTAGTTCCTCTTGTGTTATGTGTTTTTAGTTTATTGATAAAATGTTGAGAACGTGAGTTTTCTCAGGTTAACTACGTCCTCCTGTGAGTCTTAGTTATACACACGATAAAAAAGTTGATATAACATGTGTTTTTTTTTTTGGCAAGTTTACAGTGTCTTGCAGCAATTCCTCCTGTGTTTGTCACGAGTAAAATCTCTGGAATATTCGAGTGTCTTGGATATAGTGAACTGTCAAAAATAGCTCCTGGTAATGGTGGCCGGCCGGGCGGTTCATTCTAAATGTCACATAAAGTGAGCCAATATTGAACACGAGAGCGCAACATTGCAGACAAGCTCCATGTTGCAGTGAGAGTGTTTTTAATTTGCCGGCGTTTTATGCGACGGTTACAATAGCTGGCTGCCCGGTCACTGGCTCCAGCTCTCTTTTTTGGTACCGAGGTTGTGTCTCCTGTATACCGAGGTTTTCCTGGTTGTGAGAGGAGCCTTGTTTTTATAAGGTTCCAGTGCTGTTGTAGGTAACCGAGGTTGTCTTGTCCTGAGGGAGTACCGAGGTGTCTTGTCCTGAGGGAGTACCGAGGTGTCTTGTCCTGAGGGAGTACCGAGGTTGTCGTGGTTGATAGGAAGAGTCTCTATAAAGTTTGACTGTTATAGTTATCGGTACTTGTCCTGAATGAGAGAGTAATAATTTAGTGGTACCGGCGTTAGTGTTGTCTTGGATGTATACCGAGGTTGTCTTGGTGTGGAGGAGTCGTCGGCTCTTGTGTACTGAGGCTAGTCTGAGTTCAGAATGAGAGCCTGATGGTCGTGTAGTGACTTAAAGGTCTGGGATTATATGAATTAAATTGAGCGTTTGTAATGCATGGCAAATTGGTGATTTTTATTATGGTTTCTGTCAGGTTATTTTTATTTTTTTATTAGGATTCAATATATATTCATTAATTGTTTAGTTACACGTAGAAAATTATTTAGTTATGTTTATTAAAAAAATTGGTATTGCCCTGGATTTTTATATCATACAAACTGATAATGTATATTTTTTTATTTTATTTTTTTGGCCACGGAACGCAGATTAAAAAAATAAAATCTGTCCCCGGATTAAGAATGATATATATTTTATAACTTTATGAAGCGTTGGGTGGAATATGCTGCGGGTGAAGGCCGGATTTGATTCCGCGTATAATAATAATGATTTTATGTGTTGGTCGCCATGGTCACAGTGAAGCTCCCATCCTCGTGTTTGGTCAAGCTCTCACGCTCTTCTGGGGATGAACATGAGGTGCCAGAACGGAAATTTACGTGTCTTTGTAAATGTCTTCAGCTTGGGGTTGCTCTCAGATTTTTAAGCTTCCTGCAGTTGCTTCCTTCACCTGATGTCTGGAGCCACCCGAAATTAATGCCTTGGACTCGTGAGTGTTTGCCGGGTTCAGTCCTTCCTTGGGTTAACTAGAGCGTGGTCCAGGGGTTTTATACGTCAAAAAAAAAAATAATAACTAAAAATAACTAAAAATAAATAAAATTAGAAGGAAAGAAAAGACGGTAGACTTTTCTTGACAATGTGTTTTGGTAGTATAACCCAGACTCCCTTCCTCTCCACCTCCTCCTCTTCCCTCTCTTCCACACACTCCTTCCACCACCACACACTCCTCCCTCCTTCCCTTCCACCATCACCACTACACTCTTCTCCCTTCTACCATTACCACCACACACTCATTCTTCCTTCTACCATTACTACCACACACTCCCTTCCCTTCTACCATAACCATCACATCCTCCTCTCTCCCTTCCACGCACTCATCCCTCCCTTCTACCGTTACCACCACACTCTCCTTCCCCCACCCTGCCACCATCACCCCCCCTCCCTCCACCACCACCACCACCACCACCCCCCTACCTCTACCACCCCCTACCTCCACCACCCCCTACCTCCACCACCACCACCAGCAGCTGAGCACTCGCCGTATTATTCCGCACAATTTCTTACTTGCCCGTCCTGAAGGAGAGTCTGGACTAGCTGTTTGTTAAAAAAAAATGATGTGCCCAGACCTGAGATTACGCTGGTAATTAGGGAGTTGACAGAGGAATATTCTCAACATACATTTTAACTTCAGGATATGTTTTGTTGGAATGAGTAAATAACTGAACATGGTTTCTGCACCAACCTTAGTGTGCGTGTTTATACCATCCCGTGCCCTTGAGATTATAGTATTTTAACAGAAAGAAACATTCCCAGGTTCATTGTGGTTCATTTTTTAAATATGAACACTGCAGATACTTCTGGACTGGTCTCTTAGTTGGTGTAAATATTTCAAATACGTCAACATTATTTGCTAACAACTATGGACACTGTGGTATGTCTGTGTTTACTTTTAACATGAAAACAATACAAGTACGACTGGATTGATTTCTCACCGATGTAAACATTGCCATGACAACATTTATTTTTAACACTGTACATATCAACAATACGGGTATGTCTCTGTTGATTTCTGATGCTGAACATGTAAACATTACAGGCATGTTTGAAGTGATTATTAACAGATAAGAACTTTGCAGATACGTCCTGTTAAAATTTTAACCCATTGACTACAGGGAAGATATATCTGGTTCACGTCAGACGATTTTATTTTTACCATGTACTTTTTTAATTAATTTATACCATGTACATTTTTATTGATATTTTGCCCTGTACTTTTATTTTTTTATTTGTACCATGTACTTTTTTAATTGATTTATACCATGTACTGTGTTATTGATTTTTATAATGTACTTTTTTAATGATTTATACCATGTACTCTTTTAATTGATTTATACCATGTACTTTTTTTTATATATTTGCCCTGTACTTTTTTATTTAATTTTATCATGTAAACATTGCAGGCAGGTTGTGAGTTTATTTCTAACTGTTAAACAATTGTCTAGGTACGTGTGTATGCTTGGAGCGTCTTGGAGGTGAAGTAGAATGAGGTGTACTTGGTCACCTCTAGATTCGGGCAGGTCAGTACCCTCCTCACATTTCTTTTATATTCATTGATGAACCTGATGAACCCCGGTGCAGGTAACATAACACCTGTAATTATGGGGGAGGAGGAGGAAAAGGAAGGGACGGAGGAGGAGGAGGAGGAAGAGAATGATGTGGTGGTGGTGTTGTTGTTGCTGGTCTTTTTAAACTCTTGGGCTGGAAAAGATCATCACTCCCCAACACCAAGAACGGAATATTATGGTCAAGTTGTTAATGGAGTGGAATTACTTGACCTCTGCTCTTCTCGACAAGTCCCTGGATAATACGAAGGCTGAAAATATACCATGAATATTGAACAGAGATGATAAGTTACATATGGTGAAATCTGGGAGTGGGTCACTTGATTGACAAAAGCTTTCAATGCAGAAACATAAGAAACAGAGTCAACAAATAGATTAACTTTAGATCTGGTACTGTGGGAGCTGGTCTGTTGACATTCTTGTGACCTGATGTCGGCGCCAACAAAGTCCTTCCCACTGTCTTGATGGCCGTTGTACCTGATAAGTGGTTGAGAGAGAGAGAGAGAGAGAGAGAGAGAGAGAGAGAGAGAGAGAGAGAGAGAGGTTTTAAGAGAGTTTGAGGGGGAAATGAGAGACTAAGGAAGGACTGTGAGAGTGTGGGGGCGGCTGTGTGAAACTAGGGAGGTGGGAAGGGTTGTAAGAGAACACTTGTCTGTCTTATGAAAGTAAGTTTTAGGGGAAAATTATCGACGTCTTTCACTGGACCCCAATGATCGCGTGTCCGGCGTGGCACAGGAGCTGTACACAGTCAGCTCACGGACCCTGGATTGGCGTCGGGGGAGGAGATTACATAATGTGGGAGGCACAGACATTGGCGCGCGCCGTTTGGTATTCACCCAGCTGCCTACTTGTGATATTGCTCTGGGGCCGAACATTATGCAAATTATGGATATGAAACGAGAATGGGACTTATGCTGCATCACTGGACGAGAGTTACCTTGTGTACGATATGGTTATTATAATTTAATGAGACTAGTATTGGTAATGAGTGCTGTAGGGCATAATTCTCATGTCCGTGGCGCAGGTTAGAGATGAGAATGTCCTTGAGTTCAGTCCAGGCTAGTGCTTCATTGTTATAAATACCAACATCGTATCAGGAATGGTTTAACTGTGGCAACGTTATTATTATTATTATTATTATTATTATTATTATTATTATTATTATTATTATTATTATTATTTATTTATTTACAGGAAGTTATAGATTAGTGTGGGTAAAGCATAAAAACTACAGAATTATCATAGTGTTCACGCTGGGTTTTTATCGTCATCACTATTTTACGATCATTTTCCCTGCATGCGTGTGTTTGCCTTGATCACTTGGTGGCAGCTCGCTATGCTGCACGGTGTCTGGCAGCATCTATCTTCGTGTTCTTATCTCTGAGGCCATTTCTTAAAAGCCTCTCCCTCTGTCATTCTTGGCCTACCTCTATGTCTCCTCTTCACATTCAAACTCTTGCATGTCTTGGTGATAGACATATCTATTTTCCTCCTGAAAAATGGGCTTCCTTGACATAGACCATTCTTGCACTGAGGTTCAGAATGTAACTTTTAGTTAGTTTAACAACTTTATTGTCAAAGCTTGGAGTACAGTTTGGCTATTCTGAGTAATTCAGTCAGGTCTTGACACTGAGGGTGGTATCACTTCTCACTGCCACGCAGGACAGAGGTTCATACACAAAGAAATACATCATATTCATTAACAGTATATATATAGAATGTAACTGATCAGGGTGTTGGGGTAAGAGCCAAGGACTGTTTATTTTTAACACACCTAACTGAATAATTTTGTAAAAAAAAAATACGCATATTATGTCACCAAAATTATGCAGTGATTACATTAGCCAGATACGTACACTTAGAAGGCTGCATCAGTTGAGAGTCTAAGGTGACGTACTGTACAGAGTGTGTGCATCGGAACCTGGACTCTGTGGTGTCATCAACTAGCTGCATGGATTTATACCCCTCCCAGCCTCGTCTCTCTCTCTCTCTCTCTCTCTCTCTCTCTCAGTATTAACTAACTCCACATTGCGTGTTTCTCAGTCCCTTCTCGCTCCTTGTTATTTTCTTGTATATTTCCCTCTTGTTTCTCATCTTATATTCCATTTTTTGTCTATTATGTGTTTCTCAGTCCTTTCTTCCTCATCGTTTCGTTAGTCATTGTCCTCTTCATCGTTTCTCACTTATTTCCCATTTTGTGCAGCTATTTATTATAATGCTCACTCTTTTATTTCCCATTCTGTGTGTTTATCGCTTGTTTCTCAGTCCCTTGTTCCTCGTTCTCACTGTTTCATTATTCCATGTATGCTTGTGCTTCCTCTCACTCCTCGTGTGTGTGTTGTGTGTGTGTGTGTGTGTGTGTGTGTGTGTGTGTGTGTGTGTGTGTGTGTGTGTGTTCACTTTCATACACCTAGTTCAGCTCTGTGTGCCCTCAGCTGTATCCCACCAGGGCTTTGTGTATTTTTTATATCACTGCCACCTCTTGTTTCTTCAACCTACGCGTCCTCCCTCCCCTGCACCTCTTGTCTCCTCGATCCCCTCACTCTCTACCTCTTGCCTCTTCCCTCACTCTCTACCTCTTGCCTCTTCCCCCCACTCTCTACCTCTGGCCTCTTCAACCTACGTCCCCCTCCCCTGCACCTCTTGTCTCCTCCCTCGTTCCCCTCACTCTCTACCTCTTGCCTCTTCCCCTCACTCTACCTCTTGCCTCTTCCCTCACTCTCTACCTCTTGCCTCTTCCTCCTCTCTACCTCTTGCCTCTTCAACCTACGCGTCCTCCCCTCCCCTGTACCTCTTGTCTCCTCCTCGATCCCCTCCTCTCTACCTCTTGCCTTTCCCCTCACTCTCTACTTCTTGCCTCTTCCCCTCACTCTCTACCTCTTGCCTCTTCCCTCACTCTCTACCTCTTGTCCTTCAACCCTCTCCTACCCCTCCCTCCTGCCTCTTGCCTCCTCCCTCGATCCCCACTCTCTACCTCTTGCTTCCTCAACCCTCGTGTCCTCCCCTCCCCTCACTCTGTACCTCTTGCCTCCCCCTCGATCCCCTCCTCTCTACCTCTTCCTCAACCCTCGTGCTCACTCTGTGCCTCCCCTCCCCTCACTCTCTACCTCTTGCTTCCTCAACCTCGTGTCTTCCCCTCCCCTCACTCTCTACCTCTTGCTTCCTCAACCCCTCGTGTTCCCTCCCCTCACTCTCTACCTCTTGCTTCCCTCAACCCCTCGTGTCTTCCCCTCCTCACTCTCTACCTCTTGCTTCCTCAACCCTCGTGTGCTCTCCTCCTCCCTCCCTCACTCTGTACCTCTTGCTCCACTCTCACTTTATACTTCAGTGCTTTCCCTCTCTTTCTCTCTCTCCCTCTCCGTACTTCTTCCTTCACTCTTATTTTCTGCCTCACATATTTTCCCTCACTTTTTATCTCTTGCTTCACTCTCATTTTGTACCTCACTGTATTCCCCTCACTCTGTATCTCACCACCTTCTCCTTAGTTTGTATCTAACCTCTTGCCTTCTCTCTACAATTCACCACCTCCCCTCACTCTATCCTTACCACCTCCCCTCACTCTATCCTCACCACCTCCCCTCACTCTATCCTCACCACCTTCCCTCACTATCCTCACCACCTCCCCTCACTCTATCCTCACCACCTCCCCTCACTCTATCCTCACCTCCCACTTTCACCTCCCTCATCCCACCACCTCCCCTCACTATCCTCACCACCTTCCCTCACTCTATCCTCACCACCTTCCCCCAGTCCCTCTCCTCTCTCCGTCAATCATTATAGTGTATGGGCTTTGTATATTATTGCAAAAAATGAGTTAGGTAGTTAGGTCCACGTCGGTAGCTGAAGCCGTTTTTAGCATTAATCGATGTAGTGCTCTGAGTTGCTTCACGTTACGCCAGCGATGATTAGATAAAATAACCAGCGATAAATTTTGACGCAGTAGCCGAGTGGATGCAGCGCTCGTCTTCTGTCTTAAAGGGAGTTGGTTCAATTCTCGGGTACTTCAGTCCCAGCCAATGGTAAATGAGTACCTTATTTTACAGCTTGGGAAGTGAAGAAGGTTGAGTGCAGTGCCATACATTTAAGGGGGGTCAGAGGTAAAGGTAATGGATGTATTTGTTTTATGAAGGTGAATTTTTTTTTGTGTGAGAGAGAGAGAGAGAGAGAGAGAGAGAGAGAGAGAGAGAGAGAGAGAGAGAGACCACTTTCTATAATGGCAGGTTTGCGGTAGAAGTGTTATGGCGTATTATATGGCAGAGTCCATCGTCTGGCTTGTTAACTTCGGCATTCCATACAATAACTTCAGCTTCCTCTCACTAACTCTCTTCTTTCCAAAGTTTATACAGAATGTTACTAGCAGAAAATATAGGCCGAGGTCAAGTCCTGTTTTGGTGATACTAACTTTTGCGGAACTCAGGTTATGACACTCAGTCGACACATACAAAAATGATTGTATATTTTTTCATGTGATTGACTGTGCGGTTTTGGGTTTTTTGTGGGGGTAAAGTGGTGTAGGTTTTTTATCTTTGGTTATTTTGTTAAAGATAATACTGTTTGATGTATTTTTTTTACCAAAGAATTTTATTAAGGTAGGTTGTTAATAATTATGATTTTTTTGTACTTGCATATTTTTTTTAGTAGTACTTTTAATTTGAAAAATTTGTGGAATTATTATATTTTTACTGAAAAATTAAAAGTATTATTATTTTATCTCTAGTTTGTGTAAAAGTAATGAGGTGTTGAAGAATCAAAATAAGAGTTAGTAGATGGTTCTGTTATAGAGTGGCGTTGTTTTTGCTTGTGTTCCACCCCTCCTCTACGTCGTGCATCTTCCTACCTGACAGTCTACACACACTGCTGCCTAAATTCTTCGTGTCGTGCTATGCTATTTCTTGTGCCCACAGCCTCCACCCTCTCCCTGATACACCCTTATACCTCATTCCCCTCACACCTAACTCCCTCACTCACTTTCACATACCTACTGTAACTCACTCACTCACACACACACACACACACACACACACACACACACACACACACACACATAACTTCCATCATCCTCACCTCCCCCTCTCCTCCGTGCACACCCTCCTTCAACCCTACTTCTTTTTCTCTGTCTCCCTCCTTCCCTCGCTCCCTCCCTCTCTCCTTCCTTCCTACTTCTTCCTTCTCTCACTCGCTCACTCACATATACATCCGCCTTCCTTTAGTCAGTTCTCACCTCCCCTGCACACCCACACCTCCCCTTGCACACCCACACCTCCCCTGCACACCCACCTCCCCCACCCCACACCCTGCACACACCCACACCTCCCCTCACTCTCTCCTCACTTCCCCTCACTCAAACGCACCATTTCCCCTCACCCCTATACTTCCTCTCACACCCTCGCCTCCCCTCACTCAGACGCACCATTTCCCCCCCTTACAGTTCATCATGTCTACTGTCACCTTATCTCATCCGTTGTACTTTATCTACCTCGTGTCCCCTCACTCTTCCCCTCGATCGGTTTGCCGTGCCTGCATGCCTGCCAGGGTCGTGTATACCCTCCCCCTCTCTTATCACTGCGTCCATTTCATGTTCTTTGGGTGGGCCTGCAAGTTACCGTCTTAACCTGATCTTTGTGTTGGCTGGCGTAATTTTTCTTTTGTTTTCATTATACTTGTTTATTGTTTTTGTTTTTGTTTTTTGTTTGTATGTTATCATCTGCTTCTATTTTACTGTGCTCTCTCTCTCTCTCTCTCTCTCTCTCTCTCTCTCTCTCTCTCTCTCTCTCTCTCTCTCTCTCTCTCTCTCTCTCTCTCTCTCTCTCTCTCTCTCTCTCTCTCTCTCTCTCTCATTCATCATCAGTGTCTCTCTGTGTGGCCTTCGTTATTTATTGCCACGATACATCATCACCGTCTCACCCTGCTGTCTGCTGCCACTTCTGTTTTAAGCTTTATTTATTTTGTGTGTGACTGTGTTTATTGATTTATCTTTTTTTTCATTTAATTCGCTGTAAAGTTTGATCCGAGGGGGGTATTGTCATCACCCATACTGTTGTTGTGGTGGTTGTTTGTTGTGGTGGTTTGTTGTGGTGGTGGTGTGTTGTGGTTGTGTTGTGGTGGTGTGTTGTGGTGGTGTGGTGGTGTTGTTTTGTTGGACTGTTGTGATTTTGGCTTCCGGACAGTGGCTTGAGTTTCCATGTGTTGAGGAGGATATTGCCAGAGACGGTTAGGAAGTGCCTCATTAATTTTGGGTTCAAGGCTTTTTTTTTTTTAATCGTTTCTGAGTATCTTTAAAGACCATCGCTTGTATGTAGAAATGTTATGAAGACGTAGTATTGTCACTCCCTCTGACCTTTAATGTCTACACTACTGAGACGTGGGTGAGAAGGTTAAACACACTGTCATTCTGTATGGTTTCTACACCCTGAGAGTACTGTAGGTTCAGCAGCTGGGGCCTTTCCCGTCTCCTCTTAAGATCATTTGTCTTCTTCTACTTGATCAGGATTTTCACATATTAAGGTGCTGGAGTTTCCCTATAACACGATTTATTAATAGTCATATAATCTGACTTAAGATAAAACACAGAAATATCGTCCACAGTCCAGTTAAGGGATGAAATTAACATAGAGGATCTTTGTAAAAAAAAATTGGGTCCTGTCTGTGCTTAATGGTGGGATCAGCCAACATGGGTACTGAGGTCATGATGGCTGTATTATTTTCTGTAATTGTGTTTTGTATCTACTGTTGATGTTACTCGCTCTCACTAGACCCATTTTCTCGATCTAATGTGAAAGCTTTTATGCTGGTATGTTATCATTTGTTTATTTTTACTCTTGATGTTGTTAATAATATTTTTACTTGGGGAGGAGAGTTGGGTTTCATTTATGTTATGACTGCCAGAAGGAAGTTTTCGTTTTGTTATAATTATATTTTTATTATTATTAGTTATTATTACTCCTGGTGGTATCATTGTTGTTATTATTACATTGTAATTTTGTCATTAACTTATCAAATGAACGCATAGGTGTAATTTTCCGGCTCATCAATGACAATTAGTGAGAAAGGACCGAGGTATTATACAGGAAGACCGCGCGTCACACTCCACTGACATTAAAATTCACTCGTTTTTGCTCTGGTTTGATACACAGCTCGCCATTTTTCTTCCAGGTGTGATTTATGGTTGTGAATTAGTGTAGTAATGACGGTGGTGGTGTTGGCTGTCGTCGGGTAAAAGCTTGTCGTTGTCGCTGTGAGCCCAAGGGAAGAACTGCATAGTGCGGAGTCGTAATTCAGGGCTGGTAGGAATGAATGAGTCCTTGGAATAGTAAAGCTCTTGTTGTAGTGTTGTGGTTCTGTGTGATGTAGTTTGATGCTTATTGTTGTCTATATGCGATGTTGACCTGTAGTGTGTGATATGGGAGCTGGTGCTTGTAAATTTATTGTCTATGTAACTTGTTAATGTTTTATGTTCGGGTTATTTTAGAGAATGGGGCTTAATAGTGTTACCTCTGTCTGCCAGGTTCACCAACTCGACAAAGACAAAACTTATGGACATGAAGTTTGATATGCTGTATAAAGTGTATATACAGAGCTTTATGTTAATGATTTCAAGGCTGAGGTCGATGATCAGTCATTATATAGATATGTGCCTCAGTTATGACCCCTTGTTTGACGTGCACACATTGCCTCCAGTGACTTGTGTTTGCATCATATGTCACGAGCTGCCTGCCTGACTGACACACCCAAGGCTGAAACATTGACGAGTGAACACAGGGCGTCAGACACGTTAGACTAGGGCATGGCGTCACGTATCATACACAGGGCGAGGCAGGGTTGATATACATATTTTGTTTTTTTCTAGTCTGGGTGTTTTTGAAGCAGTGGAGTGTTGTGGAAATACTGTTCACTCACCGTGTTAGGATTATAAAAGGTGCGTTTGAGGTGTGTGTCGTAGTGGTGTGGTGCAGATAATACTTGTTGCTTCTCACAATATGTTCCTATATTATGGTGTGTGACCTCTTCCATTCTTTGAGCTTATTTTATTGTACAGATACTACCCATTGTTTTATTTCTCCTATACATTATTCATTTTTGTATCTTCCTTTACTGTATTTTAATTTCTATTTGACTCTTAATACAGCAGTCCGTAAATTGTGTGACGATACCTAATTGCTGTACTATGCTTTCAACATATTAGTTATGTGTTCGTGTGACTTGTATCTGGTTCGTTGGTGTGTTGGCTGTGTATATGTTCTTATCTGAACCAGAGTAGGTGTTTGGCGGGCGAGACATGTGGCGAATATGTTTTTTACTTTGGTGTGTGTATATATATGACACGTTAGTCATATATTTATGAATGTGTGTGTGTGTGTACAGGAGACGTTAATAGGTGTGTGTGTGTGTGTGTGTGTGTGTGTGTGTGTGTGTGTGTGTGTGTGTGTGCGCGCATTATCTCAGCGCCCACAGGAACTACTAGTTATGGGTTGAAGGGTTTAGGGCTTGACTGCGTGGTGTGGGAGTCCGCCTACACCCTGTTGGCCGCCCTTATCACCTACACGCACCAACAATTTATGAAGTTGATTATGAAATTATATTTGTCAGCTGGTTTATGTATTTTGAGTTTATGTGACACACCGACGCCTCCTAACTGGGGATCGTCTCTCTCTCTCTCTCTCTCTCTCTCTCTCTCTCTCTCTCTCTCTCTCTCTCTCTCTCTCTCTCTCTCTCTCTCCTCTCTCTCAGACGCGCTGCTTTGTTCTGTGTCTCGCTGTTCACCACCTTTCATGTTATTCTGCTTCCCTGTGCTTCTGTGCCTTCACTCAGGTATTGTCTCGGCTTTTTCCTTCCGTCATCACCACCACCATCACGTCTCTCTCTCTCTCTCTCTCTCTCTCTCTCTCTCTCTCGTCTCTACTTATTCACCATTCCTTTGTGTATGTTCTGATTCTTCTCCGTTCCCTTGTGTACCTCGGTTACTCGCATTTCCTTTATGTGCCCGAGTTATTCATCGTTTCGTTGCTTGTCTTCGTTTTTTAGTATTCCTTTGTGGCGCCCAGGTCATTCATCATTCCTTTGTGTGTCTTGTTTATTCACCATTCCTTTGTGTGTCTCGTTTATTCACCATTCCTCTTTATACCCTGGTCACTCATCATTCCTTTGTGTGTCTCTTTTATTCACCATTCCTCTTTATACCCTGGTCACTCATCATTCCTTTGTGTGTCTCGTTTATTCACCATTCTTCTTTATACCCTGGTCACTCATCATTCCTTTGTGTTTCTCGTTTATTCACCATTCCTCTTTATACCCAGGTCACTCATCATTCCTTTGTGTGTCTCTTTTATTCACCATTCCTCTTTATACCCAGGTCATTCATCATTCCTTTGTGTTTCTCGTTTATTCACCATTCCTCTTTATACTCAGGTCATTCATCATTCCTTTGTGTGTCTCTTTTATTCACCATTCCTCTGTATACTCAGGTCATTCATCATTCCTTTGTGTGTCTCGTTTATTCACCATTCCTCTTTATACCCAGGTCATTCATCATTCCTTTGTGTGTCTCTTTTATTCACCATTCCTCTTTATACCCAGGTCATTCATCATTCCTTTGTGTTTCTCGTTTATTCACCATTCTCACTTTTAATAAAAATCTGTGTCGACCGAATTTGATGACACAGGGGTTGGTTGCTGGCTGAGGAAGAACTTATTGAGGGACGAGAAAGTAGGTCAGTGCTTGGGGGTCAAAGGTCAAGGTCAGATAGTTGCTTGGGGCAGTGAACTCTGTGCGTGTGTTTGTGTTTGGTGTGTGTTTGAGGGTGTTTCGTGTGTGTGTGAGAGAGAGAGAGAGAGAGAGAGAGAAAGAGAGAGACTTTCCTTTGGTGCCTAATTTATTTAGTCTTTCTCTTGGTACCTAATTTATTGGGTCTTCCTCTTGGTACCTAATTTATTGGGTCTTCCTCTTGGTACCTAATTTATTGAGTCTTCTTCTTGGTACCTAATTTATTGAAATCTTCCTCTCGGTACCTACTTTATTGAGTCTTCCTCTTGGTACCTAATTTATTGGGTCTTCCTCTTGGTACCTAATTTATTGAGTCTTCCTCTTGGTACCTAATTTATTGAGTCTTCCTCTTGGTACCTAATTTATTGAGTCTTCCTCTTGGTACCTAATTTATTGAGTCTTCCTCCTGGTACCTAATTTATTGAGTCTTCCTCCTGGTACCTAATTTATTGAGTCTTCCTCTTGGTACCTAATTTATTGAGTCTTCCTCTTTGTACTTAATTTGTTGAGTCTTTCTCATGGTACTTAATTTATTGGATCTTTCTCTTAGTACGTAATTTATTGAGTCTTCCTCGGTTATTCAATTATTTCTCGTTCCCACTTGTCACCTGGTTTATTCAGCATTAACAAGTAGACAGTGTGTGCGCCACCTTCCTTTCACTGGGTAGACGTGTATGCCCCTCAGGGTGTTGTGTATGCCTTTCTTCCTGGGTGTCGTCGTGTATGCCTTTCACTGTGTAGACTTGTATGCTTTCTCTCGGAGTCGTCGTGTATACCTTCTCCCAGGGTGTCGTGTATACGTCTGGTTGTCGTCATGTATGCCTCTCTGGGTGTCGTCATGTATGCCTTTTCTCAGGGTGTCGTCGTGTATGCCTTCCTTAAGGGTGTCGTCGTGTATGCCTTCTATCAGGGTGTCGTCGTGTATACCTTCTCCCAGGGTGTCGTGTATTCCTCGGGGTGTGCTCATGTATGCCTCTGGGTGTCATGTATGCATCTCTGGGTGTCATGTATGCCTTCTCTCGGGGTGTCATCGTGTATGCTTCTCCTAGTATGTCGTGTATGCTTCCTTCTAGTCTGTCGTGTATGCCTCCCTGGGTGTCGTCGTGTATGCTTCCTCCTAGTGAGTCGTCGTGTATGCCTCCCTGGGTGTCGTCTCTGGCCTGTGTCGACGTTTCCTTGGCGTTGAGAGTCTTTGTTCCTCTCTCCGGCTATTCATCTTTCCCCTCTTAAGCCTCGGGCCTGGTACTCCACTCTTCCTCTTCTCTCTCTCCTCCTCTCTACCTCATGCGCTTCCTCATCCTCCTCTTCCTACTTCTCCTCCTACTTACGTCTCCTACATCCTCTTGAGCCTCCTCCACTTCTTCTCTTTCCTTTTGAAATTTTTTGTCCTCTTCCTCCTCTTTCTCTCCTTACTTATTCTCCTTCCTTTACCTTTCTATCTCCACTTTCACTTTATCCTCCTCCTCCTCCTTTTTATTATTACTTTGACTTCATCTTCCATTCACTATGCTTCCTCTTTCTTCTTCTCCGCCTCCTCTTTTCTTCTTATGTACCTCTGCTTGCTTCTTCCCCTCGTCTTCCTTCTCTTCCTCATACTAGCGAGGTCATCCTAAAACTGTATCTTGCTCTTGTGAGACCACACCTGGATTACGCAGTTCAGTTCTGGTCACCGTATTACAGAATGGATATAGAATCCTTGGACAGAATTCAGAGGAGAATGACAAGACTAATCCCGGGCATTAGGAACCTTGAGTATAGAGACAGGTTAAAGCATCTTAATTTGCACTCCCTTGAGAGACGTAGAGCGAGGGGCGACTTGATACAGGTGTATAAGTGGAAGGCAGGGCTAAACAAAGGGGACATTACAAAGGTACTCAAACTATCCAACCAGGAGCGAACTCGTAACAATGGTTTTAAATTAGACAAATTTAGATTTAGGCGTGAAATAGGTAAACACTGGTTTTGAAACAGAGTAGTGGATGAATGGAACAAGTTACCAAATATCATCATTAACTCGAATACGCTGAATTGCTTCAAACATAGGTTGGATGCTCATATGAGCAATAGGGGTTGGGTATAAACGGGACTGCCCAGTATGGGCCAATAGGCCCGCTGCAGTTTCCTCCATTCTTATGTTCTTATGTACTCTTCCTTCTCCTCTTCCTTCTCTTCCTTCTCCTCTTCCTTCTCTTCCTCACACTCTTCCTCACACACTTTCTTCTCCTCATACTCTTTCTTTTCCTTCGTTAGTGGTTTCATTTTGTTTCACACAAGAATAAATAATAAAGATACTTGGTGTTTTTACCGAGTGTACACAGAGGGTGCCAACACTTTGTTGTATGGTACTGTTAACAGGGCCCTCGGAGGTAGTGTTCAAATACTGTATGAAATAATAATGATAAGAAGACGAAGAAGGAGGAGGAGGGTAATAAGAAGGAGGAGTCGCAGTAGAGAAGAAGAACCATTTTATTTCGGCATGAACACGCCATACAGAATATACACTAGTGCTTTGTTACATGGACTTTCAGTATGGGGTGTGGCAGAGCGTCGTCCTCCGTCGTGGTGGTCTCTGTGCTGGTGTTCTCCTCTGGGCTGGGTTTTTAGGTTAACAAATTTATTGACAAAGCTTGGAGTACAGTTTGCCTATTCTGAGTAATTCAGTCAGGTCTTGACACTGCGGGTGGTATCACTTCTCACTGCCACGCAGGACAGAGGTTCACACACAAAGGAATAGATCATATTCATTAACAGTATATATAGGTCAGATTCATGTGATGAGAAGCACTAATCTACGTAATGTATGTAAGTCTGTGATGATCAAAGAAAGTAAGCGGGAGTTTCTATTTTTGAGGAGGGTCGGGGGAATAGATTAGAATTGTGTGTGTGTGTGTGGACGGGTCAGCTATGTTGTGTTGGAGGCGACAGTTATTTTATCAACGAGAGAATCTGCCAGATGTGGTGGGTTTTTTTTTTCACTTCACTGGTGACGAAGGAAACAAGTAATAGTAGCGGCTCATTCAAAGATTCTTACTGTAACGTTAGGTAATCTGAAGATTAGATACCCCAGTTTATTTCACCTGAAGATTAACCTATATAGTGCTAACCTAACCTAATGTAACCCAACCTTACTTAAACTAACATTTCTTAACATAACCAAACTTAACTTAAACCTGATCTGCCATAACCCCTTCCAATTAGCGTTAGGGTAAGTTAATCTTCAGGTGATATAATCAGAGGTTTCTAAACTTCAGGTGATAGATAATCTTCACACTGTAAAATTTCCCACTTCCTGTTGAAAATGAATGTTAAGTAGGCCAATATGTGATTGTGGTGTAGTTAGATTGTATCATGCAGATCGGTGGTCGTATTAGAGAACAAAAATTACGCTGAGGACGTGTGGGAGAGGGAGGCGGTGTGTGTGTGTGTGTGTGTGTGTGTTAAGGAGAGATGCCAGAGACGTGACTTAAGCCTCAGGTGAACGCGGTAGTCGCTTTACTTCCTGAGCTCCTCGGCATACGTTGCAGGCCCTCAACATGTCTCGAGTTCGTGTCAGGGTTTATTATGATGAAGCAGTGTAAAGAAATTAAAGCAAAAAGTGATCGTGTTCTTGTTTTTATGGTACTGATACAGTTTATTTAGCCAGAAAATATACAGATACAGTGGACAATAATAACAATATTGACATGGTTGAGCCAATTGAGAGTCTGAGGTCTCTTAGTGGGGAGTATATGGGAAGAATTAGTGAATGATCTCCCTTCGCCCACCCCACCGTCACACATTCTACATCGTTTCTAACTAATATTGAAAGTTGATTATAAAAAAAAAAGGATTTTATGTCCTCGCATTAGGAAGTAACTGTGGAATCCAACACCTTAGACTTGAAACAACTGAGGCTAATAAATACAAGGTGAAGAGGATTTAACACATGTCCTGAGCTTGATCGTCACCGCTTATACTCATGTTTTTTTTAATTTTATATTAATTAAATTTAGTTGTTTCCTCTGTAAAGATCGCGAGGAAAAATTCACTGGCTGAACCAAGGAAAATAAAATATTGAATAAGTTTAATGTGAGATGCGTGGTGTGACCTGGCGCTTAGAACCCGAGGCCTTGATGTGGAATTGGAATTTGTGAGGTAATGGTTCTCTGGTCCCGCAGTAGACCGTGATGGGCCAGTTTCCATTCCCATTCCTATTCCTATGACGTAAACGGGTCCTCTGGTGCCGCAGCTGATGATGATGATGACTGGTTCGTCTGCCTGCCCGTTCACCTTTCTGTCCCCGTGACGTCATGACCAGTGCCCGCGGTGATAAGGTGTGGTGGTGATTGATGATCGATTAGTTTGACGGATGATGATGAGTTATTGGAAAATGTTCTTTACATTAGTTGTAAGTGGTAGTGAGTGAACATCAAGTTAAGGTTGTGTTTGTGATGTTTTGTTGTTGTGTTACGAGCAACATTCATCACACAAACCTTTGAGAATGTGGGTCCTTGAAATATTTTAATATACTCTTGCCTTATAATTCAGTCCCTAAGAACTGTGTGGCTTCATGCTGCCATAAATTTTCTTAATTTGTCTGGTTCTTGAGATAATGGTGTGAATGGCTCTTCCTTATGAGTCAGTTCTGTTGGGTACTGGCACATGTGAGTGTATCAGGCAGTGAGAAGGTGGACAAGGTGACTGGGGCTGCTGTATCCTGTCCAGTGCCGGTGCTTCAGACGCTCCCAGTTTTGTCTATAATTCATCTATAGTTTTGTTACATTATTTCTAAATATAAAACCTTTTTTAAGTAAACACAGCGTCACATGACTTCAATGCTACGATGTCAGATGTATTATATATAAATCAATCAAACCCTAGTTTATTACACCTTAAGATACAGTATGACCTGATATAACCTCTAGGTAGCATTAGTGTGTTTAATCATCTGGTAAAATAAGCTTAGCTGGCGTGGCTACTTTTTAAGTGATGAGAAAAAAAAGTGATATATGAGAATACAAAACACGGTGGAAAACATACTTAATAGAGAGAGGAATAAGCGAAGGTAGGAGGTGACCTTCAGATAAAACAGCGTGATCATCAAAGGTGCCACCTGCCGATGAGATTAATAAGCATCATGGATCAACTGGTGCAAATTTTCAAGGGGTGGGGTGGGGGCGCATAAGGTCCCTGACAGTGCCACCCCTGATAGCCCGGCCCTGGTGAATATCCTGGTGGTCAGAGCCGCCAGTTCTCACCTGATCAGCGAACCGGGGATGATGGTAGAGGGGGGGGGGGGCAAAACTCATCTCTGGGTAAACTCGAGGGAAACTTTGGGTAGATTGAAGGTAAACCCAGGGCTAATTTAAGCTACAGGTGTAATAAACTCAAGGGAAACTCAGGGTAAACAAGGTAAGAATTGGGGTAAACAATGTAAACTCGGGGTAAATAGGGTACAATCTAGGGTAAACAATGTAAACTTGGGGTAAATAGGGTACAATCTAGGGTAAACAATGTAAACTCGAGTGTAAACAATGTAAACTCGAGGGTAAACAATGTAAACTAGGGGTAAACAACTTACAATTGGATATAAAGCCAAGTTACATACTAGGTAAACAAGCACACAAAAGTATACTCAAGGGAAACTCAAAGTAGAGGCGAGGTAAATCTCTTAAGGCTCTCATATGTTATAAGAGTCTTCCCTCCTATTACCGGGTCCTGCGAAAAGACTCTCTCTCTCTCTCTCTCTCTCTCTCTCTCTCTCTCTCTCTCTCTCTCTCTCTCTGTTGGGAGTGTAACAGACCTGAATGGCTGAAAGTATTTACTCCTGATATCTGACTACTCGAATCTAACCTTATAATCTTCAAGGGTTAGGTTAGGTTTAATTGGGTTGGGTTAGGTTAGTTTTGGTTGGGTTGGGTTAGGTTACTTTTGGTTGGGTTAGATTCGGTTTGATTTAGTTAGGTTGAATTATGTTAGGCTTTAGTTTGAATCGGTTGTATTTGATAGGTTAGGTTAGGTTTTGACTAGGTTAGGTTAGGTTAGGTTTTGACTAGGTTAGGTTAGGTTTGGTTGGTTAAGATCAGATCAGGTTAGGTAAGGATCGTGTACTGTAGCTGTAAAAATGGCAATCGTACTACTCTTTGTAATTTTATAATGCAAAACTACAGTGATCTTTCATCATACAGTATATTCCGTGTACAGATAACGAAACTGCAATAAGGACACCGTCTACAGCAGTTTCATATCGCGGCGCATTTTATACCGAAATTATAGGGACCGCGTGCCTCATGTCCCTAGATTATAGCACTCCTGTCTAGTAATATCGCGTATGTCATAATTACGGAACTTATGTGTCATGCTCCGTGTGTCAGAATTATAGGTCCATTGTTTCGTAATGTTTCGCCTGTGTTGATTTTTTGGGGGGGTGGAGGTCTGTAGAGAGGGTGAAAATGCCAGTCGTTCCCGGTGTTAAAACTAGCACCATTTAACACCCCCATCCCTTGAAACCTTCCTGCTTATTCTTCTCTTTGTTAATTTTTTGGGGTTATTTTACCTCATCACCACTACACTACTCTCTCTCTCTCTCTCTCTCTCTCTCTCTCTCTCTCTCTCTCTCTCTCTCTCTCTCTCTCTCATATCACCGTCTAAATACAGTCTTGTCCTTACCAGCTGCCATTTTTATCCTTCTGTTATTATCCACACTTGCACGTACCAGTTATATCTGCCTCTTTCTTTAGCCATCGTGACTCGCCACCTTTAGTCTTCGAGGAAATCGTATCATGTCTGTAGTGACCAGCTGTTAGTATCGGTTATTCACTTGGACCTCTGTTTGGTATCACGTTTTTACCTCTCTCTCTCTCTCTCTCTCTCTCTCGTTCGTTCGTTCATCTGTCCGTCCGTCCAAATCCCCGTTTTGGATGCCAGACTGTGTGTGTGTGTGTGTGTGTGTGTGTGTGTGTGTGTGTGTGTGTGTGTGTGTGTGTGTGTGTCACCCCTAATACAGAGTGGGTGGCCAGCCAGCCCCTCGTCGTCTTCACGTGGTGTGGTGGGCGCTGTACCCTCCCCCCCTCCGCGCTAATGCTGGCACGCTCTTTATGTTGCTGTTTTTCCTCTCCACTGCCCTCACTTGGCACTCTCCACCGTTGTTATTACTGGCTTGTTGTGGTCGCTATTTCTCCCAAACATTCATCTGTATCGCCTTCTAGAACGAAAACCTTGCTGATCAATATTGATAAGATGTCCAAGTATACTGCATTGACTAAACCTTAATATGAAGCAAAGTTGATTCCTATATGTTTTTATATCCATGTTTATATAGTGGTATTATTTTCTTCTCGTGAAATGTGTGGAAAAACGGGGAGTTGATGGCGGGTGTAGCGGAGGGCGCGTGGAGTGTGTTGATGGTCGGGAGGTTAGTAGGTGAAGAGTCGTTGTTGATAGAGGGTTCAACAACCCTGGGGAGACGCACGTGAAAGGGGACGGAGAAGGGGAGCGAGGAGGAGTAGGGAGGGGGGTGAAGAATGGGGGGAGGGGGGCTGGGGCTGAGTGCCGGAACAATCACTAGATCGAGCGTGATGAATGGCTTGGGAGGAGGAGAGCTGTGAGCTGACTCGTAGGCCCACACCATCGATCTTTAAGACCCTTGCCCTCCCCCCTCCTTCAGACCTTCCCCTCCCTAACCATTCCCCTCTGACCATTCCCTTCCCCTGACCATTCCTCCCCTGACCACTCCCCTCCGCCTGACCATTCCCCTCCGCCTGACCATTCCCCTCCCCCTGACCATTCCCCTCTTCCTTGCAGCTTTGCATTACTTACCCCTACATCTACTAGATATATTTCCCCTCTACCAGAGCTGGTTGCATCCGTGTACGTCCATTAAGTTCCCTTTACTACAACCTGAGTCGCACAAGGGTTTACCATTTTCACACAGCCTGAACCAACCTAACTGAATTTTCGTCCCATTTCACCTCCACTTGACCCCGTGTGACCCCCAACTGGACGATCACTGACATCTTGGAAGCATTTTGACCTCTTGTCGAGTTATAATGATAGAAAATACACGTCAACGAGATGACAAGAATTATTGAGCGTCTTCGTAGAAGGGGAAGTATGCACCAAGGACGTGGCCGTGGGCCCCGCTCAGGGTGGCCTCTCTCACACACGCTCCAACCATTGACTGCTACTGAACCCTTGTCATTTGTCTCCTACGTACGAGCGCAGTAAAGAAACGTTAGTGGCAGTTCTCCTCCGCTGGCGAAAACGGAACACAAGGTGGTGTCAACTTGTGAAAAGAGTGCTATTTTTTTTGGAGATGTTGCCTCTCCACTTCCTCCTCGTTAACCTCCTCTTTCTTCAGTAATTCGTCCCCCTCCTATTGCTCAGGTGTACACTCACAGTCTCCTTACCCTCATCTTCTTTTCACTTGAACTTTAATTAATTGCCATCGTGATTCAGACTGATACAAAACCAGCGTTCACCTCGCTTGGATTCAGGTGGATACTATACACAGTGGGGGAAGCACATTAACCCATTGAGGGGCGCAGGGGTTTCTTTCAACTGAATAAAATCATCTGTCGTAATCCGGAATAAAATCATAAGTGCTACATTGCCCTTCAAAGGATTAGGATTAACACTTGTTTCACTTGAAGATAATCCACCCTAACCTAACCGAAAACCCAACCCCCGGGTAGATTTAGTGTGTTTAATCATGAGGGAGGTGACATAAGCTGAAGGAGGGGGGAGCGGGATATTAAACGTGATCTACAATGGGTTCCGAGTGCCAAGGTTTTAATTGGTACTCGACTCATGGTGTCTCTATTGTGTGGATTGTGGTTTACTTGTTGCTTTTTTTTTGTGACCGTAACAAGTGTTTGCTTTATCTGTCTGTACGTCCGTCACACTTGGTTTTCATGCAATATTTACTTTCACAACGGGTACATCTCAACCAAATCTCATTCACACTTTTGTCATCGTACGAGGAATTGGCTTGTCGATTTCCAGAAAAGTAGGTGAATAGTCGATGTTGCTTAAAACCCAAACCGCTTGCTGTGAACTCTCTCTCTCTCTCTCTCTCTCTCTCTCTCTCTCTCTCTCTCTCTCATTGATTATTAATTAAAGTTGTAAAATTTAGACTGAAAAAATATGTTTTCCAACCATAAGGTATGTAAAATCACTGTAAAAAGCGTACAGATTGCTGACATGTTTCTTTTGACTATTATACAGTACCCTCAGCTCAGCTCCCCGCCCCGGCGTCGTGTTACTCCGAAGCTCAAGTTTTTGTGAGGCAGCAGAGCGTAGCGTGTAATGGTACAGCGCCTCCCTGCCCTTCCCCTCCCCTCCGTCTGTCAGCATTTTAGTTTTCAAGCAGTAACTTAAATTTCCATGCACCGATGAGCATGATATTACACATGTGCCCTGGGGGAGAGGAAGGAGCCTATGCCTTTTATATAGGTCACTGGGACAAACACCAAGGTCATTATTGTGAAACTCGAACTGTTTAACGCACTGGTAAGTCTGACATTGCCCACGGTGGAAGAAGGACCTTGTCGATTTTGTTACTGAGCTCAAGTTCAAGGTCATCCATCTATTTCTGGAGATTAGAACCTGATTTTGAGGTCTAATTGGTGAATCTCTCATCGCTACTGTAGAAATTTAAGGTTCATGAAACCAGTCAATTCCATTAAAGTTAGAATTTCCTGGAACGATTTGACACTTGGTAGATGTCTGGTAGATGTCATCATTGTCACGTGCCGCAGGACGAATGTTAAAAGTGACCTCCTTAATTAATAGTCCAGGGGGTTGTGTTGTTCTGTGCTTGTCAATTTTGTTTTCTTCTTATTTACAGGGACGATTTACCTTAAGTTGGAATTTATTATTGTCAGATTTAACATATTTTTCTTAGTTACATATTGTTTAGACATATTGTTTGTGTTTCCCGATTCAAAGTTTTTTATTTTACTCGCTCGGTCAAAGGTTAATGTTTCTGTTATATATCCGGAAAGTTCACGGTTATATCCGGCTTCGTTTAATCATCACAATTCCTCCACTTCTTGACCTGTCTTAACTGATTCATATTTTCACGGGTGAGGGATATAACGCAGCCAAGGAGCAGTTTCCCGTGTCCTTAGTTCGCGTTATGTGGCTCTGAGAGGAAGGGATTGGCGGGAATGTGACCATAAGTAAGAGCTCTACGTGTTCTGCCGCCGCTCACCAACATTCTTGTTCTGCTGAGGAGGAGGAGGAGGAGGAGGAGGAGGTCGTCGTTGTTGTTGTAAGGTAATATCGAGACTCTATATCATGACCCGTGGTTAGAAGAGTTGAGGTGAGGTTAGCTTTGATAAGGTGAGGTGAGGTTAGCTTAGATAAGATAAGGTGAGGTGAGGTTAGCTTAGATAAGATTAGGTGAGGTGAGGTTAGCTTAGATAAGATTAGGTGAGGTGAAGTACTTTTAGGTTTAATTAGATTTAAGAGTGAGGGTTTGAGAGATTAAGTCAAATGAGGGTTAGGTTAGGTCAGGCTAGGCCGTGTGGTGTACCGTGAGCCAGAGATTTAAATTGACAACACATAGCCTAGGAAAATGATGCAACTACGGCCCTGACCGGTCGATGATCGCTGATGAGGCGGTGAGGGGAGGTAGAAAGAATTGAGGAAGATGGAATGGGTAATGAGTCGAGGATGTAATAGGTGGCAGGGGTGATGGGAGTAAAATAGTGAACAGTGCGGGGAGGGTAATAGGTGTGGGGTGAGGGGAGAGGAGGTAATAGGTGGTAGGGTGAGGGGAAGGTAATAGGTGGTAGGGTGAGGAAGAGGAGGTAATAGGCGGCAAGGTGAGGAAGGAGGTAATAGGTGGTAGGGTGAGGAAGGAGCCCAATAGGTGGTAGGGTGAGGAGGAGGTAATAGGTGAGCAGGGTGAGAAGAGTAATAGGTGGTAGAAGGGTGAAGAGGAGGGTAAAATAGATTGGCTAGTGAGGAAGGGATGTGATGGGTGGAAAATGAGGGGGTGGTAGAGTGAGGTGGAGAATGTGGTTTGTCACAGGTGGTGGTGGTGGTGGTGGTGGTGGCAAAGGGGTGGGGGGAGGGGGGTGGTCATTAACCTTGCTGATTTTGGTAACCTTGTCTTGCCCGACCAACACCCTGCATCCCTCACTCTGCCACGCCCCAAACTGTCTTCTTAAAATTACCTTTAATGATTTAATGCCCGCTAACGACAGGCTTCAGTGTGGTTCCGTCTGAAATGATGCAGATTACGTGATTGATATGGTGTACGGCACGAGGCGTTTACGTACGAGGGAAACAAAAGAGTGATGTGGATAATGATAACGAAAGGAAGAGGCACAGTGAAGATGAAAGATATACGTAATAATGAAGCGAGTGGTAGAAATATTTGGAGTTAAGAAGGGCAAGATTTATTAAGAGACGAAGAGAAGAATAGAAACCTGATTTAATAATTGGAATACGAAGTAAAACATCTTATTCTCGTATGAAGAATTAGAAAAAGGGATGTTTCTTCACTTCTTGTAAAATTGAGATAAAAATCGTACTCCTTTTTTTTCCCAGCCATCAAAGGAGACGAATATATCGCTACACCGCCATAAAGAAACTACTGAAATAGTGAAAGAATATCGGTTTGTTTTTTCCCCTCTCCACTGTGGCTGTCAGACCCGAGGAGACTGATGATGTTACAAGGTGTTTGTGAAAAGTGGCGACTTAGTTGACGTCATCATTCCTCCATCAGGCTTGTTGGAGACAGTTAAAATGATATTCTTGACACACTCCACCAAAGACCACATTCCCTTTCCTCCTTCTTTTTCTTCTCCCCTTTCTCCCCCCTCTTCTCTTCTTCTTCTCCTATTCCTCGTTCTTCCCCTCATCTTCCCCTCTTATTTCTTCTCCCTTCCTTCTTTTCCTCATCTTGCTGTTTTTTATTTACTCACACTTTTGACCCGTGGGTGTATGATGCTGTCATTGTTATATCACCTTGTGTGTGTGAGGGGGGGGGGGTAACTTGACTTTCTATGTACAGGTGTAAGTGATGCTTCACCTGTACTTTGCCCTTATGGAGAGGAAGTTCTCCATTGCTTTTTGAGGCCACTGTGTCAAAGGTCAAGGTCGTTGTTGTAATATCCGGCCGAGATGTTTTCAGGGAATTATGTGGCTATATTCAGTACTGTATAAATAGAAATAAGACTCGGCTTTCATAGCGTCTCAAGAATCTGATGAAGGAGTCTCTGTAAGGGGAGTTTTTTTAAGTCAGTAACGTAGCCTTTGTACTCAGGAGGACAAATTCGTCGCCAATTACTGGAGACCGACATTAATATTGTAAATAAAGTGTTATAAATAAATAGAAAATAATCGTATTTGTGTAACTTTGAGAGTATTTATGAGGTGTGAGTGGTGGTGATAAACACAATGTGGCCAGCTGTGTCACGACGCCACGCTCTCACTACCACCACCAGTCACCACATTATCCCCCAGCTGGAATGATGCCCAGCGTCCACCACCTGTTGGCCAACACCGCCATCACCATTTATTTACGTCCAAGTCTCCAACTGTACGCCAGGATTTTTTCCCGCGTTACTCGTTGGACTCTTGCAGTCTTTGTCTTTATTTCCTAGTATTATTTTTCTCCTTTGTTTTTCTTTGTTATATAGCTGGGAACAAAATTTCAAAATCCTGTCTTTGGTTTGCTTTTTGAACGTGTTTGGTTCACCCTCGTTGACATATTTCCGTCGACCTGTAGGTTGCACAGACGCCGTGACTTAGTTTCGTAATAACGTGTCAAACGTTTTTTGTGTAAGTTGATGTCGATTACGACGGCATGAATATGTATGGTGTAGGAGAATCTGGAGAGTTAATCCTCTTACGTAGTCGCCTTAAATCACATTCACATGGGCAGTACCTCAAAGTTTATGAGTATGAAATCTGGTATTCTTGGGCAAGGATAAAGGTTTATGGCATCATATCTTGTATACCTAAGCAGGAGGTCTAGACTTAGGTAAGATACTGTACAGGGTGAAGCGAGAGTGCGTTTCATACCCAGGAATGTATCATGTATGTCTGGTAGAGGTTACGTCCGTGGCATTTGAATTGTTATATAGCACAAGAGGGTTAAGCTGTGGGTCACTGAATCCTGTTAGCCTGAGGTGGGTGGGTGGAGGGTGGGTGGGTGGGTGGGGTGGGTGGGTGGGTGGGTGGGTGGGTTACCTCTTATTGATGTTTAATATTTTGTTTACTCCTGGCCCTATGGTGTTTATTGATGAGTCCGCTGCTGTTAGGGAAGCATCATGTTAAAGTAAAGGTTCTCTCGATGCCTCACAGTGTTAAAGTAAAGGTTCTCTCGATGCCTCACAGTGTTAAAGTAAAGGTTCTCTCGATGCCAGACAGTGTTAAAGTAAAGGTTCTCTCGATGCCAGACAGTGTTAAAGTAAAGGTTCTCTCGATGCCTCACAGTGTTAAAGTAAAGGTTCTCTCGATGCCTCACAGTGTTAAAGTAAAGGTTCTCTCGATGCCAGACAGTGTTAAAGTAAAGGTTCTCTCGATGCCAGACAGTGTTAAAGTAAAGGTTCTCTCGATGCCTCACAGTGTTAAAGTAAAGGTTCTCTCGATGCCTTACAGTGTTAAAGTAAAGGTTCTCTCGATGCCTCACAGTGTTAAAGTAAAGGTTCTCTCGATGCCTCAGTGTTAAAGTAAAGGTTCTCTCGATGCCAGACAGTGTTAAAGTAAAGGTTCTCTCGATGCCTCACAGTGTTAAAGTAAAGGTTCTCTCGATGCCTCACAGTGTTAAAGTAAGGGTTCTCTCGATGCCAGACAGTGTTAAAGTAAGGGTTCTCTCGATGCCTCACAGTGTTAAAGTAAGGGTTCTCTCGATGCCAGACAGTGTTAAAGTAAAGGTTCTCTCGATGCGTCAGGTTGCTCTCTCTTATGATCGGTTGTAACTATGGAGTGTCCATGTGTGTGTGTGTGTGTGTGTGTGTGTCTGTCTGTCTGTCTGTCTGTCTGTCTGTCTGTCTGTCTGTCTGCCTGTCTGTCTGTCTGTCTGTCTGTCTGTCTGTCTGTCTGTCTGTCTTGGGTACGGTACCAGGCCAGCATGACCCTCTACACCGCATAATATGTCATGGAGTCTGTAAAGGAACTGATGGAGATTTATTACTTCTCTGCTACCAGTAGGATAAGGCTCTGCAAGGGGAGATGTTTTTTTTTTTATTCATTAGTTTGTTCAGTGATCTAGGTCATTCGTCCTATACCCACTGGTCAACGCGTCTAGTCTCTCTCTCTCTCTCTCTCTCTCTCTCTCTCTCTCTCTCTCTCTCTCTCCAGATATCACCTGGTCCTCGTCGTTTTAGTAAAATTCCGACAGAAAAATTTTATCCCTGTGTTTGATAATTACAGTATTATAAAACTAGTGGTTAATTGGTGACATCTATATAGTACTGTACTTCCTATTGCTAAAATAAAAATTAATGAAAGGAACATTTTATTCTTGTTACACGGTACGTAATATTTGGTCTGACATGGTGGTCAGTGGTTTACAGGAATTACAGAACACTTCTTAATGACCCAGTTTGTCGTGTCATGTATAATCGAGATTACTAGAGGAGTTGGTTGTTATTGATGTGTGCCATTTTTGAGGGTGGACTTATGCAAGCCACCTGGGTGCTGGTCTTGGTGTGTGGCCAGCTGGTTCTTGGCCCCACCAGCTGGCGAGGATTGTGTGTTGTTCTGGGTTTCCTGTTTGTGACGGAGACATATTGGACTTGTGAATATTCATGTATTCGTACACGTGGATGTATTTACGGCATATTCAGGTGTCCGCTTGGTGCCTCTTATGTTTTAGTATTAATATTTAATCAATATTTTTTTATTATCAGTAATTGATTAATTCTTTGTTTTACTCCTTTATTGATGTTGGTGGTAGGAATGTATTGATTCCACCCACAGCAAGTTGCCCCATTATCACACCACAGGTGTACGCTGCAGTTGTTGTTCTTCACACGCCCACCTGCATTTAGTCTCACACTTGTTTTTTGCTGTTCTCACTAAGGCATATTTCTGAGGCACAGTAAGTTATCGGTCCATCCTAACTCTCGTACCCAGAATGGTTCCGTCTCATTAAGTATATTTTACTAACCATGGGAGAGAGTGCTGTAAAGTATGGCCAGTCTAAAGTTAACGCCTGTGATGCGTGGCACGTGATGGCGTGGCGTGTGTACCCTGGGTACATGCAGGGAACGTTTTGTAACTGGGGGTGTAACTGAGGTGCTTGGCGTCATCACCTTCACGCATCCTTCTTTTGTAAAACTAAGCTCTGAGAGACGAGTGGTTGTATGGTCTCTTACAAAATGCGTCATTCTCTCTCTCAGGAAAAGTTTAGTTTGACCTCTGCCGTAGAGGTCACGGGAGTACTGTAGCATTGACCTGAGTCGTCCCTGAGAGTGCCATGCGCGGGGGGCAAGGTTCGTGGTGGAGCGAGCGTGGCTGGTGGTGCCGCTGGCTGCTAGATGGGAGGGAGGGATAGGGAGGTGGCACCGCCGAGGCACTGTTTCTGCCAATGTAATGGGTGGTAGGGGTTGGGGGTGGGCACCTTTACTGCTTGTATGGTGGTGAGTGCCCTCTACACCCCTCACACCACCTCCCCCCGTAGTGTCACCACGATCACACCAGCGGTTGTCCTACTTTCTTTGTTGTGTTAACTCCAACACTACCTGCCACTCTCTCCGCCGGGATATTTTGGTTGGATCTTGGTACCACAGACCTAACAAAGGTACCCCGTTATTTTGCTGTGTTGAACACTGATGACCCACTAAACATTGGTTAAGTTTCTTTGTTTAGGAGTCTGGCTGCGTGTGTTTTTATTAATTCTATTTTCTGGACCCTCCCGTGAGAAGTCTGGAACCTTTGCATCCGCAGTAATTAAGGACTCAAGATGTTAGCTGAAAAAAATTCAAGTGACTGCTGAAAGAAAATCCAACCTCTACAGACCATAACACGAGTCTCATTAGTGTGATTGAGAGGGGTCAATATGTGGTGGGGGGGTACTGATCACAGGCTCACGCACCTCGGAGAAGGTATACCAAGAAGTTTTAGGCGTTAGAGTAGAGGAAGGGAGTGGTGGACCAAGTAGTTGTAGGAGGCAGTGCTGGGGGAGGGGGTGTTGGCTTGCCATAGTGGGTGGGGTGTGGACGAACGGCTGCTTCTGGACATGTACACATTCTCTCTCTCTCTCTCTCATATGCCTTTTTGCCACTGGCTTATTTTCTTTACTCCCTTAATTACCTCTTTATGCTTTACAGCGTTCTCCTCTTTATGTTCCTCACATGAAAGCTTAGAGAGATCTCGTTTCCAGTTGGCTGTTAAAAGGCTGGATTCTTTCAACTTTCCTCAGCCTAAGTCAAGCAGGTGTTGCTCTGCTCCCGCCAACTCGGGTCAAGGTTTACGTGGTTCATTGTCATGTTGTGGTCAAGGCTTATTGGCCAGTGTCATGTTGTGGTCAAGGTTTATTGGCCAGTGTCATGTTGTGGTCAAGGTTTACGTAGTCATGGTCAGTGTCATATCAAGGCAAACTTTGTCATCGTGGCTTTGCTCTGATATGCCAAAGTTTTTAATGTTTTGAGTTTTTAGGTCAAGGTGTCAGGAGATAGTGAAGCTTGAGGATGGAGGTGAAGTTAGGAGGGTGAGGGTGAAGTTAGGAGGGTGGTATTTGAAGTTAGGGGGTGAGGGTGAAATTAGGAGTGATTTTGAAGTTATGAGGTAGTAGGGAAGTCAGAGGGGGTAGCAGTGAAGTCAGGGGGTAGTAATGAAGTCAGGAAGTAGTAGTGAAGGCAGAGGGGGTAGTAATGAAGGCAGAGTGGGGTAGTAATGAAGTCAGAGGGGGTAGTTGTGAAGTCAGGAGGTAGTGGTAGTGAACTCAGGAGGTAGTAATGAAGTCAGGAGGTAGTGTTAGTGAACTCAGAAGGTAATAATGCAATCAGGGGGTAATAATGAAGTCAGGGGAGAAGTAGTGAAGTCAGAGAGAAATACAGTATATGTAAAATCATGAGAGTCGTGTCCAGTGTCGTCAGTATCAAAGAAAAATGTTATTCACATATTCTGAGCATTTTATCAATTTGTCATTTACTGCACAACATTTTAAGTTATTAATTCTTTAAAAGGGCGGACTGGAGCGTGGAATATAGAAATGTCTGACTGTTTGTTGGGAATAACTTTGTGCTGGTCGTGTTGGCTGTCCGGGGAAGTTATGAGTGGGGAGAGGTGTGTGGGGGGAAGGGGAGGTGGGGGAGTGGAGGGAAGAAGGGTTATGGGGATGGATAGATAAATCATGGGGCATAGGACGTCATAGTGATGGGGATTTCATGGTGGTGGTGAAGTTATGGATGAAATGTTTATAATCATGGGTGGGGGAGCAGGCATTGGGGGTCAAGTTATGAGTATTAGTAGGGCGATATGGGTATGGTAATATGGTATGGTATGGGTTTAAATCATGGTGTGTTTTTTTTTTTTTTTTTTCTCTTCCTTTGTGCAAGTTCCATGTTGTCGAACTGGATCATCATTCACCACCTTCATTTCTCGCTCTTCTCATCATTGGAACTCACAGCCATGTCACATCTTTCCATCTCTCAAGCCTTCACCTCCATATATTGTACAGCTTCTTAACTCTCAAAACGTCTGTCATACACTCACCTTTTATATTACCCAGATAAGTCATGTATCTTTTTTTTCTCTTTACTGAGTTATAATGATTTTTAGAGGATACGCCTTCATGTAGGTGGACTGTGCCTCCTTTTGTTCATTACACCGTTAAGGGAAAGTCTGTCAAGTGCTTCTAGGTGACTTAACTGGTACCGTACTTATCTTAGTTGATTCTAGTTACAGTACATCTGATTTTAGTTGTATGTTAGTTGTGCCTTGTGCTTACCTGAGGTCCGGGGATGTGACAATGTTTGATCTTTTCAGTCTTTCTCTACTTGATGTCAGCTTCTCCGTTGTTGGAGGTCGCATAATAACGACTAATTAGTGTTTTTCTTGCCTGGCGTTACGTCATTACGTACGTCAACTGGAGATTATAAATGTGATTATTCTTTGCTGTCAGAAGTCATGTAAGTCTAATACATTTGTGTCGTCACTTGCATTATCTGCTGTGTGTTTACGTGGGCTTCGTCTTGGTTGTCCAGCTAACCAAGGAGGTGGTGATGGTGTAGGTGGAAGTGTGAGCAGCGTCTCCCTGGATGGTCTAGGTGAGCTACGCCAAGGATCCGCCCACAGTATTGACGCCGCCGTAAAACATTACCTGGCCGAAGTCATTAAAGAGGATCTACCGCGTTAACGGCGCATCTGGGACAACCCGGCCACCGACCACTCTTGCTTTACTTGTTTCTTTCTGTCTACCGCTCACTAGGTTACCAGTCCACGGGTACTTGTGGTCTCCGTTGGTGGTTGTGATGCTGGAGTGTATGTGTGTGTCTGTCTTTTACTTCTTTTTTTTTTACCCATCAAACCTCCTCTTTTCTAGTCTAGTCTTTCTTGTCTCTCCTCTCATTTTCTCACTTTCTTCCTCTCTCTTTCTCACCCTTTTCCTTTCATTTTCTCTTTCTTCTCCTACCATCCCTCTTCTTTTGTCTCCTTTCCTTCTAACTATTCTCTCCTTTCCTCTCTTCACCTCTTCTTCCCATTCTTATATCTTCTCCTTCTCCCTCCTCTCTTAACAAACACTATACATCCCTTAAAAACGAATTCTCTCGCTGAATCTAACCTAACCTAACCTAACCTAACCTAACCTAACCTAACCTAACCTAATGGTAAAGGGGGAGGGACATAAGGCTGGAGATGTGCGGGTGGGGGGTCTTTGGGCAGCGGGAACTTAAGTTTCTCTGAGACACAGTTCACGGTTGTGGGTTCACTCTATTGTTTGGGTTCGGTGTTTCGTGTTCCTGGCAGGTTTGTTTTTGGTGATTCGGTGGCGGATCCGGGCCCTCTGTTGTTGATTTAAGGTGTGTAGGTGTTTCAACGTCCAGGGATGTTAAAGCACCGTTCACTAAGGCCTTCATATCTACATCCCCTCCTCTCCGTTAACAACTTTTGAAATTTTAAGAGTGTCCGAAGATTTCTCCTGTTATAATCACTGACCGTTGGCTTTTTTTTTTCCTTGGGTCATTTTAACCATAACAACACCACTTAATGATACACGGGCTCGTCTCTCGGAACGAAAGGTTAGTTAATGTTGCTTGTAAGTACTTATTCTGGGTACTCGTTAGTGTCATGTTTGGTGTGGCGTGTTTGGTAATCCCCGCATCTTGCTGTAGTGAGTACCAACGCGCATACCGAATATGAGAAGTTTGTATTTATCGTTGTGATCACCTGAAGATTAGGCCACCCAGCTTATTTCACCTTGAGAGTAACCCCCTTATGTTAAACTAACACCCCCCCTCCCCAGGTAGTGTTTGGGTGGTAAATCATCAGGTGAATTAAGCTGGGTGTAGCTAATCTTCAGATGATTCCATTGTTGTTCAAGTTATACCGCAGACACTGAAGATACAGTATATCCCGCTACTGGAGGAGGAACGCGACTTACATGGTTTCACAGTCACCCGTTAGCTGTTTCAGGAGTCTCCAGTCTTAAGCTTTGGGTAACTGATGAGAAAATGTTCCTCTAAATACTAAGATGGTGGGTTATGGATGGGGTCATGTTTGTGTTTTTATGTCAATGTTGCCGTTTGTTTAAAAAATTATGATATGATGAAATGGCTTGCTTTACGTTGTTTTGGTAGAAGAAGAGTTATTTTCTGCTTTAACAGACACGAAAGGTATATACATAAATGAATTCAGGTGTACTGGGTTTTTTGAGTGTATCAAACACATAAAACAGATGTGTCTTTGTGTGTGCGTTTGATGATAATGCTCCCGTGAAATATAGACTCATCCTTTTGTCTTTGTTTTGTGTGTGTGTGTGTGTGTGTGTGTGTGTGTGTGTGTGTGTGTGTGTGTGTGTGTGTGTGTGTGTGTGTGTGTGTGTGTGTGTGTGTGTGTGTGTGTGTGTGTGTGTGTGTGTGTGTGTGTGTGTGTGTGTGTGTGTGTGTGTGTGTGTGTGTGTGTGTGTGTGTGTGTGTGTGTGTGTGTGTGTGTGTGTGTGTGTGTGTGTGTGTGTGTGTGTGTGTGTGTGTGTGTGTGTGTGTGTGTGTGTGTGTGTGTGTGTGTGTGTGTGTGTGTGTGTGTGTGTGTGTGTGTGTGTGTGTGTGTGTGTGTGTGTGTGTGTGTGTGTGTGTGTGTGTGTGTGTGTGTGTGTGTGTGTGTGTGTGTGTGTGTGTGTGTGTGTGTGTGTGTGTGTGTGTGTGTGTGTGTGTGTGTGTGTGTGTGTGTGTGTGTGTGTGTGTGTGTGTGTGTGTGTGTGTGTGTGTGTGTGTGTGTGTGTGTGTGTGTGTGTGTGTGTGATAATAATAATAATAATTAACGGTTTATTGAAAGAGCTTGGCAGCCAGAAGGCTGAA